>NC_138768.1:372160585-372640585 GCF_965119305.1 Pelophylax lessonae
GCTGTAACTCCCCCACAGGAATGCCCATAAATTGGACTTCATACAGGTATGGAGCTACAGCACTGAAAGAATAATAAATTCATTTTGTTTTTGAACAACTGGATTGATGTTAACGGGACCAAGTGCTAGGTGTATCCCCTAGGGTTCTGGTCCTCAACCCTGGTCCTCAGGGCCCACTAACAGGCCAGGTTTGCAAGATAACTGAAATACATGCCAGGTGATATCATTTGCTGCTCAGTGATTGCAGTACTCTAGTCTGCATCTCCCCAAGGTAATACCTAAAATCTGGCCTGTTAGTGGGCCCCGAGGACCGGAGTTGAGGACCACTGCCCTAGGGGATTTAACAAAGATTTTTAAGTAATGCTTCTTCTTTAAAGTTCGTGCCAAATCCATTTGGATTTAGTTCCATGTGTAAGTGTAATACAGGAATCATGCCACGGGAAGAATGTTATTTATATGATTACTTTGTGCAATACTTCTGTATCTACAACTGTAACATAATGTTGTCAACATAACTGGACAGTTTTAAAAGCTTTACCTACATAATAATTTTAAAAACATAAATCTCTGAATATTCTGCTTTACAGAAGGAATAGATTAACAAAAAAAATATCAAGAACAAGTTTACATTCTATGAATTCAGAAATATATATATTGTAAACTATTCAGTCAACATCAATCGCGCAGCAAAAGTTCATATTATGTATAAGCTTGTAAAACCTACCAGTTCAATGATCTGTCTAACAGTATTCAGCCTCACTACACCACTCGCCCTATCCGAGCCGGCATCTTTTGGCTCTGTCTCTGCAGGAGTAAAATAAAGGGATAGAAAGATTATTTACTTTCAGCTAAGACAAGTGTAAAACAAGGTGCGAATGACAGGTGCATATTTACTCACTTGCTATTTGAAACAAATCTGGCATATCATTTGCCAGCTTTTCCATTGCTACATCAGCAATCGGGCCAAATAACACAACCGGTCTTTTAAAGCCAGCTGTGAAGAAAAAAAAAAAATGAACATAAAAATTAGGAGCTTAATTACCCATCATAATACATTTTCTATTTTTGTCCTATGCATATTATCCCTGATAAACTTCAGTAAGACATTTGTAAAATAGAAAATCACAAATAATATTGTTAGAAAAAGCATTTTCCTTTAGGCTGATATTTTAAATGATGATATCTGTGGTTGAACGAGTGGTGCAATGTTCACTAATGGAGATGAGCAAGCTGTATTGTACAAACCATAAAACTAAGTTTTGCATATGAAATATAAAGAAAACAAATGAAGAGCTCCTAATTTGTCACTGCAAATCCCGTCCACTCTTCAGTTCACACGTTACACTCAACCCATCTTGCTCATGATGATCAGGTGATCCAAATCCATGACTGCTCAGTATTGCATAACAAATACTTCAGGTTTGTTTGGCTATATAAGACAGTGTTTCTCAACCTTTTTCAGTCAAGGCACCCTTTAGAAATTATGAACAATCTCGAGGCACCCTATTCTAAAATGTAAAAACGATTCAAATAGTTTTACAGAAAGAAGCAACAGCCACAAGTCCAAGTAGGACACCAAACGTGAGAGGCAATTTATTCTTCCAAAGCAAACGCACTTTTGCAAACTGGTACTGACTAGTATTCCAATGTTTCTCCATTACTCAGCTAATGTGACCCCACCACTGTTGAAGAGGGGCAGGGGAAAGTCAAACAAGGATGCTATGCAAGTGATTTACATCCTCCTCATCAACTGATGATGGCATTAGTCATTAGGACGCCAGGAGCTAGAAGGCTGTAATGGTGCACAATGAAAATCTGTGACTTGGTGTAACTAAAAGGCAGCCTTCATCTACACGACAGCTTGTATACAATTAATGGGCAATTTTTTGGCATTTTGCCAAGGCACCCCTGAAGAAACCTCAGGGCACCCTGGTTGAAAAAGGCTGATATAAGACATACTTAAATCCAGAGTACTATTACCACCAGCAGAAAATAATGTATTACATGAACTAGAAAATGCTTATTTAGAAGAATCCAGAGACATTGCTTGTGATATGCGAAATCATGTGTAACCTAATAGTTATGTGTGCAGAAGTACACTGGAGCTTCTCTCACCTTCCCTCAATAAGATTCTCTCATAGGCAGGAAACCTGGTACTGATTAGAGAAAGAGATGCCTGGTCATCACGGCTTTTCTTCACATTTTTCTTGCCTCCAGATCTTTGGCCTCGATTTTTCCAGAAGTCTGCCCTATCTCCAGCTGCAGACCTCTGTGCGTTCTGTACACTGGCCAGCTGATCAGCTCTGAAACATAAACCCATAGCTATAGGTACACCATCATAATGCAACATACATATCATTTACCATTACATATTATATGTAATATACATTTTACACATTTAAATAATGAACTTCATATACAGTATACCAAACTAAACTTCAAGATTAGAAACCCTCAGAGTATGGTCTCATTCAAGTCTACATGGTTCCCTGGCCAGGCACAGCCAGCACTGAAGAGGTTTTCTGCCCAGTGGGTGTAAATAGAAAGGGGGGCTTTGGTTACCATAGTGAATGAAAGTATATCCAAAGACAAAACTGTTTTTCAAATCAGATACATTTTTATTAAGTTTTAACATGGTTTACAAAAAAGAAACCAAGAATTTTCCCAACTTTGTTTTTAGCTTTGGCTGTTTTGTATCCCTTTGGAGAGATTTCACTCACTGTCCTGGAGACCCAATAGGAAGCTTGAAAAAAAAAAAATTACAAGAGGGGATTCCCTTCTTAGGATTGCCATACATTATACAATTTTCCTTTAGATTTACCAAAACCATATAATAAGAGGTCAAACCTAAACACTTAATTTGTATGCAATCAGGCAGGCCCTTGCACTACATAGTTTAAGGTAAATCTAAAGGAAATTGAACAAGAAAATTGTAGAATATATGGCCAGCTTTAGACTGCTGTCTTCAGGAATAAGTGTCCCCATTGACTAGGTTTATCTCATCTCCTGTTCTGGTGACAATTGTAAAATGCTGATTCTCCCGATCAGATCTTGTCTTGGGTGACAATGGTCACCAGGACAAATAGAGAGAAAAACTACCAAAGGGGGGGGGGGGGGGTTGGACTGCATTAAATGTCTAACATGGGTTCTAAATATTCGCTGTTCCATCCAACCCTAAAAAACTAATAAAAATATGGATTTGGATACACTTAAAGCGGATGACGCATGGACAATTCTGCTTGCTAGCAACACAAGAAATTGCCCAGAGGCAGGATGGTTAAGAAGGCTGCCTGTGTGTCCCTATACAATAGCGCCCTCTGTAGCCACATGCAGTGAGTGCTGTACTGTCGCTGGCCTAAAGCTGCTGAATTTCAAACGCTAGCCATGGGAGTGACATCACGCTGCCTCAGCTACAGATTGCATAGGGACAAAACAGGCAGCCTTTTAGTGATCCTGCAAAAGTGTTTTTTGATACATTTTTTTTAACAATCAGAATTGCTTTATTGAAGGTATAGAAATACAGTGTATATGAAAAAACAAACTGTATGACATGGTGTAACACAATGAAATGAGCAAAATAAAAAGGTAGACAATAGCCAAACAGTAAGCAAGAAGCGAAGCAATTGGACAATATATGTTTAAGAATACATTATATACCCAATGGGCCTATTCCAAATGGGGGGAAGGGGGGGGGGGGGAGAAGGGAGAGTCCAGACTACTGCGATCTATTGAACATGGGAAGGGGGAGGGGAAGGTGGCAGATTAATTCACTCTACTGAGAGGTCCATGGCAATCAGACCTTGTCTATTGCCAAGGGCAGCCATGATTAATGTATGTCAGCTTGTAAAGAGGCAATGAAGCATCAATCCTGGCTTCCCAAGATGACAAAGCAGAAGTATGGGAGGACCACTTGCCGAGAATTTCTTTTTTTGCATAGAATAACAGGTATGAAATCAATAGCTTACTCTGGTGTGACATTTGAACATCAACAGAGCCAACTCTGTTGAGATAGGGACTGATAACTTGAGCCTAAGGTTGAGCACCTCAAATACATCGGACCAGAAGGCAGAAATTTTGGGGCACTCTCACAACACGTGAAGATAGGTATCCAGCTGTGTCAGACAACAATGACAGTGGGGGTCCCTATCCAGATATATTCTATGGAGTTTCACTGAGGTAAAAAAAAAAAAAGATGTAAAAGTTTAATTTGTATTCGTTTATCCAGTTTAGGGCATTGCTCTAGACAATCCACCCAGTCCTCCTTGTCCAAAGAGGGAATATCCTGTTTCCATAGGTCCCACAATTTGTATATTTTTGGAGAGTCAGTAGCTAACAGGGTACCGTATAAAGCAGACAGAGGTTTCTCAAGACCACTCTGAGACAGCAATTCTTCAACAGGGTCTAGATGGAGGAGTGGGAAACTTAGCTCTGGTGGCATGGCGAAGCTGAGCATTATGAAAAAACATCCAACCTGGTAGTCGAAACAACCGTGAAAGCTAAGGGAATGTTAACAGTACTCCCTCAGGCATAATGTCCCTTAGGGTCCTAATGCCATAGCGTGCCCACATCTGGGGATCCAGAATCAAATAAATCAAAAAGGGAGTCAGTTTGGGACTCCCCCAGAGAGGCTGGACAGGAGACCAACGCTCTGCTTGGAAGAACTGACGTCTGTCCGCCGCCCAAAACCGTAAAATCACTCTAGTTGGAAGATAATCACCGCTACAGATAGAGCCACTGCATAATACCTCGGTTCAGGATGGAGTAATGGATGGTTGCCGGCTCAAAATGCACAATGCATAGCAGTGAACAAAGAAGTCTGGAAAGCCGCACTCCAATTAACTCTCATTTATTTCAGAGAAAAACCCATACAGCACGGGAGCAGGATAAAAAGACTGACATGTTTCACACTAAATAAGTGCTTAATCATAGCCACAGAAGTGCATGACATAACACAGGGTATATATATATGTTGTTTTTATAGAGTTTGAACAACTGTTTGTTGGGTAACAGAGCGAGCTAAGCAAAATGATGTGGGATTTAAATTTGGTTTTGTTTCCTCCTGTTTATTAGGGGGTTAACAGTATAATTTCTTGATTGCTTGTATGGCTCCTTCTGAACCCAATTTGCCATAATGAACTAAAGGTGAGAGGTGTCATTGGTATATAGTACATCTTTTTCTTTTTATATATATATATATATATATATATATATATATATATATATATATATATATATATATATATATATATATATATATATATATATATATATATATATAATTTCTGCACTACATAAAGATGCTAGGCTATAAGAAGATTGCCAAGACCTTGAAACTGAGCTGCAGCACGGTGACCAAGACCATACAGTGGTTTAACAGGACACGTTCCACTCAGGACAGGCTTCGCCATGGTCGACCAAAGAAGGCTTCATTTTGAATGGGTTCAAATCACACAGCATTTTACCAATTGTGTTCATGCACCAATTTTAGAACTGCACTGCAACTGGATTGCATGGTACTGCATTTGGGGCGTCGCTTTGCCTAGATTCACACTAGAATTTAGTGCAGAAAACTCACGACCTGTGCGCATTTCCTGCACCGCATTCAGATTGCACTGCCCTTGCGATTCACAATGGGTGTCAGTGTAATCTTAAATGACACCCCAAATGTAGTGTGTTTGCCTGCACTGGATCTCATCAAACCGAACGACCGTGCGATCCAGTTGCAGTCCAGGTTCCAAAATTGATGCATGCGCCACTTTGGTACAATTTGAGCCCATGTAGCCACACTAAATTGCATGTGAATTGAACAGGAACGTAGTGCAGGTCCTGTCCAATTTATACGAGATTCATAGTGTGAAGGTGAATGCGAACCTAGGCTACGTCTACATCTATAAAAATCAAACAAACAAAATATGCTAGTGCGACATCAGTGACATACAATAGTAAAGAAGAAAAAAACAAAAAGCAAACTAAGAGATTGCACTTGACATTTTTTCAGGATAAAAGACTACACATAACAGAACATATAAGTGCACAACACATACAACAATTTAAAAAGGACAGATGAAAGAGTACCTGCTTTTACTTGGAATAAGTCCCTTCTCCAATTCATTGGCGATCCTTACAGACAGCCAGCTGCCAAGCTTCCCATCATATAGTGTATCAACCACCCTGAAAATCTCGCCTCTTGTGAATCCTAAAAATTGCTGTGCCTCTTTCTCATACTCAAAATGAGTCCTTATGAAGAACGAATCTCCCCGGCCACAGGCAAGTATGTTTTTGTAGACTGGAAACAAAAGATGAAAGCTATATCAAAGAAAATCCTCTGAGAATCAATGTACTGCCAGAGTGGGAGCTACAGCTCTTGTTCTAGGTAGCAAAGAACTTCGGCTTGTTCACTATTTGAAGGACATGTAATTAAACTGGCACTCTCGCTAGTTAAACAGCAGCTTTGGGAAAGTAAAATTGCTTTCCTCAAAGCTTATTAAATTATTTTAACTTTAGTTTTAAACTATTTTCTCCAGACAAATTAAGCAAGACTTTTAGAATTCCCTCTTGTGAACTTCTGTGCAATTTACCTCCTAAACAATGCTTTGGGAAGGTCGTATTAGTCATCCAATAGCTATAGGCACAGTAAGGGTCCTTTCACACGGTCGCTCCGTGTGTCCGCAAATCATCCTATTTTTTTGCGGATGATTTGCGGACATAATGTAAGTCAATGGCATTGCGGATGTCAGCGGAATACCATCCGCTGATATCCGATTTGCCTCCTTTCAGTTCTGTTCCGTTTTTTGGAACGGAACAGAACCCTATTTTTTCATCCGTTCAAAAAACGGAAAGGAAGGAAAATCAGATGTCAGCGGTGTCATCCGCAATGCCATAGACTTACATTAGGTCCACATATCATCCGCAAACGGATGGGATGATATGAGGACACACGGAGCGGATGACACAAATGTCATCCGCTCCGTGAAAAAAAAAAAAAAAAAAAAAAGCACCAGAGCGGAGAAGAAATCCAGAGCGGCCGTGTGAAAGAAGCCTAAGTATTTTTGAGCTAGCTCTATATTTAAAAGTTGCTACTCAGATGCTCAGTTGAAGCAGAAGGTTTTAAAAAAAAGGTACATATACCTGGTGTCTGCAGGTATATAGTGCCCATTCCTTGCTGTTTAAACCACAGAGGGAGCCATTTTGTGCTGAAATCAAGATTATTATTTTAAGTAAAAAAAAAAAAAAAGGCTTTGATGCAGAACTCTTGCTTCTGTGAAAAAGGGGCTACTCACAAGCTCTGTTCTCCCCTAACCATTCCACAATCCTCTCCTTCACCCTCCTCCCCAATCCATTAAAGCGTTCCTAAACCCACAACAGTAAAATCAGTCTGTATATGTAGTGAAGCATGCTGGTTATACTCACTGTGGAATCTAAAGAGTTAATCCTGTGCATTGTGTGAAAAGGCTGTTTGATCATGTATTTTCTGATCTTCCCCTTCTTCCACAGTCCCCAAACTATCTCCTGATAGTACAGAGCCTTGGGGGTACTCTGCACATGCTCAGTTTGGTGTGTATTACTAGAGATTTTTCTTGGGAGAGTGCATGTGATCAGCACAGGGCCAATCAGCACTGTCCAGACAGAGGGTCAGGATTCCTGCAGCCTCATATGACAATCAGGGGAAATTGAAAACTCCTGCTCCAAGCTTTAACCAGACACTGACAGAAGTAACAAGACTGCTATATACTGCTGAGAAAAGGTATTTAGCACTTTATATTTACTAAAAATGTTGCATTTCGCATGTTCGGTGTACTGTGGGAGACCAGATATAGTGAATGCAGGGTCCTGGGCTACGTAATACTTTAAGTTCTCTCCACCTCTGTTGATCAGTCTCTATTTGCAACATTATAATAAGTAGAGACAAGGTGTGCTTTTCTACAAACAGCAACTGCCAGCCTCTAGTAATGTTGTTCACCCCAATTGTGTGCATTTTTGCTACTTGTAACCATTTGAATGTACTACTATACATTTGCTATGTAGAACACAAAAATGAAAATTAAAAACAGTGAAAAAGAAAAATGTGTAAATGACAAGTAAGAAAAGTGGATGAGCGTACAAGCTGTCAGAGCATACCTGTTGCTGCAGAATCAGTGCAGTTCAGTGTGGCCCAGAGCCCGCAAAACAATTGGAGATGTAAAGTAGGGGTGGTGATGTCACAATCACCACCTCATCCAATCAGAGAATACCTTAAATTAATTGACAACAAATACAAGCGGTTCTGTGAATGATAGCAGTACCGAGCAAGCAACCCGACTGTGGACAGTGTGCACAGGGGAAGTCGCACAGGACACGGGAGACTGCAGCTACGTAGCAGACTACACTGATTGCCAGATTCTCCAGCAGCCCCTCAGGTATGAGACATGCTTTACTTCTATTGGTCCAAGGTGGACCAATAGAATTATGCAATACAGATCACACCTGGATTCAGCTTTAAACCTCATATGCCACATTAAACCAAACAATGAACATTTATGGGTATGAAAAAAGGAGAGGCTGTGTGTTTCTTCCATTCACATTCTTAAACACATATAAGATCAATTACCATCATATCTGCTCTGAGTTAAAATGGTAACTTCTTCTCCTTTTGGAATTTCCAACAAATATAAAACTGCATCTTCTCGAACAATGCATCTGAAGTCTTGTGTGTTGACCTACGATAGCGATATACAGAATAAATGAAGGAGAGATTTTAGAACATGGAAAATATTTTTTTTGTATGGTCATCTACCTTACATAGGAAGTGCACATAATTCTAAAGCTATTAGTAAAGCTAGAATAGCCCCCCCCCCCCCATCTCCCATCTCCTTACCCATCAGATGACTAAATAAAGTTGTTCTAACCATTGGAGTTTTATAAATCAATAATAAAAATGTCAGCATAAATATGGTTACAGAGCAGCTTGAGCCCGCATGCATACTAGTGCGTTTTCTTAAGCAGCTGCTGCTGTGCTGTACTGCATGACAATGGAAATCACATTATTCGCTATGGTGCTTGTTCACATCAATGCCTCACAGTCGCAGAGTTTTTTGAAAAAGTGCAGGTGCCACTTTGGTGCAGCTGCAACACAATTTTAGACTACAACTGAAACGCACCAAAAACACGTGTAAAACACATGTATGCGTGCGTGTAGTGCATTTCTTGCAGTCTTGTGTAAAAAATATCCTACAAAAAAAAAACACAACACCACACATCAGCATGGGAAACATGTAAAAAAGTGCAAGGTCACACTACAAAATTGCACTGAAAAATGCATTGTGCTGCAGCTGCTCTACTTAGAATCGCATACCACTGGACTTCTTTTATATGCACTAAACCGAACAAGAAAAGTCAGTTTTGAGTGAAAATAGATATAAACAGAACCAGACATGTTCCAACTGATGTATTTGGTTTCACCAACAAATATGGGTGTTGGACATTCTATAGGCCTCAGGCACATAGGTCTTGCTTAGCCCCTCTGAACATCTTTGTTCCTGGCAAGAGAAAAGTTGCTTAAATGCAGTAAAATTAGCGTATTGCATATAAATCCACGTATATAATAATATATTCTAGCCAACTGCATGAACTTGTGTCTAGTGTTTATGCACATTTATGTGCATTCTGTGTTTTTTCTGCCCAAAAGCTCCTCTTCTGTGCTGGTGATGGGGTTGTTTTTCAGCCTGTAAAGGGCCCCTCTTCTAGCATGCCTGTAAAGGCCTATGTGAAACGAAAAATTAAAGCTGAGCTATGGTGATATATAAAAAGTGTCTCCAAAAGTGCTGCTGTGCGTGAAATCAAAAGGATTTAAACAATGTTAATGCAAGGACAAACAGCGCAGATCTGGTATAATAGACCTTAAAGTGCTCAACGTGACTGAATATGTATAAGTATAAGTAACTCTATAGTACAGTAAAACACCCCGTGAAATGAATAAATACATAGAGTTCATAAATAATAATAAGTATATTGTGACAGTCCAAAATCGATATAACAGTCCAAAATTAATGCTTCAGCAGGTAGCCAGTGAAGGTAGCTGAAGATAAGATAAAGTGCTCAGGTGCTGAAAATCAGGTGCAATAGCATGCTGCAATGTCTGTGATAACGCCCAGTGGGAGGCGAAACGTGACGACGCAATTTCCGGTTCCACGCCTTTCGTGACGTCATTTCCGGTAGCGGTGGAACGCACGCCGGAGCCAAGGGGGCCCGCTGCACACCGTATTCCCAGAGATATACCGATATATGACATTCACCGCCTGTACTTATCAGACCAAATGTGAGTTTTATTCTTGGATGTTTTTAATAAACTTATTGTAGCAATATTACGCTATTTGGGTTTTTACCCTTCCTTATGGTCAAAACTTGCCGGGAGCCAATAGGAGATATTCATTGGTCGCAGTCAGGATTTAAAGATCATTTCCCGGATTACATGCCGGACTTTGCCTGAATGACCCTTATACTACAAGGTCTGGGGGTCCACATAGTCCGGTAAGTGGAAGAATCTAGGGGAGAGGATTGAGGTCACCCTGTCACCACACCATTGCAGCATGCTATTGAACCTGATTTTCAGCACCTGAGCACTTTATCTTATCTTCAGCTACCTTCACTGGCTACCTGCTGAAGCATTAATTTTGGACTGTTATATCGATTTTGGACTGTCACAATATACTTATTATTATTTATGAACTCTATGTATTTATTCACTTCACGGGGTGTTTTTACTGTACTACAGAGTTACTTATACTTATACATATTCAGTCACGTTGAGCACTTTAAAGGCCTATGTGGCTAACATAGAGGTGCACTGCACTGGGGAACGGACAACATGGCCATGTGAAACAGGTAATCGGTACGCTCAAGGAGTCTATAACATTGCAACAACCTTACAGGAAATCAGGGAGAAGGGAGCCAGTCCAGGAACCACCAGCCATGGCTCCCACAATTTACAGAATTTATTTGGTGTGCCTTTTTTTCTGTAAACCTGCTGCTCTTTTAATAAAGTGGTTATAGTCTGTAAGCGTCACTCCTCGAACGTGGAGTGATTGCCATTTCAATGCAATGGTTTTATGTGCTGTAAACAGCAGCCTGGTTACTGGAACCCTAGCCTCCTGTGGAAATGTCTCTTCACCTAAACTTCCTAAAAGGCAAATTTTTTAATCCAATTTTAGTTGTGTTTGGAATTAATAGTATCCAACATAGAAAAAATAATGTGTTGTCAGCGCTCAATTAATCAAATGACAGCAGCGTGCAATCAGTGCAAATATACCAACACTTATATACAACATAAAAATATTGCAGTAAAACACAATTAACTGTGAAATTATACGACACCTCTAAAGACATTAAATACACAAATGTTCTTAGTTACAAAAAAAAAAAAAAAAAGTGTCCTTTATAGCAAATCCAAGTGAAAAAAGAATAAAGTACAAAGTTGCCAAGTGCAAAAAATGTTTTTCAGGCGTCACCCGTGGTGTCTTGCCTTCACCAGATAGCTGACATGCAAACTCACCAGAACTGATTGCGGTCTAGATTATAGGACAGCAATAACGCCTTCAGCTACTGATGGGTTTCCTCTCTGGTTATCTCTGTTGAGCTGGCAGGTATAATGGATCTCCCAATCGTTAGAAGGAGGCCATTTTTTATGTTGTTTATAATAGTATCTATCAGCTTATGCCAGAACTTGACCAGTTTCGGGCAATTCCACAACATGTGGATTAAGTCTGCAGGGGCACTCTGACCGCGTGGACATTCCAGGGAAGGTCTGCAGTCCCATTGAAATAGCTTCAACAGAGTCCTTTGAACTATAAAGAATTGAGTGAGTCATTGTGCAGATGACAAAGAAACAGAGGGCACTAGCTCTGGGATAATTCTCCAGTCATCATTCTGGGATAAACTGGGTTGTAAACTCCAGTAAAACTTTATCACATTGTAATCTACGTCAGTAACGCTAATGATTGCTGCCTGTTACACTTTACTTACTTGTGTAATCTTCTTACAATATGCCCCGCAATGTTTGAATACATCACCAGCGCATGTGCAGTTCATCCTTAGATTCACGGCACACTATGTGTGCCGTCTCCCTAACAACATCAGGCAGTGTATGTCAGTTCCGCTGACAACGGCATAGCTAGCAAGGCTCGCGATACTATTTATGCTGCTATAAACGGCTAAGCTTGCTTGCATCCTCACTATTTGAGAACTCAGGACGTGTGGCTGCAGACCCAGCAGAGTGCCCCATGTCCGTGGTGGCCGAATCAGATTCAGGATCTAAGGAAGCAGGTGAGGCAGAGGAAAGCGCGGGGCGCTTTTTGCTAGCCCGTCGCCCAAAAACCACCTCCAAGGACTTCATGAATCAATAGGGGGAACCCACAAAAAAGGTGTAAACACTGCTAAGGGACACCCCCGTCACTTCGGCAGCATCACCCGGTCACCAGTAACCGAGCACCTAATCGATCCTCAGCAGAGAGGGAGAAGACCCCACCAGACACACCACCCAGCATAAACAGGCACCTGCAGCCACCAGGAGAATCTGCACTGCACGTGCCGCGAGCAGTAGGTGAAAAGATCCACGAGTCAGCACCAGGGGATAAGAAGGGGCTCCCACCGCCAAAATCTCTGCCCAGGGGGCTCCACTGCCATGGCCGCCGCTATTTTCAATGGCAAACCACTGCAAAATGTCCGCCGGACTACACAAACATGGACGCCGTGCATTGAGCACCTAGGCTACAAGAAAACGGTGGCAACACGAGGTGCCTTGGGACCCAGGAGTGATCCCATAAGCTTCAGAAACTGGCACAGGCAGGAATGGGGGCCCTGGAAGGAGCCCCCACCAGGTACACCCCCCCCCCCCCCACATAGCTGATCGCCGGTGATGCACCCCCCGCCCCCATCACCAGCACAGCACCCTGCCCCCACCCCAGGAGGTGGACAAGGTTACCACACAGCCCCAGCATCAGTGAAGGAGGGGGGGTGGAGGGTGAGATGGCCCACAAGGAACAACCAGGGGTCTGACTGTCCCATGGAGGGGCCCAGGTCTACCTGAAAGAAAGAAAGACAGGAGAAAAAAAAAATCTATCTAAAAATAAATAAATTGCCAGGACCAGGGTTCCCAGCGAGGAACTGGGTCCTTACTCCTGACTAGGCAGAAAAGAAACTGAGTACCTAAAGCAGGGAGAGGGAGTATACCCCCTAGGACTGCCCATAGGAATAGCCAGACTTTTTTTCTGCCTAGTGTCCTACTCCTTGGGGGGGAGGGGGGGGGGTATAACCCAATGGATTAAGAATGAATGATTGGATAAAGAAGATCAGGAGCTGTGTCCGTCATCGAATGAATACGTTTGTTTATATCCTCTCAATTTGTAATGCAGTAATAAAGGGGGGGGGGGGGAGAGGGGGGGGGGAGAGTAAGTAAAGTCCAATGCTACCCTATACTTTCACTATTTTTGGACAGAGTACATAAGGTACGTTTTTTTGCTTTCCGTGTCACTGCTGGGAAGATTTACTCTAGAATTCCATTCTCTAGGTACACACAGGCACACCAGACATAATGGAAACAAAAGATAAGGGGAAATATTCCCATAGGCTTACTATTTTTGGTGTTTCAGACTTTATTTCCCATGCTAGTGACAAGGGGACTGGAAGTTAGGTGAAATATGCCCTATGGGGACACAGCCAGCATCAAAAACCTGAAGGAAGTTATGTCTTTCCCACTCTATCCAAAACAAAAAAAAAAAAACATTTTGATTGGAGCTTTAACAGATATGACAACCTTGTTTTTTGACCGAAGCCCAAAACCCAAAGGAACCTAGGACTTCAATGTAAATGTACATTTATATTAAAAAAGAATAGCGCGCAAATGCAAAAGAAATTACTACCAAATCTGAAGACTGCATTTGCATTAGATCAAGCTGTAAAATGTGAAGTGTTACCTTGAGCAGCTGATCTCCTTCTTCTAGGCCTTCCTGCTCAGCAGCACTTCCTTCCTGAACACCAGCAATAAATATACCAACATCATTACCACCAGCAAGCCTCATGCCTACGCTGTCACCTTTTCGAAACTGAATCATTCTGGTATTAGGCCTAAAGAGGAAAAAAAAAAAAAAAAAAGGACTTTAATGTTTGCAGGTTGGCCTTATATTATTTACAGTGTCTGATATTTGTCAGAGCTTGTGGCGAAATGGTCAGGCTTATTCACTAAAGTTAAAATTAATGGCAGACTATATTTATTAAAAGCATTCATTTTTTTTTTTTTTTTTTAATGATAAAATCCAGAGATGGGGGACTTGAGTCACATGACTTGACTTAAGTCAGACTTAAGTCAGACTTAAGTCACCAGTTTGAGGACTTGAGACTTGCTTGACTAAAATGAATAAAAGCCTCGACTTGACTTTGACTTGGTATTCATGACTTGAGACTTGACTTTGACTTGAGACATACGATTCAAAATGACTTTACTTTTTTAAGTTATTAAATATTTGCATTTTCTCAAGATGTGTTAAAGCAAAATTAATGTGCCTGTTATGTTTCTGACACCACAGTCACTTAAAACACCTCAGTGTGTTCTGATTTTTAGGACACTGGCTGTTTAACAATGGAAATACTTAACATTTTTTTAGTGACTGTGGTGATGAAACATGACCGGACGAAGGATTTTGAGCTGTTTGGGCATTCAAAGTGTTTCTTTAATATGCCAAGAAAAAAACACTAAGCAGTTTTGTTAATGTTGAAAATAAAACAAAACCTTTCCTGAGCACTGACTTTTAACTGATTTAAAAGGTGGAAATTGGGGTAGATCAGTATTTTGGCTTGATTTGTGACTTGACCAAAACAAATGACTTGACTTGACTTGCTTGACTTCTAGCAGGGACTCTACTTGACTTGCTTGCTTTTCGCCACAGTAACTTGGGACTTGCTTGAACTTGAAGGTTAAGACTTGCACATGTGTGACTAAAGGCCCGTACACACGTACCGATTGTCGGCCGAAACTGTTCGGCCGCCGAATGATCGGACGATTTTCGGCTTGTTAGTATGATGCTTCCGACAGCGCACTTTCGGCCGAACAGAATCTGTCGTGCAAGCATTAAAATTTTTGTATGCTGACACCAGAACGGCCGATTGTTCGCCAGTCAGTACAGAATTCGGCCGACAGACAGCAGATTTGCAAGACTGGGCATGCTCAGAGAAGAAAAAACACAGGGAAAGTTAACCATCACATGACATCACTTCTGCAGTCGGCTGTTGTTGGCCGACAAAATTCGTGTGCAGTCTTTTGCAGTTTTCAACAGACAAGACAGCCCTCGGACAAAAGACGGCCGATCGTTCGGCCGACGATCGGTACGTGTGTACGGGGCTTTACTCCCATGTCTGGATAAAATCCCTCTACAGCACAGGATAAAACTGAGAAGGAGGGACAGCACTCAGGCTTTGCTGTATGCACATGAGCTCTGCTGGTAAGAGCAGAGGGATAAGCTCACCAGTCTGCTGCTACCTCTTTTATTTGCAATATATGTTTATTAGAAGTTATAAGCTACCTCTTTAATGTCCAATCAAAGGCAGGGGAGCAGGAAGATGATGATCTAACAATATTGCATAAATACTGCAGAGAAAAGTCTGGTCAAATCTAGAAACAGTTTGGTGATCCAGAGCAACCACAGTGGGGGCCTCCGTCCATAAATATGTATACAAAACATATAAAAGAGGTCATGGGACTTTGAGGGAGGCCAACCACTTTACCAAAATGGTATATAAAGTCCATATGTTAACTATAATTAATTATTTTGTTATATGTACTTTATATACCATTTTGGTAAAGTGGTTGGCCTCACTCAAAATCCCCATTACTTCTTTTATATTTTCTGACAAGGCTGTGTATATCATAGGACAAAATTACAATTCTTTTAATAAACATCTTCGGTATACTTATAGATTTCAGTTGTGTATTTAGCGGTTTGTGTGGCGTTCAACATTCAAGCTAAAGAGCAATAAGCTTTAAGCTATACAAATCAACATGTTTGCCTTTTTTGACAGTAAAGAACTGAAATCTGAGTGTTTACTATGGGCTACTGTACGTCTTAACTATACGCATCTGCACCTACACATAGGGAGATTTACTAAAACGGGTGAACTCAGAATCTAGTGCAGTGGTGCATGGTAGCCAATCAGCTTCTAACTTTAGCTTGTTCATTCAAGCTTTGACAATAAAATCAGTTGATTGGTTCCTATGCAGAGCTGCAGCAGATTTTGCACTCTCCAGTTGTAGAAAATAACCCTCAATAGCCTTTTTCCATTTGAAAATCCCAGCAACACCAGAGCAAGCTGAGTTTCACTGCCATTTAGCTCTAACTTGGCACTCGCACCAAGTTGTACACAAAAATGTCAGACCTACGGTAGTGTCACAAACCTACATCGTAAAAACTATCAACAAATGGTGTATTACATGCTGTTCCTACTCACTCATTCTCTGTCTCCCCCTTCTTTTCATATCCCCAATTCAGCTAGCGATTTTGCAGCTATGGTGGCAACTCTGCACATGCTCAGTTTTCACCAAGTTTCCACCAAGTTTCTATGCTGAGCATTTCCTTCCCATCACATCTTTAGCAGCCCATGTGACTATGGAGTCAAACATGTCGGTATATACACAGTGGTAAATGACAGCCCACTCCCTCCCTTCCTCCTCCATGCCCACTAAACAGCTAAACACAATGAGGGAGGGATATTACATGTAGATTAATGGAGGCTTTACTTCCCTCTTATTCACAGACACAGGCTGTGACTGGCAGAAATCCGCCAACACCATGGCATTTCCACAAAATAATCTAGATTTAATTTTAAATATATATTTGTATGACGATTTAAAACAGTTGATTGATAACAGGAATAGAAGCTCCTCCTGATTATGTTTCCCTGCAGACAGGCTGGGACAGATGTTGGTCATGTGACAGCTGTATATTGATTAGGAAAAAGATACTTTGATTTTTTTTCATTATTAAAATAATTACTGGGCCATGATCCACATACAGAAATAGAAGGGACTATGTAAATTAAACAGTGTGTGTTTAGTTTCACTTTAAAACAATATCTTTCATCAAATGCGGACAGGTTAACTAATAAAATTCAAAATGTTCAAAAACATACCCATATATCTCCAAATCTTCAGGATTTGGCTGCAGAAACTGCTTTCGAACCACTACAGGCTTTTCTACTGTATGAACCAGAGAAACATAAATCCTATTTTTAGAATGAAATAATGTACAGGCACAAAAACAAAGACCTTCAGATATACAAGGGTTGGACAAAATTATGGAAAGATGTATGTATGTAAAACAACAAAACCGTTACTTAATATGGTGTTGGACCGCCTTTGGCACCCAAAACTTCCTGAATTTTTGGGGAAATTGACAAATCTAAAAGTCTTGGATGGTGGATAATGGAATCTGATACCAATCTTCATGCAAAAATCCAGGTCACAATCCTGCACAATGTCCTTTTTATCCCTCTTTCAGTCAGTTGACCATATTGGCCAGTAGCAGCCATCAGCCTGTGTGCAATTAGTTCAGCCAGCTCCCGGCTTCAAAGTGAAAGTGATGCGGCAGCTCCATAGCTGTCGATCACTTTCAGAGAGTTGGCATCGTGGTGCCTCCTCCCCTGTGGTTATCAAGCTCTCCCGCTGTTACCGGCACCCAAGAACACAACCGCTGACTAGGGAAGGGAGACTGCTGTGAGACCGAGGCAAATCCATGCCTTGATCTCACGTGCAAATAATGAAGCCGCAAGTGATGCCACTTCCAGTTTCAGATGCACCATTTCCTGGCCAGTACAGCCAGTGGACACATCCAACTAAGCCGATCTGTGCTTGGCTAGATGGTGAGAAGCTTCCTGCTACTAACTGTTATATTTTAATAGGATACCATTCTGCAAAGCATTGCTCCACAGTTTGGGAGTTTTTAGGCAATGCTCAGAAGAAAGTCTACTACACAATGCCTTCAGTTGAAAACCAGATCTAGATTTTTTTTGTATTACCAAAGAATAACACATTTACTGACATTTGATACAATCTCATATTACTAGTGCAAAACTTTAATAGATGCAGCGCTACCCATAAAAAAAACGCTCAACCCCGACCATCATAAAGTGAAATAGTTGCAAAAAAAAAAAACAGTTTAAAATTACAATCACGGTACATAGGTGTGTCAATGGATAAAATTAAAACATGACAAGTATCAAAAGTGCTTTTAAAATAAAAATTCAATCTATCTTGGATTCCACCTTCAGTGATTCTTCATTTTTTGTTACTCTCCCCATTGAAAATTCCAACCACATTGATCTCCACCCAAGACTGAAAATGCACTCACCAAACCCTTTATTTGTTTAGGGAAAATAAGGGATGGGGGATCGTTATATCAATGATCCATTAACCTCTTCAGCCCCAGAAGGTTTACCCCCTTCATGACCAGGCCATTTTTTGCAATACACATTTTTTGCGACACTATACCCAAATAAAATTGATGTCCTTTTTTCTCCCCACATATAGAGCTCTCTTTTGGTGGTATTTCATTAATTCTGCCGTTTTTTTTTTGTGCTATAAATTATATATATATATATTTTTTACTTTATGCTATAAAAAACATACCCAATAAAAAAAAAAAAAAAAAATCTAATTTCTTCATCAATTTAGGCCAATAGGTCTTCTGCTACAATCCCAATAAGCGTATATTGACTGTAGAGGCTAGAACTTTTGCACAAACCAAACTATGGCATATATTTATGGAGTTGTTATTGTTTTTACTAGGAATGGCGGCTATCAGCAATTTTTAGCAAGATAAGACATTGCAGCAGACAAATCTGACACTTAAGCTGGATACACACTATACAATTTTCTGTAGATTTTTTTCCTTTAGATTTACCAAAACCATATAATAGGAGGTCAAACCTAAACACTTGCAATTTGTATGCAATCAGGCCAGCCCTTCCACTACATAGTTGGAGGTAAATCTAAGGAAATCTAACAACAAAAGTTGTATAGTGTGTATCCAGCCTTAGTGACACCAATACTGTTATCAGTGCTAAAAACACTGGCAGGGAAGGGGTTAACATCAGGGGCGATCAAAGGGTTAAATGTGCTCCTGACTGTGTGGGGGATGCTTTGGCTGGTGGGGGAAGACAGATCTGTGTTCCTGTATAGCAGAAACACAAGATCTCCATCTTCCCTTCTCACAGAACGGTGGTCTGCCTTGTTTACATAGGCTGACTGTCGTTCTGCCTCTCCTGAGAATGACTGCGGGGTGGCGGCAAACATCGGGTCCGCCGTACCCGCTGAGTGGCTCTCGCTGTGTCCAATCAGAGCGGGAGAGGGTTGCTGGCGGTGCGCGTTCCCCAGACCCATTGCAGGAAATCACGTACAGGTACATAATTTTGCGCAGGAGGGCCGCCCTGCCGCAGTATATCTGCGTGGGGCGGTCCAGAAGGGATTAAAGTGGGATTTTCCCCATTTTGTATATAGTGAGGGTTATAACTAGTGACTGACCGATATAGTTTTTTAAATGCCGATACCGATATTTTGGTCATCGGATATCGGTATAGGTCGATATTTTCAGACATGTAAAAAAAAAAAAATATTTTTTTTCTAAAAAGGTACTCCTTGTGGAGGGATCTGGGGGTCTAAAATACCCCAAACCCCTCCTCGGCACTGAAAAGCATTCAAAACGCCAAGTTAGGCTGTTTTGAATGCTGTCAGTTTTTTTAATTCGGCGCCAAGTACCCGGAAGTGATGTCATAACATCACTTCCGGGTTTTTTTTTTACATGGAGACCGGCGAATGCGCACTTGCGGCAGGGATACCAAGTTTCAAGGGGACACATCTTCATGCTACACCGGGTCTTCTCTTCGGCGGTAGCGGTGGAGGTAGGATGGCCGGATCTCCATCTGTGTCCCATTTCGGGGACTTCCCTTTACTTCCTGTCCCATAGCCAAACAGGAAGTGAGAGGAAATCTCTGCAAATAAGGGAATTCCTTGGGGTCCCCCAGATCTAGTGTCTCCCACTGGAAGATTTCCCCTCTATTACTGTTCTAGGGACAACCCAAAATGTGGGATTTTCTTTTACTTTCAATGGTAAACAGGACAAATAGAGAGGGTGAATCTCCTTAAATGGGGGTACAGACCGCAATAAAAACTGACTGGGGTTCTAATCCACCTCCACTCTATCAAAAACTAAAAACTTTTTAGTTTTACTTTAATCCTTTTATTGAAGTGGGATCTGCCTTTCCTGACATTCTCCCAGGTTATAGCCCACAGTAGATTGTGAAAAATGCAGAGCAGAAAACCTTTGAAGAGTCCAGAGTGATGAAATGTGCCACAGGCAGATGAAGTATGTTCACAGAAGAGGGGAAAAAAGAGGAGCACAAAGTTCTGCCAACTGCACCAAGATAGGGAGCGCTGATTTAGGGCCTGTAAGGAAATGTTTGGAGTTGCTGCTGTCTTCTACAAATAGGCCTTTTACATAATACTACATTGCACACAGACTATGCAAAGGTTTTAGTTGGAATTTTTAAATAACTGGTTTTACACCAAATGCAGTTCTCTGCTCTTTTTATAATCCACTGCAGGCTGTAACCTGGGACAGTGTCAGGAAAAGGCGGATCAGACTTCAATTAAAAGATGAATCATTTTTGATTTGAAGCTCCTACGAGATTTTTTTAACCTTTCCCTAAACAGAATAATAGAGGGTTTGGCAAGTGCATTTTCAGTCTTAGGAGGGCATACACACAAGTTGAATTGTCAGCAAAGAGTCACAACAAAATGAGGAATCACTGGCGGTGAAGAAAGATTGAATTTGGTTTTTCACATTAATGGACTTACTCATCACATTTTAATTTGACTCACAGACACAACTATGTACTGTGGTTGTAATTAGATTGTTTGCATGCATATTATTTCAGATCATGGTGGTGGGGGTTGAGAGTTAACGGGTAGTCCTGTATCAAATTTTGCACTTGCTATCATAAATCAGGAGGGCTTGACACAACTGTATGCAGCTGCTTGGTGTTAATCATTTTATTTTAAGTTGTAGAGTTAACGCAGAAAATTTATTTTTTTCAATCTCATATTACTAGCTCAATCTGGGTTCACACTTATGCAATGCGAATGGGTGCGATTCTCATGCAGATTTTGGCTGGAGTTCAGTGCGATTTTGCATTGCGATTTGTGCTAAAGACAGTGTGACTGTAATAAAAATTTAATGCGTTTTTTATAGGAAAGGGCGCAGTTGCAATTTCTGCGAGGGGGGAAATACCGTATGTAAAAATCTACAGAGAAAAAAAACAGTATTCGCTCACATCTGAACACAAGATGCAATTTCATGTCGGTTTCCATTGATGTCTAAGGAGAGGAAAATCGCACTGCAACACAGGACCCTTTTTGTTGCCGCATTGCATTTGCATAGCAATTGCAACGCATAAATGTGAACGACCGTCATTGAACACAACTTGATTTTGGATGACATGCGAATCTAAGCATTTTGTAGCGCATCAAATTAGCATCGGTGTGAACTTGCACTAAAAAGGGTTAGTTCACCTTTAATTACATTTCAAAAAAATAAAAAAATACCATATGCATTCGTTTTGACTGTTACTTGAAATGCTGCCCCCATTTTTAACCACTTCAGCTCTGGAAGGTTTTACCCCCTTAATGACCAGGCCCTTTTTTGCTATTCGGCACTGTGTTACTTTAACGAAAAATTGCGCGGTCGTGCAACGCTGTACCCAAATACAATTGATGTCCTTTTTGTCCCAGAAATAAAGCTTTCTTTTGGTGGCATTTGATCACCTCTGCGGTTTTTAGATTTTGCGCTATAAACAAAAAAAAGCGACAATTTTGGAAAAAAAAAAAAAAACACAAAATCTTACTTTCTGCCATAAAACATTCCCAATAAAAAAATCTTTAAAAATCAAAATCAAATTTTTTTTATCAGTTTAGGCCAATTTGTATTCTGCTACATATTTTTGGTAAAAAAAAAAAAATCCCAAAAAGCATATTTTAATTGGTTTGCGCAAAAGTTATAACGTTTACAAACTACGGGATAGAGTTTTGGACTTTTTATTTTATTAGTAATGGCGGCAATCTGCGATTTTTAGTGGGACTGCGACATTGCGGCGGACAGATCAGACCCCTAACTGCCATTTTTGACACTTTTTGGGGACCAGTGGCATTAATACAGAAATCGGTGCTAAATAATATGCACGGTTACTGAATAAATGACACCGGCAGGGAAGGGGTTAACACTGGGGGTGATCAAAGGGGTTAATGCATGCCTAAATATGCTTACTGAAACTCCTGATCTCTCTCTGCCTGTGTGACAGAAGACTCGCCTGCTTTTTTTACACGAGCAGGCGGGTCTTCTGTCAGTTTCTCTGACGATTGAGGGAGGCCGGTGTCGATCGTCGCTGCTCCACTCGCGTGCCGCCGAGATCACGTGCACAAAATCATGTAGTGTAGTGGGCGGTTGTCAACTGGTTAAAAATGATTCTTACTTTTGGGGACACCCGAGCTGAGCTTCAGCTCTGTGTATCCATTCAGACACAGAGCTGCTGTTTTGCCTTGCCCCCTCTCTCTTTTGATTGGCTGACTGAGTTTGAATGACAGCAGCAGGAGCCAATTGTGTTGCGGCTGTGTCTTCAATCAGGAGGGAGAGTCCTGGACGGCTGAGGCATTTGTGGACATCGCTAGATAGAGATGGGCTCAGGTAAGTATTAGGGGGGCTGAGGGCTGCTGCTGCACACAGGCTTTTTATCTTAATTCATAGAATGTATTAAGATAAAAAAACTTCTGACCTGACAACCCATTCGAAAAGTAGGAATCAATTTTATAAAAAGGGAGGACAGCATTTAATGGGTAGAGAAAGTTATTAAAGATGAACCAACTTTAAATGTTCTTACCTATAGTATTAATTCAAGTGCTGTATGAGAAAATTAGTATACAAGTAAAATACTGGATCATGGAAATAAATACTTCTAAGTCAATTTAAAGAAGCAAATTCAAAGTACAGTATTTTGTAACTAAATCAATTTTTTTTTCATTCTTTATGTTGTCACAATATCCAAAAACGTCCTTGTATATTTGTGCAAAGTTTCAGTGGTATGTTTCTATTAGGCTCCATTCACACCAGCACGACTTGTCAGCCTGACAAGTCGCGCTCCCTCGCAGTCCATTGACCGCTACAGGACCCGTTCTAATAGGAGCGACACAAGTCACTCCGACTTAGAAAAAGGGTCCTGTACTACTTCGGGGCGACCTCGGAGCGACTTGCATAGACTTCCATTATGTGAAGTCAATACAAGTCGCTCCGAAGTCGTGGTGCATGGGAATGCACAAGTTGCCCCTGAAGTAGTACAGTGTCGTGCCGCCCCAGTGTGAACCGAGCCTTAGCATTCAAACATAGGCAAGAAATATGAAACCAATTTACTTTAACTTCATTAAAGCCATAGTATCTTTATGCATTAAAAAAGTGATGATGAGGCTAAAGGTAGTGATAATGGCCTAATATTAGCCCAAAGTAATGATATTGTACTGATAATGCTTGCTGAAAAAATCATGGTGACAGTTTTTCTGAACGTGCCAGTTAAGCTGCCGGTAAATAAACCTTGCTGTTGGTTTCATTTTTTATTAAAGTGGTTCTAAAGTTAAAAGGCTTTATACCTTAATGCATTAAGATAAAAAAAAAACAAAAACACAAACCTTTCAGTAGCTGTCCCTCCCTTCCTCAATACTGAGGTGTCCTTTTATGAAACCAAGATGAGCAGTGATCCTGCTGATCACAGCTCATCTCGGATCATTATTGGTTTATGAAACAGAGATGATCGGGGGAGAACATGTTCTCCGCTGATCATCTCTACACACGGAGAATCTGTCATTGACAGACACAGAAACGGCCAGGTTATAAATCTGCGATCTCCACACTTCACTGGTGATCTGTGCCAGAATTCACACTCCCGGATTCACCAGCCTGGAGGAGGTGAATCGGGGAGAGAAGACAGAATCGGGGGAGAACTGAGGGGGAAGAAGGAAGATTATCGACATCCTTCTTCCTCGTTCCGACCCCCCAACACAGTAATCATGTTCCCCTGCCATATTTATGTGTATATATATATATATATATATATATATATATATATATATATATATATAGATATATTATATATACATACACACACATACATATATATATACATACATACATATATATATATATATATATATACATACATACATACATACACACACACACACACACACACATATATATATATATATTTTTATGTTGGGGCACTAATTTATTTATTTAACATTAGTGGGGGTCGAACACACGTGTACTCAGTGGTGATAATCTATCACTGCTTATTAAACGGGCACCAGTGATTTTCTCGTACTTCAATTTCGCTTTGTCTCACGAGATTACAGGCGCCCATTCATTTGTACACAGATCTCGGCCGTTCTCAGAGGAAACCCTTCTCCTCTGTTCACCCTGTGAGAAGTGAAGTTATCCACCTCATAAACAGGGTGCCAGAGGTGATAATTTTCCTCGGAGAACTGCCGGGAAGTGAACAGTGAAAAAAATTCACAGTTTCATGAATGTACACCTTAGTGTAGTGTAGTGTATTGATCCAGTGCTGTGCCTGTCTGGCTCTTTCTCCCTGGTCTCCCAGGGCAGATTTGTCAATCAAATCAAATCAGGTTAGGCCAGTGATGGCGAAACTTGGCACCCCAGATATTTTGGAACTACATTTCCCATGATGCTCCACTACACTGCAGAGTGCATGAGCATCATGAGAAATGCATTTCCAAAACAGCTGGAGTGCCAAGGTTAGCCATCACTGGGTTTTTGACGGAGACAAACCACTCTGTGTGTGTCTATAGACACACACACAGCCCGGCTCGGAAGTGTTCCCCGCTCGTGTACCACCATTGGAAACATATTCCTATGGTGGCACATGGAGAATGAAGAGCCAACAGCATCAAAGGGGGACCCCAGAAGAGGCGTTTTGGGGGCCGCTCTATGCAATACATTTGCACATAGCAGGTAAAACTTTACAAATTTGTTAATTCAGAATCACCAAGTTCATGAAGGCATGTCACTAAGAGATAATACTCTAACGTTAATGGCAAAAGTACATATAGAAAGACTGTAATGTTAACCTGGAATGTCTTCTAAATACACTGGCTCTGGGCTGGTCTCTGGAACCACTGGGCTTATACTAAGAGGAGCAGGGCTCTCAGCTCTGTTCACCACTTTAAAAGGAGTAGGCATGGCTCCCATTTTGGTCAGTCGGTTGGGTGGATCCTCCTTAGAGCTGAAAGACAGAATAAAAAGGTCATCAAGGCCAGAACTTCAATGGCAGTTTTTACTACAGCAGCCATTTCCACTTTGTGGCAATCCTTCGTCACACTATGGTGCTGGAAGAATAACATTACTTACATGTTTTTTTCTTTTAGCTTCTCATTGGAGGAATGAGAGTCTGAGTAGTGCAATTTCACATCCTCCACAGGGGAGCCAGAATGATTGGACTCTATCTCAGAAATATCTGTTGATACAGTAAACAAAAATGCTTTCAGATTAACAAAAATATGATTAACAACTACAACAGACTTTAGAATCATGTTAGATGATTCACACAGGATCAGCAGCAGAATCACCAAGATAATTTGTGAGTTACTCTTTTGCCAATTTGAAATGCTGCCTAAATGCACGTCAGAATGACCACGGAGGGAATGGAATTTTGTAGGTCGGGGCAACAAGGAAGAGACTCCATAAGAAAAAAGTAATCTCTTAAGAGTTCCTGGATATGATCCTTAACTGAAACAGTGCACTTTATTGCCTCTCTCACCTATGATCTTCTAATATCTACTGGAGTGAAGCATAGTTGCCAACATTTTAAAAAAAATTCCAGGGACACCTTTCATGCTGTGTGCACAGCAAGCCATTTAATAAGAGGTGGTGCATTCATTTAAAAATGGACGTGGTTCTAAAAGAGCAATATCAATATCCTATTAACCACTTAAGCCCCAGAAGATTTTACCCCCTTCCTGACCAGGGGGTATTTTGCGATTCGGCACTGCGTGACTTTAACGCACAATTGCGCAGTCGTGCGACGCTGTACCTAAACGAATTTGACGTCCTTTTTTTCCCACAAACAGAGCTTTCTTTTGGTGGTATTTGATCACATGTGCGATTTTTTGATCATGCGCTATAAACAAAGAAAGAGCGTCAATTTTGCAAAAATAATATTTTTCACATTTTTTTTTGTAAGAAATTCCCCCCCCCCAAAAAAAAAAAATGTAAAAATCTAAATTTTTTACATTTTCGGCCAATTTATTTTATGCTACATATGTTTGGTAAAAAAAAAAAAAAAAAAAAAAATTGCAAAAAGCATATTTTGATTGGTTTGCGCAAAAGTTATCGCGTTTACTAACAAAAGGGAAAGATTTTTGTCATTTTTGTTGTTTTTTTTTTTTAAACGAGTAATGGCGGCGATCTGCGATTTTTTTGCGGGACTGCGACATTGCGGCGGACAGATCGGGCCCTTGACTGACATTTTTGACACTTTTGGGGTTACCAGTGACATTACTACAATAATCAGTGCTATACATATGCACTGTTACTGTAAAAATGACACTGGCAGGGAAGGAGTTAACTGTATTGGAGAGGGAGGGGTTAAGTGTGTCCTAGGGGCGTGTTTCTAACTGTGATTGGACATGGCTACTGGTGTAAGAACAGAGATCAAAACGGTCCTACATAGTAGAACCGTCTGATCTCCATTTTTACACAGGGGAGAATGACAGGCGGCTTTGTTTACATTAGCCGCATGCCTTTCTCCCTTCCCAGCGAACAATTGCGAGTGACCGGCGGACATTGGGTCCGCCGGTCACACGCACTAACTTGTTAGGGAACGAGCCGGGGCGGGCGCGCCCGCTATTGGCTCACAAGCGAGTGACAGGCTAGTGACGTACCAGTACGTCACTTTGCCTGGCCGGGGCTGACCACCGCAGTATATGTACTTGCGGCAGTCGGCAAGTGGTTAAGCAAATTCATTCTAAAATACTGTATACACTAAAAGATTTAAAAACAGTTACTTAACGCAGGACCGTGCATTCACTATATCTGGTCTCCCACAGTACACAGAACATGGAAATGTAATATTTTAGTAAGTATAAACTTCTAAATACCTTTTCTCATCAGCAGTATACAGCAGTCTTGTGACTTCTATCAGTGTCTGGTTAACCACTTAAGCCCCAGCCCTATTTCGGACACTTTTTGTTTACAAGTTAAAACTAGTATTTTTTCCTAGAAAACTACTTAGAACCCCCAAACATTATATATATTTTTTTAGCAAAGACTCTAGAGAATAAAATGTCGGTCATTGCAAAATTTTTTGTCATGCGGTATTTGCGCAGCGGTCTTTAAAAACGCCATTTTTTTGGATAAATTTTGAAAAATCACTTTTTACTGCATTTAAAAAATACTAAACAGTAAAGTTAGCCCATTTTTTTGTATATTGTGAAAGATGATGTCACGCTGAGTAAATAGATACCCAACATGTTACGGTTTAAAATTGCGCCCCCCCGTGGGATGGCAACAAACTACGGTCAATAGAGATCTCAATCTGCGACGCTTTAAATTTATTTAACGGTTACCAGTTTAGAGTTAGAGTGTAGCTCTTTTTTTTAAATTATTGCCCACGCTCTGGCGATCGCGGCGATACCTCACATGTGGGGTTTGAACAGCGATTTAATTTGCGGCTCGACTTGCGCATACGTTTTTTTCGTGCGCAAGCTAACGGTGACGGGGGCGGCTAAATTTTTTTTTTCCTATTTATTTTTTATTTTTTTTAAACTTTATTACAGTTTAAAAAAAAAAAAAAAAATCTGATCACTTTTATTGCTGTCACAAGCAATGTAAACATCCCTTGTGACACCAATATGTAGTGACAGGTACACTTTATGGAGGGATCGAGGGTCAAAGACCCTAGACCCCTCCACTACACTTCCCTGTATGCAAAACGCCGAAAACGTCATTTTTGCATACAGCCGTTTTTCAAAACTGCCGCCTTTTGCAGCACAGTAACCCGGAAGTGACGTCATGGACGCCGCCTCCGGGTTACGTCATCGGAGACCCGATCGATGCCGTTTCCGGCATTCATCGGGACTCCATCCGTCCCGAGCCGCATCGGTCGTTACTGACGGAAAGCCGACCGTCGGCTTCAAACCACGGTACTCTAGCTAGAGGCATCATCCCGGTATAACCCCGCAAAGTCTGCTGACGTTAATTTACGTCAGTTTGCGGTAAGTGGTTAAAGCTTGTAGGATGAGTTTTAATTTTCCTCTGACTGACCTATGAGGCTGCATGACCCCTGACCCTCTGTCTAAATACTGTTGATTGGCCCTGTGCTGATCACATGCACCCTCCCAAGAAAAAAAAAAAAAAGCTCTCTAGCAATACACACCAAACTGAGCATGTGCAGAGTGCCCCCAAGGCTCTGTACTGTCAGGAGTTGGATTGGAGACTGAGAAAGAAGTGGTGGATCAAACTGTCTTTTTACATTACAGGATTAAACCCTTAGGTTCCACAGTGAGTACAACAAGCATGCTTTACAGCATATACAGGCACAAGATTTTATTGTTGTGGGTTTAGTGACACTTTAACAAAATAAGGAAAGGGGAAATGGCCCATGGGACTTTAAATGAGGTGTGTACCTATGACTGGAAGTAAAAAATGAAAAACAAATGAAATAAAATAAAAAAGTAGCTTTTATTGCAGTAAATTAGAAGTGCATAAAATATCTGATAGTAAATCACATAATATATAAATCATAATGGTACAGTATATCACAGTCTCACCAATATGTATGCTCGCTTCTTCAGAGCAAATGCATAAGAATTATGTCTAAAAAGAGAGAGACATGCCCCCTCCTACTATATTCATCCGTCATCCATCTACCATGGGCTCCCCTGTTGGCTTGGTCCAGTTGGACCCTTCAGCTCCCGGGTCAGGCATTCCCCATCGCCGCCTCAGATAACCCATTACGATTCCAGATACATTGGCCTGTAAGTATTTGGCACTCCTCCCGAGTCCCTCATATTTACAGAATACTTTTTCATATATATTTTTCATTGATTTTTGCTACTTTTTTGTTTTTTTTTGTTTCTCCAATATATGCATGTCTCTCTCTTTTTAGACATAATTCTTATGCATTTACTCTGAAGAAGCGAGCGTACAGCTCGCGAAACGCGTAAGTTCAAGATGCACTATACTCATTTACTATGATATATGTATTTATGACTATATTAGTGAGACTGTGATATACTGTACCATTATGATGTATATATTATGTGATTTACTATCAGATATTTTATGCACTTCTAATTTACTGCAATAAAAGCTACTTTTTTATTTTATTTCATTTGTTTTTCATTTTTTACTTCCAGCCATAGGTACACACCTCATTTAAAGTCCCATGGGCCATTTCCCCTTTTCTATGTATGCATCGGGATGGGAGGTGTGTTACTGATGTTACCAGACCATATACCCCCTTTTTTTCTTTAACAAAATAAGGACATAAATATAGCTAAAGATGGTATGTTCATTAGGAAAACAATTACTTTGAATATATGAATTTGTTTAGCTAGCTACAACTAGTAAGCTGGCTGTACAAGAATCCTGCTGAATCAGCTACAATTTGAGCCATGGGTGGCCCTATTGACACGACCTGGCTCAAGCGATTTCTACACTGTCCATTAATGTGGGGGACCTTACACCAGCCCCCAACGTAATGCAGATTTCTACACTGACCACCAATGCAAGAAGGGACCTTACAGTGACCACCAATGTAAGGAAGGACCCTACACTGACCACAAATGTAAGGAGGGACCCTACACCGATCACCGATATACCGGTATATTTTGCACTGACCAACAGTGTAACGGGGGGCTTTCGACCCTGATCAACAATGTAATGATGGATTTCTACACTGGCCAACAATGTAAACGGGGGATTTCTATACTGATCACCAATGTATGGGGGATTTACTTTGACCAGCAATGTAAAAGAAGCATTTACACTAAACCACCAATGTAACAGGATATTCTATACTGACAATCAATTAAATGGGGAATTTACAATGACTATCAATGTAAGGGGGGGGGGGTGTTTACACTGACCACCTATGCAATGAAGAATTTTACAGACCGCAAAAAATAAATAAAAAAGGGGATTAAAAAAATACAGTCCCTACCTCCTATGTCAGAGTCACTGTCGTGCACAGAAGGAATGTTAATCAAAGTTTGTTGGACATCTCTCTGCACCACCAGCTGTAGTTTTCCTCTTGACTTCTCAATCAACTTCCGTGCATCAGCTAAGGACATGTTTTCTGTCACAGTGCCATTGATCTATTATAGAAAAGAAATACGTTATTAAGGACAGTGATAGTAGCAATATTAGTTTATCATTTTACCTTCATTTTTACTGGGCAGCCACAAGATATAACTTTGAGTAACCCAACAAAGCCTCATTTGAACATATCAGAGAGAATTTACTCGTGGAATGGGTAATTTAAAAGGTGGGTGTTGTGATTCATAGTTTAAAGAAGGCTTGGTCTTGTTCTTTTTTAAGTAACAGTTGTTTATTAGTTGAAGAAAAGGTAAAACTGTAATGTAGTCAAAGACAGCAAAGTACAGGGAAAGATGGAATGTCAACCTTAACCTTATACTGGACATTCTGGACAGAGCAGATGTGGAACTAATTCATTTGCAAATATGATACAAAGAGATATACAGTGGGTACGGAAAGTATTCAGACCCCCTTAAATTTTTCACTCTTTGTTATATTGCAGCCATTTGCTAAAATCATTTAAGTTCATTGTTCTTCCTCATGAATGTACACATAGCACCCCATACTGACAGAAAAACACAGAATTGTTGACATTGTTGCAGATTTATTAAAAAAGAAAAACTGAAATATCACATGGTCCTAAGTATTCAGACCCTTTGCTCAGTATTTAGTAGAAGCCCCCTTTTGATCTAATACAGCCAGGAGTCTTTTTGGGAAAGATGCAACAAGTCTTTCACACCTGGATTTGGGGATCCTCTGCCATTCCTCCTTGAAGATCCTCTCCAGTTCTGTCAGGTTGGATGGTAAACGTTGGTGGACAGCCATTTTTAGGTCTCTCCAGAGATGCTCAATTGGGTTTAAGTCAGGGCTCTGGCTGGGCCATTCAAGAACAGTCACGGAGTTGTTGTGAAGCCACTCCTTCGTTATATTAGCTGTGTGCTTAGGGTCATTGTCTTGTTGGAAGGTAAACCTTCGGCCCAGTCTGTTTTTGTCCAGGATATCCCTGTACTTGGCCGCATTCATCTTTCCCTCGATTGCAACCAGTCGTCCTGTCCCTGCAGCTGAAAAACACCCCCACAACATGATGCTGCCACCACCATGCTTCACTGTTGGGACTGTATTGGACAGGTGATGAGCAGTGCCTGGTTTTCTCCACACATACCGCTTAGAATTAAGGCCAAAAAGTTCTATTTTGGTCTCATCAGACCAGAGAATCTTATTTCTCACCATCTTGGAGTCCTTCAGGTGTTTTTTAGCAAACTCCATGCGGGCTTTCATGTGTCTTACACTGAGGAGAGGCTTCCGTCGGGCCACTCTGCCATAAAGCCCCGACTGGTGGAGGGCTGCAGTGATGGTTGACTTTCTACAACTTTCTCCCATCTCCTGACTGCATCTCTGGAGCTCAGCCACAGTGATCTTTGGGTTCTTCTTTACCTCTCTCACCAAGGCTCTTCTCCCCCGATAGCTCAGTTTGGCCGGACGGCCAGCTCTAGGAAGGGTTCTGGTCGTCCCAAACGTCTTCCATTTGAGGATTATGGAGGCCACTGTGCTCTTAGGAACCTTAAGTGCAGCAGAAATCTTTTTGTAACCTTGGCCAGATCTGTGCCTTGCCACAATTCTGTCTCTGAGCTCTTCAGGCAGTTCCTTTGACCTCATGATTCTCATTTGCTCTGACATGCATTGTGATCTGGAAGGTCTTATATAGACAGGTGTGTGGCTTTCCTAATCAAGTCCAATCAGTATAATCAAACACAGCTGGGCTCAAATGAAGGTGTAGAACCATCTCAAGGATGATCAGAAGAAATGGAAAGCACCTGAGTTAAATATAGGAGTGTCACAGCAAAGGGTCTGAATACTTAGGACCATGTGATATTTCAGTTTTTCTTTTTTAATAAATCTGCAACAATGTCAACAATTCTGTGTTTTTCTGTCAGTATGGGGTGCTATGTGTACATTCACGAGGAAGAAGAATGAACTTAAATGATTTTAGCAAATGGCTGCAATATAACAAAGAGTGAAAAATTTAAGGGGGTCTGAATACTTTCCGTACCCACTGTATGTAGAGAGAGCTGTAGAGGAATGGATTTTATGGAGGTGTTTGTGCGCAGGCTGTGGTAGAGCAGGTAGTGGATATGAAAACAAGAGTTGCTGAAGGAGTAGATAAAAGCAGGCATGAATTTATTCTTCATAGTTTCATAGTAACTGCATATATTAGCGCTAGCCAGAGTGTGGAGCACAGTATGTAGGGCGTAACTTTTGCATGCTAGAGAATATAAATGCTTTGGATAGTTGCTGAAGACAGGAAATGGAAGGCATGTAGTAGAGATTGAAGACAATGGAGAGAGGAAAAGGGCCTGTAAGAGGAGCCTAGCTTACTGTATAGTAAAACAGTGTGAAGAATGGGTGCAGAAATTAGGGTGGGATCCAAAAACAACAGGGATATGCAAATCAGGGACAGAGTGCAGATACATCGAAAGGAGCAAGCATTATGGACAAAGATCATATACATGCACTGAGAATATACCCGAGGGATTAAAACATGAGAGAGAAAGGATGAAGTGTGTGCTGACAGTATGGTAAAAATATGGGGAAAGATGGACCATGGAGAGAGCCAAGACACAGGGGTATGCAGAGTATATAGGGAAGCACTTTTTTCTGTCCTAATATGTGTCAACTATGACTGTGGGAAAAAAGGACATGGACACTGCTCCCATATGTGCGTAGGTGAAAACATGGACATGGGCACCTGACTATAGAGAAGCTTTCAGCTAAGGTGTAAGTATGTATGGTGTATGTGTAATGTGTACATATGTATGTATGTATGGTGGCTTAAACCTTCCAGCAGTAGACTCTAATGTTGCAATTAAAATGTACAGTACATATATATCTGGACACCGGGACAAATTGTATTTTTTTTTTTTTTAGGTATTTACCAAAACATATTCACACTTTAGTTATTTAATGGATATGGGCTGAAAGTGCACACTATGTACATCCAAAATCGGAGGAAAGTTTTAGAAACTACGGCTCTTAAGAATAGCCACCCCCCCCCCTTTTTAAAGGGACCAAAAGTAATTGAACAATTGAATCATAAGCTGTTTAATGGCCAGGTGTGGGCTACGCCTTTGTTATTTCTTCATCAATTAAGCAGGTAAAAGGTCTGGTGTTGATTGGTATTTGCATTTGGAATCTATTGCTGTGAACCTACATCATGCGTTCAAAGAAGCTGTCCATGCATGTGAAACAGGCCTTTGTAAGACTTCAAAAACAAACTCAGCAACATTAGGAGTGGCCAAATCAACAGTTTGGTACATTCTGAGGTAAGAACGCACTGGTGAGCTCAGCAACACAAAAAAGCCTGGAGGTCCCCTGAAGACAACAGTGGTGGATAATCGTGGGATCCTCTCCCTGATTAAAAAAAAAAAAAAAAAAAAAAAAACAAACATTCACAACATCTAGACAAGTGAAGGACACTCTCCAGGAGGTGGGCATAGCATTTTCAAAGTCTACAATCAAGAGAAGACTTCACAAGAGCAAATACAGAGGGTCCACCACAAGGTGCAAACCATTCGTAAGCCTGTAGAATAGAAAAGCCAGATTAGACTTTGCCAAAAAACATCTAAAAAAGCCAGACCAGTTCTGGAAAAGCATTATTTGGACAGATGAAACTAAGATTAATCTGTACCAGAATGACCAAAGAAAAAAAAAGTGTGGAGAAGGCTTGGAACAGCTCATGATCCAACGCACACAATGTTATCTGTAAAACATGGTGGAGGCAGTGCGATGGCAGGGGAATGCATGGCTTCCAGTGGCACTGGGTCATCGGTGTTTTTTGATGATGTGACAGAAGACAGAAGCAGCTGGATGAATTCTGCAGTGTTTAGAGATATACTTTTAGCCCAGATTCAGCCAAATGCAGTAATGTTGATTGGGCAGCGCTTCACAATACAGATGGACAATGATCCAAAACACACTGCAAAAGCAACCCAGGAGCTTTTGAAAGAAAAGAAGTGGAATATCCTGCAATGGCCGAGTCAATCACCTGATCTCAACCCAATTGAACATGCATTTTACTTGCGGAAGGCAAAACTAAAGGCAGAGAGACTCCTAGAGAAAGAACAACTGAAGACAGCTGCCTGGCAAAGCATCAGAAAGGAGAAAACCCAGACTTTGGTAAGGTCCATGGTTTCCAGACTTCAGGAAGTCATTTACCCAATTACATTTCAGCCCCTGAAAATGGGGGGGGACTGTGTAAAAAAAAATGGTTGCATTTCCTAAAATTTGTACTTGATATTTATATTCAACCCCTGCACTTCAAATTAATTTAGATTGTTTCGTTTAAATTTTATTTTGGTGGCTTACAGAGCAAAAAGTATGAAAATTGTGCACGGGTCTACACATATCTGGACCTAACTGTATATTTTTGTCTAGGGAGCTGGAGCTTTCCCTTAGGCCTCATTCACAAAATATGCACAGAGCAGAAAAAATGATGGAAACTGATGCAGAGATTTCACTTGCAGAGACACAGTTTACATCAGTTTTCATGCTTCTTTCAGTGAGTATTATACATGTTGCAGCTTCCAGTGTAGAAAAAATATGCATGTGATACTAGTGCTGTGGTGTGAACAGGGCACATAGAGAACAATTGTTTTTTTTGTGCCCTTGCAGAAGTTGTGCAGAAAAACTTGCGTCTTTGTACATGCGGTGATTAAGGTCTCAAATGTCAAGTATGGAGTTTGGGGTTATTGCCCATTTATACTTACCTAGGTGGATGCAGCATCGGTTAGATGCCGTCTCCCTGCGCCTCTGCACTAAGAACTGAGCGATCAAACATCGCTCAGTTCTGACAGCTCCCTGAGCAGAGAGCTGCTGACTGTCAGCAGCCCTCTGCTTTGCCTCCTCCTCACTCATTGGAACGCAGAGCTGTGGAGGGGCGGGGAGCGGCCGGCTCAGGCTCTCAGTGGTTCGCTGAGAGGCTGAGACAAGTGACAGTCCAGGCACCTGGCGGATCCTGACTCTGTGGTCATGATGACACGTTGCCTGGACTGACATCTGTGATATCAGGAGAGAGCGGACTTCAGACCGCTCTCTGCAAAAAACGGGTCACAGGAGAGCGGAACGAACTGCACTCCTGTGATCCATAGAAGATGTAAAGCCAAACGAGCTTTGGCTGTACATCTCCTTTAAAACAAAAGTACACAGTCGAAGCTTGTTTGGCTGTACTTTTTCTATGAAACACAGGAATGCAGTTCGTTCCTAAGCCCGCTGTCAACTGATGTCACAGAGCAGGTCAAGGCTGGGGAAAGATCACATCCATATGGTCGGGATCCACCTAGGAGCCTGGACAGGTACATGGAGCAGCCTCTCAGCCAAGCTGCTGAGAGCTTGAGCCAGCCGCTCCCATCCCCTCCACAGCCCACCCCTCCAGTGAGCGCTGGACGGGTAGAGCACAGAGCAGTGACTGAAAGTCCCAGCTCTTTGCTCAGAGCGGCGGGGCAAACTGAGCGATCAGCGGTGTTTGATCAGTTAGTTGGCAGCCTTAGAGACAGCGGGGGACAGATGCTGTATCCACCTAGGTAAGTATGATTTAAACAAAAAAAAAAATTCCATACTTCTTTTTGCAAGAGCGGACAGGAAACACTACATTTTTGCATGCGTTTTATATTTTAAATGACAGCAACAGTAATTTAAAAAGGAAAGTGGACTTCTACACTGTCACAAATATTCTAGAGTCACATGTAATGCAATCTGACTCTGAAATATGTTTTGTTACTAAAATATGAAGCTATGAAATTAGTTTCCATTTTCAGTATTATAGTAGTGTACCTTTCAAAATATTAACAGCACTACAATACAAGAGGGAACAAAAAAACATTTTTCTCTCGATGAATTGTAAGGAGTTGAACATACCATAAGTATACAGTATATCTACTCATAATAATTGTATTTGGTTTTTCAGTGGTAACCGTAAAAAACAATGTTAAGGTAGTCAACAGCATTTTTTATACCTCGCTACAGGATAGTCCTGCTGGCAGATATGTGTTGCCTTGCAAACACAGGTGGATAGGAGATCTTGTGGAGCAAATCTGACAAAGACTGCTGGAGCAGGTGGCCATGTTCTCCTTGTCACCTACTGAAAGGCTGATGCTGTTGTTTATTGTACATACAGTATACTGCACCCTTCCAACTTTTTCAGTGGCAACGAAGAGATAGCCCAGGATTTCAAGGAAAAACAGTAGACTTCTTGCATATTCTCTGGAAATGTCCCAACTGTTTGTGAGTACTATCAATATGACATATAAAACAACTATATCTCAAGTACTTCTTGTTTGTCCGTCTTATCAGAAGGACTACATAAAGAACTATATCCATCAAACATATGGATTTGTCTCTAGGCCTTTATTCTTGGCTCACATGCTAATGAAGTGGATATCTCCAAACCCTCCCAACTGTGGAAGAGTGGCGTAGTCAGGTAAACTCCATATTCCCAAGAGAAAAACAAATCTTCCCCATAGGGGATGTTCCCAGAAGTTTAACAAACTATGGGATCCATGGCTGTCTGTTCTAGGCTTAGCCCCATTGACCCTGGTCACCCAATAATTATCTCAAGGGTAAAATGTGACTGGGAGAGCAAGAAAATGCACAAGGCCAGGGTACCTGTGCAGAAGTATTTTAGACTAGTGTGACAAAGTATGTGGAGTTAACTGAACGGTTAAAGGGATGTACCTTGTGACAAGTGTTGGTTTAATGGTTTAATTTATGTTGATATAACTGATTTTGTAAAGCTAGAACTCACGACTTCTGTCTGCATTGGAACAACAATCATACACATCATCATAAACAATAGAATACCAAGATACTCACTTTAAGAACAATGTCTCCCTCATTCAAGCTTCCATCCCGTGTTGCTAAACCAACTTCTGTCATTTCCTTAATGAATATCTGGCTGCCCAGGCGCAAACCAAATTCTGTAAGAAATAAAATGGACATACCAATATAAATACATTCTAAGGATTCACAGGCCTATTTATGCAATAAAAACGCCAATATCCAGGCATTTTAAAAGGAGTTTTCTACTAAGTGGTTTCCCTCAGTAGAAGTGGCAGGCAGGGTCTCATTTCCTGAAGCCATAGCCAACATGCCCCTAAAATCTATTCATGTTTTTTTTGTCCCGAGATAAAACAATCTGCCAGCCTCAGACACAAACAGAAATCTAGATGGTTTCCCAAACACACTTTGTATGCATCTTAAGAAAACAATTCAACTAGTCCCAGACATCTGAAGCCCAATGGAGCAGGTTTTAAGTATTATAGTGACTGGATTTCCTGTGACTGGCCCTCTTTTGAAGGGGTGTTCCATTTTTTTTTCATAGTGAAAACATCCTTTCATCCTTCTAATGCAGCAAATGGGATTTTTGTACAAGCTCCAGGTGGGAAGATGAAACACCTCTAATCCTAGAAGGGAGACGTCAGCCAACAAAGAGTGCTGCAATGGAAGAACCCGGTCCAACTTGTATGTTCTCCCTGTGCCTGCATGGGTTTTACTTAGGTAGTTCTGGTTTCCTCCCACACTCCAAAAAGACATGCTAGGAGGTTAATTGGTAAAGTTTAAGAAAGGTGGCGGCACAACCAGAAGATATGTTCAAAAATACTTTAATACAAATCCAGAAGGGGAAAAAAAAATGACACACAGTCCAAAGATGCTCAGTAAACACATTTCACATTCTCGTGCTTACTAATGGGTAAGCACAAGAGTGTGAAACGCATTTACTGAGCACCTTTGGATAGTGTGTCATGTCTTTTTTCCTTCTGGATTTGTATTAAAGCATTTTTGAACATATCTTTTGGATGTGCAGCCACCTTTCTCTCGCTTTACGGATCAACTCTGGTTGCCCAACCAGGCAGGCACCCAGATCTTTACAGCAGTACAAGGGATCTCGCAGGCTGTTTGGAGCAGTGAGAACCCAGCTCTTTGTTACATAGGAGTTTAATTGGCTTCTGTCTAAATTGGCCCTGGTATGTACGAATGAGAGTTAGGGACCTCAGATTGTAAGCTCCTTGAGGACAGGGACTGAGGCTGCTGGGATCTAATAAATGATAATGTCATAAATTGATAAGGAAGACATTGAGCACCTGAGGATGTCCTTGTTTGCCCTTCTCCATCTGCACTGGGGTCACATTAACTGAATGAGGGAGGGTGACTGAGGGAGAGGAGAAACACCGGAATACTAGTCAGTACCAGCATGCAAAGGTGTATTAAATAAATCATCTCAAATGCTGGGTGTCTTACGCGTGTCGATGCGGCTGCATTATATAAAACCAATATGTTTCTTTTACATTTTAGAATGGGGTGCCTCAAGGATGTGCAAAATTTCGAAGGGGGCCTTGACTGAAAAAAGGTTGAGAAACACTGCTCCAATGACGGATGAGAAATCATCATATGCTTCCTGGCCATTAAGATGCTGATAAAAAAAAAAAAAAAAAAAAGGATATACAGCTGGCACTTTTGTTTTTCCTACTCTTTGTATGCATTTACAATGTAGAAAAAACTAGTAGAACAAAGAATTCTAAAAGAAGTATGGCCAAAGCTCAAAACACAGATGTGCAGGTGTGTATTTAGATCCAGGAGGTGCTTTGGTAGCCCATTCAGAATGACTGAACTGTCTTACTGCAATGCACATTAATGCAAAATAGCGTACAATGACACGCGTGTAGAACATTCCCTAATATGTGATCCCAGCCATAAGAGTCAGTCAAAAAGTGTAAAAGAAAATGTTTGCTTTGCCTGCCAATTGTGTGGTAATGCAACAAAAATAATAGAAAGGTTACAATATATACACATAGTAAAAGCAATGCATAAAGCCATTGAATAGAAAGTGATCTAGCATTTCAAAATGCTATAAATGCATTTCTTAAATGTAGGTCTCCTGGAGATAAGCTGATTCACCATATTCTTTTAGGATTTGAATAACTGAAGGGAGTCAATTTGTTTGGCTCTGAAAATCCAATGATTTTATGACTTGAATTATAAAATTAAATCACATCATATTTCAGTGTAAATAAAAATGGTTATCAAAATGTAAAAAATCTGCACATGTATGGAGGAAAAAATTGACATCTTTACCTTCATTCTTTTTCTTTTTGGCAAGGAGTACACTGACAGGCTTTTCCTGATCCTTTCGTGCTGCATGTCGGTGCGGTTCAGGTGACGGACTGTGGGACTGAAGTCTACGGTGAAGCACATCTTTCTCAATTCTGTAGTCTGTTTGGGATTTCTGTATACTTCCTCTTTCTGGGCTATAGTCCCCACTGTAACTACGCTCAAATGACTCTTCCCTGTCCACGCTTTTTATCCGATCTTTCCTATACCTGCGCTCTTCACTCAAGTCCCGATCAATGCTTCTACCTCTGCTGCGTTCCCGTCTGGAATGGTCATCCTCTAGATTTCGTTCTCTACTCCTTCCCCGGACATATTCCGGCTCCCTATCATAAGGCCTGCCTCTTTCCTGATCTTTTCCATAGCCTCGGTCTGGACTGGATTCCCTGCTGCGCCGGCCACTTCCACTTTGCCAGCTCTCGCTGTAACCACTGTATGCGCTTCTGCGGTCAAAATGTCCATCTTCATCATCAAGTGTGTCAAAAGCTCGAGGATCAGGCACAGGAGAAGGGGTCCGCCTTGATGCTGTAACTTGAACTTTCCGAGGTCTTTTTACCACCTATTAGCAAACCAAAGAGATGGTCAAAACATGATAAAAGTTAGACTAAGCATCCTAATAAAGAGAACGGCATTCTAAAAGTTGTCAGTTGCTTTTCTCCCACAGCAGCTGTGTATTTGAATCCGTTACAGGCTATTTTTTTTATTTGTATATTAAGCCCACGTAACAAAAAAAAAAAAAAAAAAAAAAATGGGATTTTTGACTTACAGGAAAATCAATTTCTCCGATGTTCATTGACAGGCACAGCGCCTGATATTTTTAACCATTGGGTTATACTGTCCCCTACAGGAGTAGGGCAAAAAAAATAATTAAAAAAAGGTCTGGCTATGCCCATGGGCAGTCCCAGGGGGTATACTCCCTCTCTCTGCTATAGGCACTCAGTTTAGTTACAAGCAGTATCAGGAGAATTACAACTCCACAGAGGGGTGGGTTCTGTGTCCGTCAATGAACAGCAGAGAAATGGATTTTAGGGAAAGTCAAAAATCCCATTTTCTCTTTCGTTCATTGACGGACACAGCTCCTGATAGTCTTAAAATTGGCACGTCCCAAAGCAGTGTAAAACATGAGGGGTGGGAACAGCGAAAAAGAAAATCTCAAGGCTAAACTATAGCCAACCAGGTAAACAGGAGTTCAACCAAACCAACTGAAGCCCACCTGAAAAAAACAATACACCCTCAAAGTGGATCAGGTCCTCTTAAACAGCAGCCTGCAAAACCTTGCGGGCTAAAAAAGCATCTGCAGATGCCAACAAATCCACTTTATAGACCTTTGTGACAGTGTGCACCCACGACCAGGTGGCCGCCTTGCAAACCTGCGTCACTGACGCCTGATGACAGAAAGCCAAGGAGGCACTGAGCGCCCTAGTAGAGTACACCTTGACAGGGAAAGGAGGAACCTGACCCCTGATGGAATAGGCCTGAATCACTGTCTGTCTGATCTATCAGTAAAATGGTCGCAGAGGAAGCGGACAACCCTTTACGAGGTCCATCCGTGAGCACAAATAGAGAGCCTGACTTCCTGAAAGACTTCGTAGCTGCCAGGTACACCCTAATTGCCGGGACCACATCCAAGGCATGCAAGGCAATTTCCGTTGGATGTTTAGGCCTGGGACACAGGGAAGGCAACACAATGTCTTCACGCAAATGAAAATCAGAGACAACCGTTGGAAGGAACGACGGACAGGGGCGAAGAACCACCTTATCCCTGTGAATCACCAGGTAAGGTGAACGACAGGATAACGCCGCTGATTCCGACACCCTGCGCGCAGAGGTGATAGCCACCAAAAAGGCCACCTTCTAGGACAGGGTAAGCAGGGAAACCTCCTGAAGATTCTCATAGGGAGGCTTCTGGAGGACCAAAAGCACCAAATTGAAATCCCAAGACGGCAACGGAGCCCGTCCTGGAGGAAGCAAAATGTCAAAGACAGCCTGAAGAAAGGTACGCACCAGGGAGTGTGTGGCCAAAGGTCATTGGAAGAAGACCGCCAAAGTTGACACCTGCCACTTGATGGTACTCAAGGCATATTTCTGTTTAACCCTCCGTTGAAGGAAGGTCAAGATCCGAGCCACCGAGAAGGAGCGAGGAAGAACCCCAAGAGACTCAAACCACGCAATGTACGTCTTCCATGTACAATGGTAGAAGTAGAATTCCCAACTTTCAACAGTGTAGGAATCACTGAGTCAGATTAACCCCCATCCTTCAGCATCTGCCAGTGACATGTCGAGCAGGATGGAAGATTGGTCCTTGGGACAGCAGATCCTCCCTGAGAGGAAGCTTCCAAGGAACGTCGGCGACCAGCCACACCAGATCGGCGTACCAAGTCAAGTCTGGAGCCACTAAGATGACCGGAATCCCTTTTGCCTCGATCCTGCATAGAAGTCTTGGCAGAAGCTTGAGGAGGGAAGGCGTTAATCAGACGATACTGACCCCATGGGGCCACCAGCGCGTCTGTGGTGTCCGCCAGAGAATCCCTTGGCCGAGCCACAAACCTCTGCAACTTTCTATTGAGCTGAGACGCCAACAGATCCAACTCGGGGGAGACAGTTGGTGAAACCCCTTCGAATTAAAGGACCACCCTCCTTGGTCCAACGCCTGCAGACCGAGTTAAATCCGCCTGCCAACTTTATACCCCGGGAATGTGTACAGCGGAGACGGCTGGAACTAACTTTTCACCTTAGAATGCCAGCTACCTCCAGAGCCGCCTGGACACTTCTTGTACCCCCTTAGTAATTGACATAAGCCACGGCCGTGGCATTGTTCCATTGAATGGGCACTGAACAACCCTTAAGACAATCCATCCAATAGTCCAAAGCTCGGAGTTCCAAGACATTGATCTGTAGTCTGGACTCCCCCAGTGCCCAGATCCCCTGAGCAGAATGCTTGCCGAGGACGCCTCCCCAGCCGGACAAACAGGCATCTGTGGTGACCACTGTCCATTACAAGGGGAGGAAGGATTTGCCCAGCCGAAGCGCCGGAGAACAAAGGCACCATATCAGGGACGCCTTTGTTCCCTGACTCAGCTGGATCGGATTGTCCAAAGACTGCAGAGTCTTGTCCCATTTGATCAGAATCTCCCTTGCAAGGACCTTGTATGGAACTGTGCAAACCGAACAGCCTTGAAGGTTCAGCACTCGCATGCAAGTCCGGAGGGATGACCATTTGCTGGACAACAGGAGACGAATTGTAGCTTGGTTGTCCAGAGGAAGGAGAACTCTGGCTAAGGCTGAGTCCAGAGTCAGGTCCAAATAGTCCAGCATTGTGGACGGAACCAGAGCAGAGCAATCCAGCAGAACTCTTGCAGAGTTCGTATTGTGATCTCAAGGTTTTCCACCAGAGCAGAAGGAGACTCTGCTCACAGAAGGAGATCGTCCAAGTAGCCCAGTACCGCGATCCCCCTTGGCGTAACAAGGCTAGCACTTTTGTGAAGACCCGAGGAGCAGAGGCGAAACCAAAGAGCAACGTCTCAAACTGATAATGCTCCTCTCCCACAGCAAAGTGGAGGAAACGCTGGGGACTAGCACATATTGGAATGTGAAGGAAGGCATCTGATGTCGATAGAGGTGAGGAAATCCCCCTAACGCAGGGATGCCACCATCTTTCAAATGGACTCCATTCTGAACTTCTGCATCCGCACAAAGCAGTTCAGCGCCTTGAGGTCCTTCCTGGGAACTGTAAACCGGTTTGAGTAAAAACCCTGAAAACGTTCTTAAGTCAGAACCGGGACACTCATCCTTTGAAGTACCAGGTCTTGTACCGCCCCAAACAGGCCCTGTAAGTAGTCCGGGGACAGGCGCAAGTTGGAAGGAAAGAACCTAGAGCAAAACTCGATCTTGTAGCCAGACAGAATGACTTTGTGGACCCACTTGTCTTGCACTAGGGAAGTCCACGGGTCTGGAAACAAGCGAAGACGTCCCCCCACCCCCGAAACGGGTGAGGGCGCACCACCTTCATGCTGAAGAAGCCTTGTCCATGAGTCTGGAGAAGCCCACTCTCGGCTTGACAGACCAGGTTCGTTTGGATCCTTCAGAGGAGGCCAAGAAGGCAGGCCCACGTCTACGAGGAGGTTCCCTGCCCTTAGTAGCCTGCGGAAGAAAAGTACTCTTCCCCCCGTGAGTCCCTATATGATGTCATTCAGGGTAGCCCCAAACAGACGATCTCCTTAAAAGGGAAGATCAGTCAAGGCCCTTTCAGCAGTTGAGCCAAAAGACACGCCGAAGGACCACTGCCAAAACAGAGAGCCGGCCCACTAAGGGAGCCGCATCTAAGGAGGCATCACAGATAAACTGCAGCCCTTGGACCAGCTGGTCTGCCAGTTCAGCAAAGACGGGGGGTGGGGGTGGGGGGTTGGGTGTTCTTCCTCCAGGTCAGGGCGTAAAAGCTTAGCCCACTCGGTCAGAGTTTGCGACACCAGGGCAATGGTGAAAACCGGCCTCAGTGCCGAACCAGCCAGAGTGTACATATTGCGGGCCACAGCCTCCGCCTACCGGTCAGCAGGATCCCTAAAGGCCGTAGACTCTTTAACCGGAATCATGGTTACCTTGTTTAATCTGGAAACTGGGAGGACCCATCACTGGTGGAACAGTCCACTTCTTAAGAAGTCTCATAGAGGTAATGGCTAGTAAAGCGCTTAGGAGCCCCACAGAGACGCTTTGGTCGTCCCCACTCTTTAGCGACAATTCCGTCAAAATAAGCAGGGAAAGGAAACATCTTTGCCACTCTGGATGGCTTGTGAGTGCCAAAGGGAACCTGCGCCTCCGTCGCAGCTGCATCCTCCATCTTCAAAGTCTCACGCACAGATACAATCAGTGCTTCCACCAGCGCCTTTTCGCGTACAGTTGCAGATGTGGAGGAATTATCCTCACTATCAGGATTCCGGGCGTGAGGTTGCAGACCCAGCAGGGTGACCCATGTCCGTGGCCGCCGAATCAGATTCAGGATCTGATGAGAAAGATGAGGCAGGGGGTGCTATTTGCTAGCACGTCACCTGAAAGTTACCTCCGCCTGGGACACAAAGGACTCCAGGACCGGCGTCAGTGTATTGATGGATGGTTGGGACCTGGAGGGCCCTGCAGCCTCAGAGAGGGGATCAGGTGGGGAGATGTGCTCCAAAGACTCCATGAAAAACCAGGGGGACCCCACAAAAAGTGTATAACACTGCAAGGGACAACCCCCACCGCGCTGGCAGCCCCACACGGTCAACGGGCACAAGCGATTCTCAGCAGAGAGGGAGAGGACCCCACCAGCCTCACCACCCAGCAGAAACAGGCACCTGCAACCACCAGGATAATCTGCACTACACGTGCGGCAGGAAGTGAAAGGATCCAAGAGTCAGCACCAGGGGATGAGGAGGGGCTCCCACCGCCGAAATCGCCGACCACAGGGCTCCACTGTCATGGTCGCCGCTATTTGCATTGGCAAAACACAGCAAAATGGCCGCCAGACTACACAAACACGGCCGCTGTGCATAGCAACGCACAGGCTACAACAAAATGGCGGCCCCACAAGGCTTACAGGGACCAAGGAGGGAAACCCGGCCCCAAAGGACAGACCCAGGCAGGACAGGGGGTCCTGGCAGGAGCCCCCCACCGGGTACAACTCCCCCCACACAGTTGATCGTCCAGGCGCACTCCTCTGGCCCCCCTCGCCAGCTAGCGCCCTGCCCCCACCCCAGGAGGTGGACCAGACCACCCAAACAGCCCCTGTGCTAAGAAGGGGAATTTTGGGGGGTTTGTGCTAGAAAAGGTAACATGGTATGGGGGGGGGGGGGGAAGGATGATCTGTGCTAGCAGGGACGATTAGGGGTATGTGTGCTAGGAGGTAAATTTGGAAGGGATTTGTGCTAAGATGGGGGAGAATTTATGCTGAGAGGGGGGAATACTTACCAGCTCAGTGCAGTGGTTTTGCACAGAGCAGCCCAGATCCTCCTCTTCTCGGGTCTCTTTGCTGCTCCTGGCCCCTCCCTCCTGCCGAGTGCCCCCACAGCAAGCAGCATGCCATAGGGACACCTGAACTGAGCCGCTGCTCTGTGTGTCCATTCAAACATGGAGCCGTGGTTTGGCCCCGCCCCCTCTCCCCCCTCATTGGCTCGATGACTTTGACAGCAGCGGGAGCCAAAGGCAACTGCTGATTTGCCTCAGCTAGTCAGGAGAGAAAGTCCCGGACAGCCAAGGCTCTAGGGACACAATCGCTGGATCGAGATGGGGCTCAGGTATTAGGGGGGGGGCTGCTGCACACAGAAAGTTTTTTTTATCTTAATGTATATAATTCTGCCTTTAGGACCACTTTAACTAAGTTTCCTGCACCATTATAATGGCTCAGGTAACTGTTGGGAGATACTGCCCAAACAACTTAGACATGGCATAGGATCACATCCCTCTCCATCTGCCTGTGCAACGCATACACTATACGAGAAGAGCGCCTCCAGGGTTACCAACCTGCCTGCTCCCGTTGAGATGAGCAGAGGAGGAAGGGGCCAGGAGGGCAAGGACAGGCAGAGAGATCAGAGCTTGTAGCTCCAGGTTCTCCTGCTGCGTCGGTCACAGTCAGATAGAACAGGGAACTTATTATTCCTGTTAGTTCCCCCAAAAGTAAAAAAAAAAAAAAAAGTGTATCTGTTGTCAGAGGTTTAGGTAGAATCAAAAAACAAAAATATACACTATTGTTTCTTAGCCCTACTACTGTTACAAACAAATGTACACATGTAAGGTATTAGCATAAACATCAGAAGTAGGACAGTTTATTTGGGATTTTTTTGGTGGTAGGGAATGGTAATGGGAAGAATAAACAGCTAAATTTTGGGATAGTTTTTCCTTAGATAGATATCCATTACTATTTACCACCAACTACAGACCAAATGTATCCAAAAAAAAACTATGGGGTTGATTTACTAAATCTGGAGTGCAAAATCTGGTGCAGCTGTGCATGGAAGCCAATCAGCTTCTAAGTTCAGCTTGTTCAGTAAGGCCCCTTTCACACAGGCGGACTGTTCAGATCCGCCTGTCCGTTTTTCAGGTGGATCTGAACGGATGCCCCATGCATCTCTATGGGGCATTGGATGTCAGCAGGGACATGTCCGCTGACATCCGATCCGTCAAATCTGGACGGATGGAGACCCTATTTTCCATCCGTCCAGCGGATCAGATGAGAATGACCAGACGGTCTGTTCCCATCCGATTCCCCCGTAGAGAACAGCGGGGACCTGACAGCTCTGTCTCCGCACACAGCGCAGAGACAGAGCAGCCATCCCCCTGCTCAGCGGGGGATCGGTGGATTGATCCCCCGCTGAGAAAAACGGAGTCCGCCGACGGACTCCCCTGTGTGAGAGGGGCCTTAAGCTTCGACAAGAGACCTGGAAGCTGATTGTTTTATATGCACAGCTGCACCAGATGTTTCACTCTCCAGATTTAGCAAATCAACCCCCGAGGTATAATTCACCTTGATTCACAAAGTAGTTGTGATTCTATGTACATTTACTAACATGCCAAAGCTGCAAAACTGCATTTAGGTGTTAAGATTTGCTTTACCTTCAGGCACTAAGGGGTTAAACAAGATATTTGGTATACTTACAATGACAGCTGTTTTTCCACATTTTCTTAACTGCTGTACTGCAAATGAGTGGGGCACATTATCCATAGATGTTCCATTGACCATAACCACACGATCATTCTCCCTATTAAAAAAATAAAAAATAAGTAAACATAACCAAACACCATAAAAAAGCAAAGAACAAACAAACAAACAAACACTCACTTAACTGCCCTATTTATTCCAGAAATATCCTGAACAATCCTTTTATCCAATAAGACTCCACAACTTACAGTAACGCATTTTAGGTTGCAGAGCACAATACAGAAGCAGTGCTCTAATCCTGCATATACCAATAATGTGTAGATCATTGTTGGTATACACAAGGTGCAGCTTCAAGAGCAAAGCACACAAATTTGCCCTCATCACCATCCCTGCTCAATAAATGTAAACAACCAACTTTTTATGGCATTCTCTAGAATTTTTTTAATGCACGCGGAAACAAACCGGATTTGATCCCTTCTGTGTTGTTCAGGTAGATCTCTGCCTCTCATGGGTTGCATACCCTTAGTGCTAGTTCACAGAAGATGCAGTCCAGTGCATTTTTTGCTTTCCATGTATTCCAATTGCCCCCTGTTCACACCAGTGCAGTCAGTTCCAGTCAGTTTCCGGTGCAGAAAAAAAAAAAAGTAGAACATGCTGCATTTTTTCTGCACACTGTACTGTACTGGAACACAGCAAATGGTATCAAAAACGCACCAGACTTGCGTGTGGTGTGAACTAAGCAAAAACTCACCTGGAGCTTATTCAGACTGCATTTTTGTGGTGTGAACTGGCCCACAAAAGTATACGTTAACCCTTACTTTGTAAAACAACCCAATCAAGTAGGTGTGTGTGTGTGTGTTCTAAAAAAAAAAAAAGTATTTTTTCATGTGACCTCTATTCTCAGATGTATAAGGGGGGTCCCCTACTGAAGAAGTCTACGCCCTGACCTAACATGTATAGGGGGCAGAGCCTACATGCTGACGTCACATCGTGGCCATCCCGTCAGAGAGATCAACGATTTATGCCTGATCAGCTTGCACTGCCTAAAGCCTCGTACACACGCAACGAATTTCCGCCGACCGGTCCTCCGTCTTTTGTCCAGAGTGGTGTTTGTTGGTTGGAATCTGCTCTAGACTGCACACGAATTTTCCTGCACGACAGAATTCTACTTCAGAAAATCGGCAGATCGGTCGTCGGACGAAAATTCCCGGCCGAATTTCGACTCGTGTGTACGGGCCTTAAGTGCCATACGCGAGTGTTTTATCCTTTGATTTTATGTGGAACAATAAAACTTTAGCCTAATCGAGAGCACTAGATTCTGCAATTCTTTTGTTCCCCCCCTACATCCGATATTGTGGAATGTTATCGAGGCTCACTGAGCCAGCTGGAGGGAGAGTGTGACAGAGGAGTAGAGCGCCAGCAGCAATCCAGATAATTCTCTTGTCCCCAGGGGGGAACCACTGATTTTGACCCACTGGTGATACAGGGGTTGAAATAGGAGGTGGGCGGCCAGACTGCACTGGTGGAGGCGAGCACTAGCACTCCGATATTTGTTTGCACTTCATGGTGGATCGTTTTTGCCAATTTGTTCTATTAAGTCACATTTTTAACAATTATGGACAATACTTTTGTTTTAATTAGCCCTTGATTATTTAACAGATTATTGTTGTAATAATTTTTCACCTATATTTTTGGTGCAGCACTGTATTTGAGTTTGAACCAATGAACTTCTAACTTTCATTATTAAAAAGCGTAACTAGCATGCTGAAACTAGAAGCTGATTGGTTACTATGAACAGCTGCTCCAGTTTTAGCAAATCCCCCCCCCCCCCCCCTGTGTTTTGTTATATTTGTTAAAAAAAAAAATGTGAAAAAAAAAAAAAACCTGTTGATGATGTTAAAAATGTAGAGCTGTGTTCTCTCTAGGAATTACTTATCCTTCCTAGATCTTATCTAGGACTACAGACTGCTTATTGTTTATTTTGGTAAGAAAAAGATGGGGGACAGTTTGGGTAGTTTAGCAAAAGTAAACTGGGCAGGGCATAGATGACTTAGGCCTGGTTTACACCTATGCGTTTTTTGGTGCTTTTTTCAGAAACACACTACAGCTCATTTAACATTGTTTCCTATGGGACACGATAACATCTATGCTTTTTTTAGCCGCGAGTTTTTGGAAAGGGTCAGGGACTTTTTTAAACACAAAATTGTACTTTTTGGTTCAATAGACATCAATGGAGACAATGCAGAAAAGCATGTAGTGTGTTTTTAAGCGTTTTGGGTTTTTTAATCTGCCCAAAAACAATTGGTCAAAAAAAAAAAAAAAAAAAAAGCATTAAAGCGTCAAGAACGTATGTGCAAAAAACACAAAATGCACAGTAAAAAGCACTGAAGAAATGGATCAAAAGCAAACTGCATACAGTAGATGTGAATCGAGGTTAGTCCACAACAATGCTGAGTGTTCTCAGCCCACAACAGGACTTGGGAGTGCATTTCAGGCATATCAACAGATATTTGTCTCTACTCGATGGGATAAAACATGGGAAATCTGCATAAACTGCAGAAAAGGAGTTTTTTTGCCCTGACTTCTACATGTTTGTAAAATTCAATCCATATTCCAGGAGGTAACAGGTCATGTGAGTGTCCCACGGTGAATCCAAGGCAGTGTAAGCTTTACATTTTGACAACTGGAATTTTTTATTTTTAACCCTGATTGAAAAAAAAAAGAATATATACCTAAAAAATATAACTCTGCTGAGAATAGGTGCAGATATATTATACTTCCACTTGCTGAGATTTGCCTAAGTCCTCAATATGGAAATGAGCTCCCTGGCAATCCCAACAACCAGAATAATTAGTTGTCAGCATAAGTTATGGCTGCTCTCTAGGGAGATGAGCAAGGGAGTTTTGTATATTCTATCATTCCTGCATCCCCGGCATGTATTTTTTTATTATTTTTTTTCCCGTTAGTGCAGCAGATCAGAGACTTTTTACAAGCAAAGCACATTTAGTAGTGAAGGAAAGAAGGGGAAACAAGAGATGCCGGGTTTATTCTGTTTTTGTAAGACTCTGAGGTGCCTTCAGTGACACAAACAAAAGCAATGGGGCAACAAGACATGCTGGATTTTTTTCATTTGTCTGTATCTTAGGTGTTTACTAGTGCAAGTGCGTCCAACGTGTTTTCCGACTGCAAAATTGCTACATTAATGAAATACGTTGGATGCATGTGCAAAGGTAAATGTGAATGCAGAGAAGCATTGTGTTTACTAGAGCAGTTTGCCATAGTTCCCTGGCATGAACCTTAATGGAGTAGTGGGTACAAGCACTACAAACTGTGTACAGTGTATCCTGTTAGACTATTTAACCATTCTACTTTAAGTCATATTCAGTGCAATTTAGCCATGCCCCTTTTTGCCTCATTTTTAAAGCTCAACTCTAGGAAACTTGAAAAGTATTCCTTGCAGTGGGCTGTACCCACACTTCAAGGGTTATGCATACAAGTCTAGAGGACTTCATCTGGTTGAAAAAAAAAAAGACTGAAGTCCATCTAGTTCAATCAACAGAGGAAAAAAAAAAAAGTGCAGCCTTTTGCTTGCCTTTACCTGGTCATTGGGGCTCTATTCCGCCCATTGACACCAACGATGGGGGAGAATTCATGCCATTGACGCCAAAGATGAGGCACTATTCCTTCCACTGACACCAACAATGGGGCACCAATCCTTCTCCTAATACCAAAAATGGGGGACACTAATCCTCCCACTGACTCCAAAAAGAACATATGATTTAGTCCCATTTGATGCCAGGACATTTTCTTCTCCCACTGGACATGGTCCAGTCCCCCTAAAGCTTGAAGGACAGTAAACTGGCCCTTTGTTTAGAAAGTTTGGAGACCCCTGATCTAGGCCTATGCAGGGTCCAAAGGATTTGATGATGCATCGGGACAGTCCATTGCTGGAGCACTTTTATTGTCCCCTAGATTTAATAGGCAACTAACCCTTGCAATGCAGGCACAGCCTCACTGCGGTTGTGTATTGTGATTTGAGCCCATTCATGAATGGGTTCAAAGCCCATTGCACCAAACCAAAAGTACTACTTTTGGAAACTCACTGCAACCAGATCATATGGCACTGTAAACCTGCATTAAAGCATTAAATCTGGTTTGTTTTGATGGGTTATGGTCTTTTGCACTTACTAATAAAAAAAATAAAATTACAAATGGCACATAACATACATGACTAAATTCCACATAATTAAAATCATTAGAACAAGATTATAAGAATTGTCAAAAAGGTTCTTTTAAAGCTAATCTTTTAATTTAAAGTGGTTGTTAACCCACTTATACAAAACTTTATATAATCCTCTGTGTAGCCTGACGACAAGTGCTCCGGTCTCTGTGTTTTATAAAAAAAAAAAAAAATACTGCCTTTACTGTATTTCAGAGCAGCTCGCGGTGATCACGTAACTGGCCGGCTCTCTCCTCTCCCCATTTGACAGATGCCGAGATTCCCTTGCTGACGTCAGGTGGGGCGAGAGGAGGAGAGGAGAGAGAGCCGGCCAGTCATGTGATCGCCGGGAGCTGCTCTATAATACGGTAAAGGCGACGCTTTTTTTTCAATAAAACACAGACAGGAGCACTGGTGATTAGGCTACACAAAGGAATATATAGGACAATAAAAGTTTTAAAAGCAGTAGGAGGGGAGGGGTGGGTTGCACTGACACAGGAGCAGACAGGCAGGGAGGGGAGGGGCGAGAGCTGGGGATGACAGAGGCACGTAAACCGACCATGATGTCAGGGCTCAGCAGCCATGATATACCATGGTCAGCTTACAGAGGGGAGGGTAGAAACTGGCAGGATCAGCCAGCTTTTTTTTTTAGGTAATACAGTGGGTCATATTACACAGCACCAGCGCTGTGCTGTATAACATGCTTTAAGGTAACAGGATCTTTTATTTTTTTTTTTTGGGGGGGGGGTAACAAAAGCTTTACCACTAAAGGTGACCATAAACATGATAATGTCTCATCAAGACTAACTGATAGGGGAACATATACTAGTCCTTAAAGCATTGCTAAACCACCAAGGTCTTTCTGAATTGGTCACATACATAGATATAAATTACCTCTCTTTTTATCCACAGGGATGGCCAAAACGTGCTCACAGAGATCTTACAACAAGCTGGAAAATCTCAGCGTATGATAACAATTGCTTTGGATGCTCTAAAGCAGGCCATAGATGATTCAATTTGGTGGAAGAGAAAAAAAAAAAAAATCGCTTGATTTCCTCATCAACACAGTCAGTTCTAATGGGGGGGGGGCTCCCGCAGTGCTATTAAGTTTTGCTGGTTGAGTGGGGGCACTGGGAGCCTTCCTGGCTGGCAGAACACAATGATTACTGCTAGAGGCTTTAGCCGCCGGCAGTGATCACACGTAAAAAAATCCAACAGGCTGGTTGTGCCCAAGTCGATCGACGAATTGACTTGGGTACAATTCAGCCTGCCCATTGACGCTGAACCGGATGAATTTCAGTCCACGTATGGCCGGCTTAAACCTATCGCTATTATACAAATGGATTCATCATCGCAAGGAATGTTCAAATGGGGCCCAAGGCTTTCAAGGTTGCCCAAGCAAAAATTATTTACATTGTTTATATACTTACTGTAAAAATCCATCGGCTGGACCCCCAATAAGCACATCTGAAATGACAATGGACGGTTCACCATTTTCAAAGTGTGGATTATCTTTTCCCCCAGAGACTGCAATTCCAAAACCTTTCTTGCTATCCTGTAAAAATCAGAATATACTGAGTTAATAAATCTGAGGAAAGCACTGTCACTGACAAAAAGTATTAATTCCCCCAAAATATACACTATATTCTCAAAAGTATTGGGACACGCCTTTACACGCACATGAACTTTAATGGCATTCCAGTCTTAGTCCGTAGAGTTCAAAATTGAGATGGTCCACCCTTTGCAGCTATAAACAGCTTCAACTCTTCTGGGCTGTCCACAAGGTTTAGAAGAGTGTGTATGGGAATGTTTTACCATTCTTCCAGGAAGCGCATTCAGTTCAGGCACTGATGTGGACGAGAAGGCCTGGCTCGCAGTCTCTGCTCTAATTCATCCCAAAGGTGTTCTATTAGGTTGCAGGTCAGTCAAGTTCCTCCACCCCAAACTCACTCATCCATGTCTTTTTGGACCTTTCTTTGTGCACTGATCCAGATCATTTGGTGGAGGGGGAATTATGGTGTGGGGTTGTTTTTCAGGGGTTGGGCTAGTTCCAGTGAAGGAAATTCTTAAGGCGTCAGCATACCAAGACATTTTGGACAATTTAATGCTCCCAACTTTGTGGGAACATTTTGGGGATTGCCTTTTCCTGTTCCAACATGATTGCATATTATATTTATATACATACATACAGATGTAGCACCCTCCTAGGTAGGTGCTAGGTAAAACATGTGTGACCCTGTTCTGCTTATCAGGAGGGTCTGATCTGTTAGTTTAGCCTGTCACATGTTTTCAAGTGTGATTCACTGGGTCTGAGGGAGTGTCTCCACTGCAGCCAATAAGAGAGCTCATTGGACAGTGGAGGAAACTTAGCCAGTGGCATACTCTGTTTTATGTCAGTTCCAGTGGGAGGGCATTCCTGCAATGCATCCTGGGATTGCACATAAATAGGTGGGGAGCCTATGACAGGGTGTCTTTGGGCAGGAAACTAGGTCCCAGGAGGAGGGGGGACGGCTGTCTCTCCTCCTGTTGCTGAGGAAGGTGGTCTAAGCAGTCGGTCTAGGGGGTTCAGCTGTGCTGCAGAAGGATCCAGTGTGCTGACCAAGTGGAGCTGCTGGGCAGAATACTGGAAAAACAGTATCGTGAGTACTCAAGCATCTGCCCAGGGGTCTGCCTAAGAGAGCGGACCAGTCCAGAGGGGTAAAGGAGATCCAGAAGTCAGCTAACCCAGAGTGATACAGTAAAGGGGGTATCAAGTTGTTAAGCCCTGAAGATTAGAGGGTAAAGGGGGCACCAGGAAGGGCCCTGAAGTTGCTCAGCAGTGCAGTCTTCTATAAAGGACAGTTACCTCAGGAAAGGAGCGCTTTAGGAAGCTAAAAGGACTCTTTCACAGTCAAAAGGCAAAGTAAAGTAAGCAGCCTAGCCGTGACTAGATCAAACAGCGTTAACCAGCGTCAGTCAGCATTTTTCTATATCGTCCCAGCCTATTGTGCATAGTTCAGTTAATTGGAGTATCCCACTCATCCCTTCTCCTATCCAAGTTCCTAATAAAACATAAAAACCAAAGAAACTGGACTGGTCCTTGTCTGAGGTAAAACACTAGGAAACATGTCAGAATGGTCTACTGTTGCTAATGGTAACCCAGGGGAACCCACACACAGCAGCTCCCATGGGAGTAGTGCAACACACACACGATTTATATTATATATATATATATATATATATACATACACATACATACACATACACGTATGATGTCCGCGTACCAAGACCAGCGCGGCCAGTCCGGGGCCACCAGAATCACCAACTTCGGTTCCGAGATCAACCTGGACAACAACTGAATCGGGGGAAAGGCATATATCAGGCGATACTGATGCCAAGGCACCACCAGCGCATCCGAGGCGTCTGCCAGAGGATCGCGCGCTCTTGCCACAAACTTTCCCACCTTGTTGTTTAGCCGAGATGCTTACAGATCCACATCTGGGGTTCCCCATCTCGCACACAGCATCTGAAACACCTCCGGGTGTAGGGACCATTCCCCCTGGTCCAGGGACTGGCGACTCAGATAGTCGGCCTGCCAATTCTCCACACCTGGAATGTGAACTGCCGAAATCGCCGGGACGTCCGTCTCGGCCCAAGACAGAATGTCGGTCACCTCCCGGGCCGCCCAGGCACTCCTGGTGCCCCCTTGGTGATTGATGTAAGCCACCACAGTGGAGTTGTCCGTCTGCACCCGCACAGGGCGACCCCGAATTTGATCCGACCAACGGAGCAAGCACAGTCTGATCGCTCGCAGTTCCAATATGTTGATCGGTAGGGAGGATTCCTCCTTCAACCAAGTGCCCTGGGCAGACAGAATGCCCAGAATGCCACCCCAGCCCGACAGGCTGGCATCCGTGGTGACCACCGTCCACAACGGGCGGAAGGATTTTCCCTCCGTTAGAGCCGGGGACTGGAGCCACCAGAGAAGACTCTCCCTGACGTGGCGACTCAGAGATATCCTCCTTTCCAAGGACTGAGGATGCCTGTCCCACCTGGCCAGGATCTCCGCTTGAAGAGATCGCGTGTGGAACTGTGCAAATGGAATCGCCTCGAAGGCTGACACCATCAACCCCAGGGACCGCATGCAGGCCCGGAGCGACGAGGAATCCGTGTCTGAGGGACCTGACCTTGTCCTGCAGAGTCCGGAGTTTGTCCTCCGGCAGAAAAACCTTTGCTTGGGCAGAGTCCAGGGCCATTCCCAGGTAAGGGAGACGAACAGAAGGGGACAAGGTCGACTTCTGAACGTTGATGGTCCACCCGAACTCCTGGAGCGTCTGAACGGTAGTCGACAGATCACGGAACAGACCGGGCTGGCGCTCGATCTTAACAGGAGATCGTCCAGATATCCCAAAAATCGCAATCCCCTGTGCCCGCAACAGGGCCAGAACAGGACTCAGCACTTCGGTAAACACCCTTGGAGCCGAAGCGAGACCGAAAGGTAACGCCAAAAACTGATAGTGTTCCTCCGCGATAGCGAATCGGAGGTACCTCTGATGACCCTCGAATATGGGGGATGGGGACATCCTTGAGGTCAATAGAAGCCAGGAAATCTCCCGGATTTAAGGAGGCCACCACCGAATGGAGGGATTCCATGCGGAACTTCTGAACACGCACGAAGCGGTTCAGAGCTTTCAAGTCCAGAATTGGACGTACCTTGCCCTCCTTCCTGGGCACAGTGAACAGATTTGAATAAAAACCCCGAAACCCGTCACGATGAGGCACCGGGACGACCACCCCTTGGGCGAGGAGATCCTGAACAGCCCGATGAAGATCGTGCAACCGATCTGGGGTCAAATGAAGATTTGAGGGAAAGAATCTGTCCGCTGGCCGCGAAAGGAATTCGATCTTGTATCCCGATCGAATGATTTCCTGAACCCACCTGTCCGGAACCCAGAGCAACCAAGGTTCTAGGAAACCGTGCAGACCTCCACCCCTGAAATGGATGAGGGCGTCCCTTCAGGTAGAGGCGGAAGGACCCAGTCGGGCCGGCGTGGTTGGATTTTTGCTTGCCCGCCCAGGGCTTCCTCTGGCCACCCTGGCCTTTAAAGGGTTTCCCCTTGTCCTGTGCCTTAAAGGCACAAAAGGACCCCTGATGTGAAGGAAGGCCCCCGCTTACCGGGGAAGGACTTACCCTTGGGATTCTGGGGCAGCAGAGTGCTCTTACCCCCAGTGACCTCCTTAACTAACTCATCCAGGTATTCCCCAAAAAGACGATTCCCCACATAAGGGATGTCAGACACCGTCTTTCTGGAAGACTGGTCAGCCGACCAGCTCTTCAGCCACATTAAACGACAGCCGTGCTGCTAGAGGAGCCTCATCCAAGGCTGCATCACACAGGTACAAAACCGCCAGACGCATCTGCTCCACCATTGCCACAGTACCTGGAGGTGCAGAATCTGCCTCCAGAGTGCGTTTGAGCACCTGGGCCCAATCAGCCACAGCCTGAGAGACCATAACAGAGGCGAAGATGGGCTTCAGTAAGGAACCTGCCACCATATACGCGTGGCGAGTAAGAGATTCCACCCGCCTATCCGTAGGGTCCCGGAACAACGGATAATCCTCCGAGGGCATGAGAGTGGCCTTGTTTAACTTGGACACTGTGTGATCCACTTTAGGGGACACGGTCCATCGCGAATCCGTAGGAGACGCGAAAGGGTAACGGAACTGAAACCGTTTTGGTACCACAAAAGGGCGCTTTAAATTACGCCATTGTTCGTTCACTGTTTCGTGAAACTTAGTGGGACAAGGGAACACCTGTGCCGCTTTTCGGGTTCTGCGAGTTTCAAAGGAAGACTGCTTACCCGGTGGGTTGGGCTCATCCTCCAAACGTAGTGTCTCTTTACCAGTAGCAATAAGAGCAGACACAGCAGCGCGCTCTTTTGCCACTTCAGAAGAAGGATCATCCTCCTCCTCCCCCTCCAGATCAGAATGCAAGGACTGAGACCCCTCAGGGGGTAAACTGTCCAGGGCAACCATATCAGACTCAGAATCAGAGGACAATGAATCCCTAGTTTGTTTCCTAGAATCCCGCTCTGACATCAACAAATCCACCTTGGACGCTAAAGTTGCAAGTGCAGCAACAAGGGAAGGTGAAGATTCAGGAGTACCTGAATCACTCACCAAGGCTGGGGGGAATTTGCAGTCCTGGAACTCCATGAGAATATCGCTGTAGCTGGCCCTTTAAGACGCGATCGCAGCAACCCACCGCAAGAAGGATCACACTAAGGTACCCCCCTGAGATGGGAAAAGCACTGAAAACAGAAGAATATTCCCCAAAAACAGCAAAAAGAACCCCCAGAAGTGTCACCACGCTGCTGGAAAAGATCTCTGCATACAGGAAGGGAAGTGATGTCATTCCGAACACGAAGCTGTCTAAGGAAAAATGGTTGCCAATGCATCTGAATGGGAGGCTCCGGGAAAATGGCTGCCGAACATGTGCAAAGAAGAACACCTTGCCACACACAAGATGGCATCCAAAGGCACCAAAAAACACTACATAGAGAGCTGCAGAAGTGCCCACAGTGAGGCCAGAGCAGCTGCCCACACCCAAAATGGCGGACCCGCGTTTTTTTGCACCGCAGTGGTCCGCACCGCCATGTCTGCACCCCCAAACACACTGACAAGGACAGGGATAGGGATCCCCACAGACCCCCCTACGGCGATACATGCGCCAAGAGGCCCCCGCAGGGACCGGGAGGGATGCGAGCCCCGGACACAGACATGAGGGGAGAGCACAGACATCAGCAGACTGTCATCCCCAAACAGAGGCCCCACACAGAAGTTACTTACTGCTCCATATGGCGTGGGGGCGCCTCAATAGCGCGGGAACTCCCCACCCCAGACGGCGGGGGGCCGGCAGCCAAAATAGGATGCGTCGCACGATCAAAGCACCGCATGTTGAGGCATCCCGGCGAGGTAGCCTCCTCGCAGGCTGTTGCCCCTGAGGACAGGGGCAGGTCGTTTGCTAGGCCAGGGCGCACTCATAGCCCGCTAAACTCTTGATAGTGGGCTGGGATTCCATAAGATCCTCTGTCCTGGAGTACCAGGACGACCAGCCCGATTCCCAGCTCCGCAACGCTGTAGTCTTCCAAAGATCCGACTAAGTGCAGATAAATAAAAAGCTAGTAGTGCAAAGAAAACACTTTTGCACCAAACAAAAGTAATAAAACAGAAGGCTGAGAATGTAGCCCCAGCACAGGGAAGCCTATCTTACTCCTAACTAGGCAAAAGACAAACTGAGTTGGGAAGGCTGATAGCAGGGGGGTATTGGACCAAGGGACAGCCCCCTACAGGTGTGTCCATGTAAATTGCTTTGTTTTAACAAGTCCTATGCCTAGCTTGCTCCTGTGGGTAAGAGGTCAATACCCATTGGTGAAGACTGTATGAGTGGGCGGCGACTGTCAGAGGACATAAGAGAAATTCCATTTTTTAATACTTAGTATAGAGAATGCATAAAAACCCAAAACTCCACAGTGATCAGGAACAAAACCTGCTCAACTCCAGATAGTAACTCAGCCCATCAAGCTGCATTTAAAATATAATATCAACACAAAATAACATGCTCGTTAACTCACCAAAGAGGGACAGTTCAGCAAAAAGCACAAAGTGTCAGGGACACTCTCTATCCCTATTATCTAACAGTTTACCAACATCCAGTAGCCGTAGTACTCTGATTTTAGTAGTAATAGCAGTTTCCAATGATAAGAGGGTGCGAACAGTAAATTGACCAGTAAACAACAAGGGCAATTTTATTCTCATACCAATAGGTTTAATCACTTACCGGCAATCACCTTGATGTACTATGTTAGGAGATTTTAGAAGCTCAATCTTCCTATTAAAATTGCTAATGTTTATTTGCTAAGAGTTGAAACTGGTGGCAGGAATGTATTTCTGTGTCCCCATTGTGTAGAGTCCCTTCACTTCCTGTGTAGTCATAGGGACAGGAACAGAGTGCAGAAGGTCTAAAACTCCAATCAGCTTCCAGGTTTTACCCAACGTTCACATTGGTCCGATTTGACATGCAATTTCACATGTCATATCGGAGCCAATTGCCGGCAATTGCACCATCCAAATTTATATTTGGTGTGCCGCCGGCTGTGCGACGCCGCACTGATTTCCAAAAGTAGTTTCTGTACTACTTCAAGCACAAAATTGGTGACATTGATAGAAGCATTGAAGTTTTATTCATCACCATAAAATTCATACAGGACTGACACATCATAAGACAGGTACATAGGTTGACGCGTTTCATGACACTATGATCCCTTACTTATATCCATGCAGGAACCCGCACGGATGTCTGTGAAATCGCCCCTGAAATCAGACTGAAATGCCGGCTTGAACTTGTGCGAGTTCAGCTGAACTCGCACATCTTTAAGAACGGCCTCAGTGTGAACCTGGTCTAAAGGCCTGTACACACGTACCGATCGTCGGCCGAAAAGCGTCGGCCGACGACCGATCTGCCGATTGTAGGCTTGTTAGTATGATGCCTCCGACAGCCATCAGCGCACATTCTGCCGACAAGAATCTGTCATGCAAGCATTAAAATTTTTGTATGCTGACACCAGAGCGGCCGATTGTTCGCCAGTCAGTACAGAATTCGGCCGACAGACCGCAGATTTGCAAGACTGGGCATGCTCAGAAAAGAAAAAACACAGGGAAAGTTAACCATTACATGACATCGCTTCTGCAGTCGGCTGTAGTCGGCGGACAAAATTCTTGTGCTGTCTTTGCACTTTTCAACAGACACCGACAGCCGGGGGACAAAAGACGGCCGATCGTTCGCCGACGATCGGTACGTGTGTACGGGGCTTTAGTGTCAAAGCTTAACTGAACAAGCTGAAGTTAGATGCTGATTGGCTTCCATACACAGCTGCACCAGTTTTAGTAAATCTCCCCCCTAGGATAGCAACTGAGGGAAAAACAGGGATATGGACACCGATAAAACCATTGTTTTGTAAGTAGCAGGGTTAAACAATGCGTGTCAGGTTTTATTGCTGTCTGTACACAAATAGCAGAAATCTTCCTAACTGGAGAAATAATAGTAAATCCCTTCCCCTAGCTACAATTAACCCCCAGGTTCCAGTGTAACAAATCACAACATTTTGTGCATAAACACTTTCATGAGCATGTGCAATGATTTACAGAAATAGATTCTATTTACCTGTGTGGGTCATGATGCAACGTCAAAAAACGGGAAACAATCTCACCTAAAACTGAAAGGTGAACTTTGACTATGAACTTCAATCCACACTCTATGCAACAATGCCACACTTATGTGCTCTCTCGTACTCAGGGAATTTAACCACTTGCCTACTGTGCACTTAAACACCCTTCCCATCCAGGCCAATTTTCAGCTTTCAGCGCTGTCACACTTTGACTGACAATTGCGCGGTCATGCTACACTGTACCCATATGAAATTTTTATCATTTTTTTCACACAAATAGAGCTTTCTTTTGGTGGTATTTAATCATCTCTGGGTTTTTTTATTTTTTACAAAAAAAAAAGAATAAAGACAGAAAATTTTGAAAAAAAAAAAAAGTTTTTCTTATTTTCTGCGAGTAAATTTTGAAAATAAATTTTTCTCTTTCACTGATGTGCGCTGATGAGGCGGCACTGATGGGCACTGATAGGCTGCACTGATGGGCACTGATGAGGTGGCACTTATGGGCACTGATGAGGAGGTACTAATATGCCTCACTGATGAGCACTGATAGGCGGCATTGAGAGTTGGCACTGATGGGCACTGGCGGATGGCACTGATGGACACTGACGGGTGGCACTGATGAGCACTGATGGGCGGCACTGATGAGCACTGATGGGCAGCACCATCAGTGCCCACACTCAGTGCCCATAGTGCTGCCAGTCAGTGCTCATCAGTGCCTAGATGAGCAGGCACTGATGGGCACTGACTAGCAGCACTATGGGCACTGATTGTGGGCATTGATGGGGGGCACTGTGGGCACTGATGGCGGGCACTGTGTGTGTTTTTTTACCTTTAGTAATCAGGGCACTGGTGATCAGTGCCCTGATTACACTGCTGTGTGTTCCCGGCGGCTGACGGCTCCCCCTCCTTCCTCACACGCAGTCTCTGTGTGAGGAAGGAGCGCCGGCGATGAGAGATGATCTCATATGTTTACATATGAGATCATCTCTCATTGGACGGCTTGATCACGTGGTGAATGGCCGCTGTGATTGGCCATTCACCACGATCCGACACAGATTCTCCCTGATGCGCGCTCGCGGGAGCGCGCGGGGGGCGTGTCACTGGGAGGCCGTTTAAAAACGGCCTCCCGAAAATTCAAGTCCGCGCTGCAGCCGTATATAGGCTGTAGCGCGGATGGGAGCAGGTTAAAGAGGAGCTCCTGGCTCCTCCCAAAAAATTTAAAAGTCAGCAGCTACAAATACTGTAGCTGTTGACTTATTATTAGGGCAGTTACCTGTCCAGGAATCCAGCAGTGTCCTCACCTGATCAGATTTCTTAACAGGCTATAGGGTGCTGGCGCCGCCATCTTGACTAAGGGAAACCTACAGTGAAGCCTTGTGGCTTCACAGCTGGTTTCCTACCGAGCTGCAGGAACGAGCCAGCTGCAGGTGCCAAATGTGGCAGCGGAGGGGGGGGAGGAGGAGGCAGGCAAGCGGAGCTTCTCCTTATGGGTGGAGCTCCACTTTAAAATTACATTTTCAGTTTATTATGTGGGGTTGCGCCAATGAATTAAAAGTGGCATTGGGAAAATTGAATTAGTAGTCCTGCAGGGCACACCTGAAGTAGATACATAGGGTGCCCTACAAGTTCATCCCACCTGCTGATGTTCATGGGTATAGCGTAAAGCCTGTGATAATGTTCAGCCAGGCTTGAGAGACAGTCAAGAAGATGTCATCGGGTGAACTGGGATTTCTTCACCCTCCCAGTGTGTGCAAAACAAGGAGCATGTGGGAGTACTGTGCAGTAGGTTGGGGTGTGAGCTTTAGGCCTTTTGCACACTGTTGCCCCAAAATTGTATTGTATTCAATATACACACAGGCAAGTAAACATGTGCTGCGCATAGAGTAAAAAAAAAAAAAAACCTAAGTTGCCAGTCAGTATTTAACACATGTATGTGCATAAAATGTTAGTTTGGAGAGGCTAAAGTGCTATTCGGAGAACTAGAATTTAGTTTACTTGTTTACATGCACATACGCGCAAAATAACTGCAAACAATTTTGCCCACAAACACAGATGTTCAAACATCAGTACCATGGGCAAGTACACTGGGCAGGGCGACAGGGACTTCACTTTGACTCCAAACATCACCAAAAAAAAAAAAAAGCTCAGTATCTTAAAAAAAAAAACAGTTCATCATATTAGTAAGGCCCCTTTCACACATACGGTCCATTCAGATCCACCTGTCAGTTTTTCAAGCGGATCTGAACGGATGCCCCATGCATCTCTATGGGGCATCGGATGTCAGTGGAGACATGTCCGCTGACATCTGATCCTGTCCGTCAAATCCGGACAGAGGGAAACCCTATTTTCCATCCGTCTGGCGGATGGGATGAGAAAGGACAGGCGATCCAACCTCATCCGATTCCCCCATAGAGGACAGCAGGGATCTGACACCTCCGTCTCTGCACACAGAGCGGAGACGGAACGGTAATCTGCCTGCTCAGCGGGGATTGGCAAATTGAAAAAAAAAGAAATGATACAATGCAGTTACTCAAGGGGAGGTAAATAATTGAGGAAAAAACCTTTAATGTGCTTACCTTCTGCAAAGTCACCGTAAACTGCTCCCATATGGTCTCTTCCATGCTGGAGGCCTAGATCAAAGACAAAACAATCATTAGGCCTCTAAGAAAATGTCATACTGCCACAGTGATAATATGTATGTCCATTAAAAAAGGGAACATTGGGTTATAATACAAGACATGTTACAGGGTATATTGTATTTACTCAAAAAAATAAATAAAAATAATTTTACTCGCTTTAATTGAGCCTGGCGATAAATAGTATTTTTAAAGTGCATCTCTTTTTTTCCCACTATGAGTGTAGAAGTGTTGAAATCCCTGTCAGGTTTTTATTGCCACCCACTCGCATGTAGAGTCACCATTTTAACTGTTCCCTACTGAAATTATATGTATATATGTGTGTGTGTGTGTGTGTGTGTGTGTGTGTGTGTGTGTGTGTGTGTATACGCGCACACACATGCACACACTGGCCACTTTATTAGGAACCCCTGTTCAATTGCTCCGTAACACAAATTTGCTAGTCAGCCAATCACATGGCAGGAACTCAATGCATTTATGCATCTACACGTGGTGAAGACGACTTGCTGAAGTTCAAACCGAGCATCAGAATGAGGAAGAAATAGGATTTAGGTGACTTTGAACGTGGCATGGTTGTTGGTGCCAGATGGAAGATCTTCTGATGGCTACTTCAAGCAGGATAATGCACTATGTCGCGAATCTCAAATCATCTCAAACTGGTTTCTTAAACATGACAATGAGTTCACTGTACTCCAATGGCTTTCACAGTCACCAGACCCAATCCAATAGAGCACCTTTGGGATGTGGTTGAATGAGAGATTCGCATCATGGATGTGCAGCCGACAAATCTACAGCAACTGCGTGATGCTATCATGTCAATATGGACCAAAATCTCTGAGGAATGTTTCCAACACCTTGTTGAATCTATACCATGAAGAATTAAGGCAAAAGGGGGTCCAACTAGTAAGGTGTTTCTAATAAAGTGGCGAATATACACACACACACACACACACACACACACACACACACACACCAGGAAAAACATGGTGTTATTCAGATTGTAGTTAAATGGCTTCTGGCTAGCTGGTGGTCCAATGATCATTGTATAAATCATATACAGATGACGAAACTGATTGGCATTGATGTACTTCCCAGGGCCATCTTACCAAATGGGCACGCTGGGCAGCTGCCCGGGGCCCCACCTGCCCAGCAACCCAGCCAAGCATTAGTTCCGATTCCAGTGTGCATCCCGCCGCCGAAGTAAGCAGGTGGCGCTGCTGTCAGACCACTTGGGCCATGGAGGAGGAGCCCACAACTGCAGGAATGCCTGTCCGCCTCCACGGGAACAGGCGCACACAGGACAGTCGAGTCTGACTCCCGTCTGTGTGTTTGTTCACCAGACCCAGCCGCCCAACTTGGAAGCTGTCATAAGCCTGGTACTGCTGTACCAATAAATATCGCCTTATCGATAATTTGCATTTTTATTCCCATGGGTGATTGTGTAGGCAGGGCTCCAGTGCACTGCATTGCCCGGGGCCCTTTAATGCTCTTAAGACAGCACTGGTCCTTCCTTGAAAGACCTACTTAACATCAGTTATGTAAAATAGTCAAAAGTTTTTTTCTAGTGTTGGGGTGGGGGGAAGAGTTAGAGCCTCTGTTTTTTTTTAACCTGTATCTCGAATGGTGAGAATTCAATGTAAAGACAGTAATAGAAACAAGACAAGAGGTGTTGACCCTTACCTAGTCAAAAAAAAACAAAAAAAAAAAAAAACACAACTGTCTAAAGTTAGGGTCCAGAGAAAAACTCCACAAAGAGGATTTGTGTACATTTTAGGGAGGTTAAGTGCAATGTGTGAACTACACTTACCTCTGTAAAATGTTTGCTACATATGCCCACTCAAAATCTAGACTCTACCAGCTGTTCACCTGTTACCCAAATGTCTACTGACCTCTGTGTTCTGACCAATCAGAAAGTCCCCAGAGACTACACAAGTCTGCCATGATCATTTACAGAATCTGCAGAGAATACAGGGGTCTATTATGACCAATTAGAAAATCTCCAGAGACTACAGGGGTCTGCTATGACCAATTAGATAATCTCGAAAGACTACAGGGGTCTGCTATGACCAATTAGATAATCTCCAGAGACTACAGGGGTCTGCTATGACCAATTGGATAATCTCCAGAGACTACAGGGGTCTGCTATGACCAATCAGACAATCTCCAGAGGCTACAGGGGTCTGCTATGACCAATCAGACGATCTCCAGAGACTACAGGGGTCTGCTATGACCAATCAGACAATCTCCAGAGACTACAGGGGTCTGCTATGACCAATCAGACAATCTCCAGAGACTACAGGGGTCTGCTATGACCAATCAGAACATCCCAAGAGACTACAGGGGTCTGCTATGACCAATCAGACAATCTGCAGAGGCTACAGGGGTCTGCTATGACCAATCAGATGATCTCCAGAGACTACAGGGGTCTGCTATGACCAATTAGAACATCCCAAGAGACTACAGGGGTCTGCTATGACCAACCAGACAATCTCCAGAGGCTACAAGGGTCTGCTATGACCAATCAGAACATCCCAAGAGACTACAGGGGTCTGCTATGACCAACCAGACAATCTCCAGAGGCTACAGGGGTCTGCTATGACCAATAAGAACATCCCAAGAGACTACAGGGGTCTGCTATGACCAATCAGACAATCTCCAGAGGCTACAGGGGTCTGCTATGACCAATTAGATAATCTCCAGAGACTACAGGGGTCTGCTATGACCAATTAGATAATCTCCAGAGACTACAGGGGTCTGCTATGACCAATTAGATAATCTCCAGAGACTACAGGGGTCTGCTATGACCAATTAGATCATCTCCAGAGACTACAGGGGTCTGCTATGACCAATTAGATAATCTCCAGAGACTACAGGGGTCTGCTATGACCAATTAGATAATCTCCAGAGACTACAAGGGTCTGCTATGACCAATCAGAACATCCCAAGAGACTACAGGGGTCTGCTATGACCAACCAGACAATCTCCAGAGGCTACAGGGGTCTGCTATGACCAATAAGAACATCCCAAGAGACTACAGGGGTCTGCTATGACCAATCAGACAATCTCCAGAGGCTACAGGGGTCTGCTATGACCAATTAGATAATCTCCAGAGACTACAGGGGTCTGCTATGACCAATTAGATAATCTCCAGAGACTACAGGGGTCTGCTATGACCAATTAGATCATCTCCAGAGACTACAGGGGTCTGCTATGACCAATTAGATCATCTCCAGAGACTACAGGGGTCTGCTATGACCAATTAGATAATCTCCAGAGACTACAGGGGTCTGCTATGACCAATTAGATAATCTCCAGAGACTACAGGGGTCTGCTATGACCAATTAGATCATCTCCAGAGACTACAGGGGTCTGCTATGACCAACCAGACAATCTCCAGAGGCTACAGGGGTCTGCTATGACCAATTAGAACATCCCAAGAGACTACAGGGGTCTGCTATGACCAATTAGATAATCTCCAGAGACTACAGGGGTCTGCTATGACCAATTAGATCATCTCCAGAGACTACAGGGGTCTGCTATGACCAATCAGACAATCTCCAGAGGCTACAGGGGTCTGCTATGACCAATTAGAACATCCCAAGAGACTACAGGGGTCTGCTATGACCAATCAGACGATCTCCAGAGACTACAGGGGTCTGCTATGACCAATCAGAACATCCCAAGAGACTATAGTTACTCGACTATCCTTTTTCTAAATATGTAGAACACAGTGCAGGAACCAGAAGCAAGCCTACCTGTGGGTGAACATTAGGAAAGTCAGATATTATTGGTAAAAGCATTTAGAAACAATAGAGGTATGCCTATATACACACACACATTACATTCAAAGATAAAAACTTTGTGGGGGTTCATTAAAATAAATAAATAAATAAATAAATTCTTACAAATAGTGTGTGTATTATTATATATGTAGTCTATAATTATATATATGTATCCATATTTAATTATCTACGGGCAGTTTTCTTTTTCTCCTATATCAATAATTCAAAGAAGAGAGACTTCCCTGCAGTAATAGTTCACAAACAGAGAGATCATGTGACCTCGGCTGGAGGCTGATGAGCAGGAATCCTTGTGGCAAGATAGGTATGGGACCGAGCACATCTGGTATTTCCTTTATTTTTCTATGACAGAAGTTCCTTTGATTTTGTATACACTGCTGCCTGCAGAATGTGGAAGCATGGGTGTGTCGTCTGCAGGATAAAAATATTTTATGTGTAATGGTAAGCGGTGTCCACACCTCTTGTAGGAAGTATAGTATTCTGATGTGACAAAAAGGCTAGACTGAAGGTTCAGTCTTTATGGGAAGAGAGTATGTTAAAATACTAGAAGCATACAAAGGAATCTTAAAAGACTTGCTCGACTGCCAATCTGTGTCATTTGGAGGATGCAGACATGCACATTTTTAAAACTGATTGTGTGATTTCTGAATCCCTAATCAATTGTTACTAAAAACTACAAAATGTAGAGATTGACTCAGGGGGAAAAAAAAAAAAAAAAACTTTATCCAACATATTCATTGCTTTAATCCTAGTTAATGTAGACATTTTAATTCCTCAGGAACTTTCCTGCTCCTTTTTTTCCCATCGCACACAAGTGTCACACATTCCTTGCTGAATTCTCTGCTAGAATATCGTGGTACCAAGTGACTAAAGACCCCAACCAAAAATCAGTTCAAGTCTGGACCTATCTTCGCAAACCTCCATACGTAGAATGGGGCAGAAACGGAAGAAAAGATATAATATAATATAATTACATGCTTTCCTGGTAAACTGGGCCCTTGTAAAAGGTTCACAATGAAATGTTTCACATGTAATTGAAGGCTTCCTTTCAATAACTGCGTGTTATCTATTACATGAGTCACATGATTGTCTACATTCATAAAAGCACATGTGCCATTTTATGGCTCTCTGCAAAATAGCTTTTACTTTGAGCTCCCTAACCTGGCAGCAACCCTCATTCCTAATTAAGAATACCAAATTCCTCAAAGAATACCTGCTCTTAATGAAATATCAAATCTACCTGTTCCTGACCTTTTTCTTAAAAAGCCACTGTCATTAGGTTAGACAAGATAAAAAAACCTAATCCACAAATACATAAAATGTATAATATCGCCACTGCCAAGATTAGCCACCCAAAATACAGTTTAGGGTGTATTACCTAAATTTATAAAATGCTACAAAATAGAGAAAAAAAAAAAAAAAAAAAAAAAAAGTATGTAAAATGCACATTGGGCTCCATGAACACTAGCAAAAAAATAAATAAAACACGCCAGAAACATGCCGGAACAAAAATGTTTTTTGGCATGGGGATCCCCTTAAATACATACTAGACCTGAAGGGCCTGGTATGGGTTGGAGGGGACCCTCCATGCGTTTTTTTTTTCCCCTCAAGTTTTAAGTGCCAGCAATTCCTTTGTTTACATTCAGCTGTCAGCTGGGAACCCCTCTGACAGCAAATGAGTTATCCATTGTTAAAGATGAGGTGGCAAACTTGCCGGCCCGCTCCTGAACAACCAGCTATTTACTGGCCAGTAGCCTCCACCTGACAGAAAAAAATAAATAAAAAAGTTTTTTTTCCTTCTCCTAGATAGAAGCTGAAGCTTCACAAAAACACTTGTAGACTAAAATAAAGTGCATGGACAGAGTACTACCATTTGATCAACAAACAGAAAAAAAATATGCTCAATATCTGCTCCTATGAGTGTTTTTATGGCTACATTCACACCTGAGCGTATCGTTTTCGCGTGTTTTTTACCGCAATTTTTACTGCGATTTACAGGCGTTTTTAGATTGAATAGAGACCAATGGAAAACGCTTGTAATCTGCCCAAAAAGAAGCTCATGTACTTTTCTGAGCGTTGGGCGTTTTGCTCACAGCGTCAAAATGCTCAGATGTAAACAGGGGCCATTGAAATGAACAGGATTGGTCTTGTTGGGCGTTTTGAGAGCTGATCCTAGAGCAGAAAAACTCCCCAAAAACGCCCCAAAACGCCTACATGTGAACGGAGCCTTAAGCCCCGTACACACGTACCGATGGTCGGCTTACAAATGTTCCTCTTTTCTCCCCGGGATGTCGGTGTCTGCTGAAAAGTGCAAAGACAGCACAAGGACAGCACAAGAATTTTGTCCGCCGACTGCAGAAGTGATGTCATGTAATGGTTAACTTTCCCTGTGTTTTCTATTTTCTGAGCATGCCCAGTCTTGCAAATCTGCGGTCTGTCGGCCGAATTCTGTACTGACAGGCGAACAATCGTCCGTTCTGGTGTCGGCATACAAATATTTTCATGTTTGCACGAAAGACTTTTGTCCGCGGATTGTGCGCAGACATCTGTCGGAAGGCACCATACTAACACGCGTACAATCGGCAGATCCTTCGTCCACCGACGTTTGTATGCCGACGATCGGTACGTGTGTACGGGCCTTTAGGCTAAGTTCACATGTAGGCATTTTGGGGCATTTTTGGGGAGTTTTTCTGCTCTAGGATCAGCTCAAAAAACACCCAACAAGACAAATCCTATTCATTTCAATGGCCCCTGTTCACATCTGAGCGGTTTGAAGTTTTAAGCAAAACGCCCAAAAAAGTACAGGAGCTTCTTTTTGGGCAGATTACAGGCGTTTTTATTTTTTTCCATTGGTTACTAGTCAACCTAAAAACGCCTGCACAAAAACGCCTGAAAAAACGCCTGTAAATAGCAACGCCAAGATGTGAATGTAGCCTTAAGCTAATGTCCATGGAGCCTAATATAACAACAATATCTTGATTACAAAAACTTTAAATCTCAGATACCAATAATCTTCTCTCCTAAACACACAACTGAATAGGACACTCATCATTTCTGGATGAAGGGTAGATTCTGCATTGTGCTTGGCTAGGGCAGATTCATATAAAAACCTTTAGAACATCTTCAACACAAGTCAAAATTCTGGTCAAAAAAAGGTTTTATAATGCATATATATGTAAAAAATTGGAGATGCAATCTCAATAATTGTAAGTTTCTTTCTTTACTTCATATCGTCTTGCAACTGCACAGTTTCAGACATGCACATGTCCATCAAGCTGCATGTGCATGTCCCAAACTGTGCAGTCGCTTGCATGTATATGCATGAAGATATGAAGTAAAGAAAGAAACTTACGATTATTGAGATTGCATCTCCCATTGTTTGAAGAATTTCTGGTGGAAACAGAGGAGTGCCACATCAGATGTAATCCTTTGAAAAGAAACCGATCACACAGCAGAGGTGTCCCAACTTAAAATTATATATATATATATATATATATATATATATGAGAGACCCCACAACAGCGCTTGTTCTTTTGTTACTTACATAAGCAGCCCATAGAGGTGTCTTTTTTCCCATTCAGCAAGCGGGTTGAAAAAAAAAAAAATATATATATATATATATATATATATATATATATACACACACATTTTTTTTTTTTCAACCCGCTTGCTGAATGGGAAAAAAGACACCTCTATGGGCTGCTTATGTAAGTAACAAAAGAACAAGCGCTGTTGTGGGGTCGCTCTAGCTATATATATATATATATATATATATATATATATATATATATATATATATATATATATATATATATATATATATATATATATATCATTTTAAGTTGGGACACCTCTGCTGTGTGACCGGTTTCTTTTCAAAGGATTACATCTGATGTGGCACTCTGTTTCCACCAGAAATTCTTCAAAAAATTGGAGATGCAATCTCAATAATCGTAAGTTTCTTTCTTTACTTCATATCTTCATGCATATACATGCAAGCGACTGCACAGTTTGGGACATGCACATGCAGCTTGATGGACATGTGCATGTCTGAAACTGTGCAGTTGCAAGACGATATGAAGTAAAGAAAGAAACTTACAATTATTGAGATTGCATTGCTAATCCACACATTCAACGTGGATGAGGGAATCCTCTCTGCTGAGCTATTGAGACTTTCCTGCCATCGGAATACACTGATCAGCGTTGCAGGCTATAGCCGGCGACAATGATTAAGCAGGGAAATTCTGACAGGCTGGTTCTCCCTGCCCATAAATGGATTGACATTTGGCCAGTCCCTGCTGAACCAGCCAAATTGAATCCAGTGTCAGTGGCAGGAATTGTGCCCCATCATTGGTTTAAAGTGGGAGAAATATGCCTCATCATTGTTATCAGTGGGAGGAATAGTGCCCCATTGGTGGTGTCCTAGGAAGAAATAGTGCCACAATGTTGGTGTCAGTGGGAGGAATGGTGCCTCATATGGGTGGGAGGAACGTTGCCTCAAGGGTCAGGTAAAGGCAAGCAAAGGACCACATCCAGCCCATGTGCCACAGTTTGGAGACCACTGCACTAGACAATATAATGGTGTTTATGTTCCATAGTGTGAGAGGTTTCCTCAAGTGTTTGGGCTACATCTATCCAAGGTCTTGTACATGACCAGTTGATAACTAAAACTACAGAACATAGAAGTGAAAGGCATTCCTCATTATATTAAAAAAGAAAGCAATTGTAGTTACACTGGTATGGGCACCAATGAAGAATAACTGGAATCTGGCAATACTGGAAAACTGTAACTGAACAAGTAACAGCACCCAAAAGAGGATGTTTGAGATGTACACAACTTGTGACACAGCTCTCTACTTACCTCCGTGCACATCATATGGGTCTATATGTGAACATGTAGTTCAGAACAAAGATGCCCTCTGCAGAGCATGGCAAACCACCAGTCCTTCGGAACCAGCATTGGACATTTCTTTGGGCTCACCTTAGGTAACACACTTGTGATGGTTTGTGCGTTTTGCTCCTCTCAAATGCAGCTTCACTTTATGTGTGAAGGTAGACATTAGTGCACGGACAGTGCTCAACTTTATGTCTCAGAATATAGCCCTTGCTTGCTTTCTTGCTTATATACATATTACTAATAACTTAAATAAAAACGCATTGCCTTTAACTTGCTAAATTCCTCAATACACTGAAATAAAAAAAAAATAATTTCATTTAGATTTAGCAAACAGAAGGCTTTATGTGGTATGCATTACTAGGACCATTGTTTAACAATGGCAACCCATAAAGGAAGTATCAGTGACCGATTTTATCCAAATGGTTGGCTGTTCTGATTAATCGCCAAGCGCAATTACATCAAATACATTCTGAACACCAGAATCTACAAACCTTAAATTATTATGATTAAATTATAAGCAAGGGCACTTAAGCCAAAATTTGTTTTTTTTTTTTTGAATGTTGTTTGATTTTCTAATTGTTAGTGGAGTCAAAATGATTAACATTTTTAACCAAAGTGAAGAGAAAATTTGAAGGAGCTGTATAGAATTTTTTTCAAATACAAAACTAAATGCGAACTGTAAATTTGGCTTTCATTCCCCAAAAAAATTGTACATATTATTATTATAATGTGCATGTTCTTGGCACAAAATAAACCTGTTTAATAAATCTGGGATTCAAGTAGCATCTCTACGAAATTTTAAAGGCTTTTTAATGAAATAAGCTGACTCAATGATGGGGAGATGGAATTCTCTAACAAGAATGACATTTTACAGATCTATGGCTAGCTTTAAACCTATTTGGTGCCGTTTTATTTTACGAGAGCGTCTTCAATAAATTATATATATATATATATATATATATATATATAATAAATCATTTTTAAAAAGTGGGGGAACTTTTTGAAGAGCCCTTGTATTTACTAATTGTGTAAGCCCTGCACATTGAATATATTAGATTGATGAGATGTTTTCCATCTCACCCATGACATTAAAGCTGGCACTGTATTTCGAGATAACTTACAATACTGTAATTCTAATGAAGCTGACAAATTGCCAGAAGAATAGCACATACCACTGACATACAGTAGACGTTTTTAATTAAAATTTTAGTATTAGGCTTTATTACTCTTCTATTGCTATCACAGCCATATACATTTGTCATGAAAACAGATCATCAACGTCCAAGTCTTAACCTGTCACATACCCGTCCACTGTTAAATAAAACACATGGAGTCTTAGTTTACCTGATCTTGGAACCTGACCGTCAGTTTTCCTGGCCATGTGTTGCGGCGCCTGTGCTGTACTATGCATGAAGAAAGTTTACGGACAGGTTTGCTGTCTGTCTGCATGGCATGATGTGCCGTGGACAGAGAGAGAAGCATGCAAGGGAAAATCTACTATCATACTATAAGTCAAATGATCTCATGTTAATAATTACTTTAGAGGCCCCACCTCTTGTTCAGTGCACCTTTCAGCAAGTAACCTGATCTTCCTTGTTTGACAGTACATCTGTGGGTTACAATGATGGCTAAAACCGTATGTATACATAACAGCCGGCTTAATCACATGGAATTCTATGCATGTGTTCCTCTTTTTTTTTTTTATATAGCATAGCTCACCTTATTAGCAAGAGGTGGCATACAGGTAAACTATGGAGAACTGCTATAGGGATTACACAATAGACACTTGAACTTTGACTGTTGGACTATCGACACCCTTATTGTACATTTTTTTGCACGTCTAACTTTCTAACAGACACATTGAAGACATATAGAAAATAGCTGTAGCATTAATACATTTTTTTAATCATTATTGGGCTTGCTTTACTAAAAGTGACCTTATCAAGTCTGTAGAAAAATTCTAAATAGCAGGTCCCTGCCATAGAAGAACGTTTAGACCAGGGGTCTCCAAACTATGGCCCTCCAGTTGTTCAGGAACTACAATTCCCATCATTCCTAGTCATATCTATGAATGTCAGAGTCTTACAATGCCTCATGGGACGTGTAGTTCCACAACAGCTGGAGGGCCGTAGTTTGGAGATCCCTGGTTTAGACTCACTTCTCTGCGTGTCCTACCTTTCAGTGCTACAGCCTTCATAAAACTCTTCAGAATTCAAGACTTCCAGGAGTGTCAGAAGACTCTGTCCCGTTATATGCGGTGGTTCCATCCTCCAATCCCTACATCACTGCTGTGTCCTAGAGAGGTAGGGATTGAATAATGGAACCATAGAATGTGGTGGGGGACAGAGGCATCCGGCACTCCTGGCAATGCCGAATGCTGGAGATTTAGCCAGAGTCTACGGCACTGCAATGAAGGGAAGGTAGGATACATGGACTAGATAGAGGAGTATCTTTTTACAAAGGGAAGCTAATGGCAGTTTTTTATTTTTAAAGACTCGAAAAATGTAATATATTTTAGCTCACCAGTCTTTAGAATTGGTGGCTGTATTAGTTTTCATATCTCATGTTACAGTATAACTGAAGGCAAAATTATTATTATTTTTTTTTTAAAGTTTTGGATAGAGAGTAAAGGGATTAGATTACCTGTCCTTTTTTATTGTGGTCTGTGCCCCTGTTCAGGTGATTCACCCCCTCTATTTGTCCTGTTTACTATTATCATTGAAAGTAAAAGAAAATCCAGATTATGGGTTGTCCCAACAAAAGTAATCTTCCAATGGAATGGTGACACTAGTTCTGGTGACCTAGGGGTCTTCATGGAATTCCCTTAATTTGCAGGGATTACCACTCCAATCCTGTTCGTCTATGGGACAGGAAGTGAAGAGAAACCTCCACAATGGGACACAGATGGTGAAAACAAATCTGATAGGGGTTATAACTAGAGGTGCACCGAATGGAAATTTTGGTGCCAAAACTGAAATCGAAAATGCGGGAAGCACTTGGTTGAAAACTGAAAATGACAGTTTTTAAAAATATATTTATATTTTTTACATATATTATATTTAACTTTTTAAATAATATGAATTTAAATGCATATGAATTTATGGTCAGCCATTATTGGCACCTTTAGCGCAAGAAAAGCTCAAGAAAAATTAATCAATTTAAATTTGTTGTATGTCTTCACACTGGTCCATTGTGCTTCTGTTGTGGTGCTAAAAATCCTGCTTGGTGTATTTGTGATGCAGTGTTTGAGTCACATGACCTATGAAAAACAATCCATAAGCACCTTTTTCTCTTATCAGCAAAATGCAGATAACACCATTTGCAGCCAATATGTTTCGGTGGCCTAAATTTTGGTGCATCTCTAGTTATAATCCTCCCTTGCTCTATTCAAAATGAAGCGAAAAGAAAAAAATGTTTGCCTATAGTTCTACTTTAAGAATATTTTCAGAAAGTACAGAAAATACCTGTTGATCTTGCCAGAAATGCAGTGTCCTTACCGCTTCCTGTGACCCAAACAGTATGAACACTATTATTTTTCTAATGTAAACTACTAATAACTACCATGAAATGGAGAGGAAAGAGGATAGACATCTTTGTAAGTACAGCCTGTGTGACAACCATGGCTGCCTCCATAGACACAGTGGAGAAATGAGTATAGACATGAAGGGATGGGAAGTTTGTTAGTAGCAGGATCACTAGATGAAGAAAAAAAAAAAAACTAATGCAGACCCCACATTTAAGGGCCGGTAAGTTGCAATATACACTGCTCCAAAAAATTAAAGGAAAACTTTTTAGTCAGAGTACAGCAGCAAGTCAATTAAACTCCTGGGATATTGATCTGGTCAGTTAGGTAGCAGAGGGGGTTGTTAATCAGTTTCAGCTGCTTTGGTGGTAATGAAATTAACAACAGGTGCACTAGGTAAGCAACAATGAGACAACCTCCAAAACAGAATGGTTTTACAGGTGAAGGGCACTGACATTTTTTCCCTACTCTTTTTTCCTGACTGTTTTTCACTAGTTCTGCATTTAGCTATGGTCAGTGTCACTACTGGTAGCATGAGGCGATATCTGGACCATATAGAGGTTGCACAGGCATTCCAACTCCTCCAGGATGGCACATCAATACCGGCTATTGCCAGAAGGTTTGCTGTGTCTCCCAGCACAGTCTCAAGCACATAGAGGAGAAACCAGGACACAGGCAGTTACTCTTGGAGAGTTGGACAGGGCCAAATATGGTCCTTAACTCATCAGCAGGACAGGCATCTTCTCTTTTGCGCAAGGAGCAATAGAATGGAGTACTGCCAGAGCCCAACAAAATGACCTCCAGCAGGCCACTGGTGTGAATGTCTCTGACCAAACAATCAGAAAACACACTTCATGAGGGTGGCCTGAGGGCCCAACGTCCTCTAGTAGGCCCTATGCTCATTGCCCGGCACCGTGGAGCTCGATTGGCATTTCCCATTGAACACCAGAATTGGCAGGTCCGCCACTGGCCCCCTTTGCTTTTCACAGATGAGAGCAGATTCACCCTAGGCACATGTGACAGACGTGAAAGGGCCTGGAGAACGTTATGCTGCCTGTAACATTGTTCAGCATGACCTGTTTGGTGGTGGGTCAGTGATGGTCTGGGAAGGCATATCCATGGAGGGACGCACATGCTTCTATAGGCTAGACAACGGCACCCTGACTGCCATTAGGTATTGGGCTGAAATTTTTGGACCCATTGTCATATCCTACGCTGGTGCAGTGGGTCCTGGGTTCCTCTGGTGCAAGACAATGCCCGGCCTCTGTGGCAAGAGTATGCAGCCAGTTCCTGGAGGATGAAGGAATTGATACTGTTGAATGGCCCCCATGCTTGCCTGACCTAAATCCAATAGAACACCTCAGGGACATTATGTTGTGGTCCATCTGACACCACAAGGTTGCAGGAGGAGCTCAGTGATGCCCTGGTTCAGATCTGGGAGGAAATACCCCATCTATTGTCTCAAAAAGGAGCATGCCCCGACTTTGTCAGGCATGTATACAAGCACGTGGGGGGCATACAAACTACTGAGTACCAATTTGAGCTACTGCAATGAAATTTCAGCAAAATAGACAGGCGTGCTGCTTTATTTCTTCACTTTGATTTTTGGGGTGTCTTTGAATTCAACCCTCTGTAGGTTGATAATTTTCATTTCCATCAATGTGGCATCCTTACGTTCCTAACACATTACCCAGTCCATATCAGTATAGATATCCAGCATGAGATTTTTCACCATTTAGATCTGATGTGTTCTCAAAGTGTTCCTTTAATTTTTTTGAGCAGTGTATACAATATTTTGTTTTGGGTTTAGATATGTAAACCAAGTTGAATGAAGTAAATCTGGACCCGATTTACTTAAAAGAGGAGCTCCAGCCACCTATAAAAAAAATAGAAAAAAAGTCAGCAGCTACAAAAAGTGTAGCTGCTGACTTTTAAAAAACAGCCACTCATCTGTTCCACGGTCCAGCAGTGAGCTCACCCCAGCCGTCTCTTCATCCTTTGTCCTCCATCGGTGGCACTGGCATCTTCCGTATGGGCACCCGGCTGTGACTGCTTGCGGCTTCACAGCCAGGTGTCCACTGTGCGTGTGCGAGTCATGCGGCACATCCTGCCGGATTGGTGGATACAGTCTTCTAGGACCTGCAAGTTTCACAGGAGACTGCAGGGGGGATGGAGGGAGGAAAACTTCCGTTCGGAAGTGAAGTGGGAGCAGATAATTGTCAAACTCAGGTACCTGCTTCCCCCCCCCCCCCCCCCCCCCGCTCCTCAAAAGTGCCAATTGTGCAAGAGGAGTCCTTAAAGCAGAACTTCCCCTTTTGGGTGGAGTTTCACTTTAAGTATATTGTGAGGTCAAGTCCACCTATAAAGCACTGGTTTCTTTATTTTTAAGTTCCGCTGCACATGAAGCCCCTCCAACAATCAACTTGGGTATAACCAGCATGACAGATTTTACAGCAGCTATAGCCACTAGCAATAATCACTGTGTTCTCCCCACAGGGATGGCTCCCTTCGCCCCCCTCCCCACCGAGAGAATACAATGGCTCCACGGGAGAGAATTCCCCCCGTTAAACACGGATTGTGTTGATGGGGGAATAAAATGATTTTCTTACCTGCAACCAGTGGTTGCAGGAAAGAAAATTGCATCATGTATGGCCTGCACTAGACACTTGTCCCCAAGTGAATATTTCCCCTCCGCAACCTTAAAATGCTGGATTCCCCATTCCTTTCCCTTTCAATGACATTGGTCCCCAAAACAAAGAGAGGGCTGAATCTCCCCTTCGGAGCAAAGACAGTAATAACTTCACAGAGGATCTCATCTTAAAGTGCAAGTCAGCCGAACACCAAAATCCCTGCATCTACAGACATCCACGATCTAACACTAACCTATCTAGCCCTGTAAAGAAGAAATCAGCATACATACCTTTTTTTAAAGCTGATCCTGTCTCCAGCGGTGGAAGCTCTGCAGAGGACACGGCCGACAACGGCTGTTAAATAAATGGGAAGTAACATCACCCATAGATGTACTATAGAGCTTCCGTTGTCGGATGTGTCCTCTGCACCCACCTACACAGCGAAGCCAATGCTGACAGCTCAATGTGGGATCGGCTTAAAAATAAAATATAAAAAAATAAAATAAAAAAAAAAAAAAAAAAAATGGTATGTATACTGATTTCTTCTTTACAGGGCTAGATAGGTTAGTGTTAGATCATGGATGTCTGTAGATGCAGGGATTTTAGAGTTAGGGTGGACTTCTACTTTTAAAGCCTCAATCTATCTGAAAATAAAAATAAAAAAAAAAAAATGGCTATACATACACTTTAGGCAGCGACTGTTGACATAAAAAAAAACAGGCGACCAGGTAAGAGAAAGCATAATCTGCAAATACAATCACCAATTACGTTGGCCCTTTTGCACATATACCCTTATAAACTTTATCGATATTCTTTTTTTTAACATACTAACATGTATGGGTTAGGCCACATGTTTTTTAGGTCTCATACAGTAAGAGGCCAGCGCTTGCCTAGGGAGCCACAATTGGCACTTATAGCTTGCTTTGCAAGTGAATGGCTATATTCACTGTAAATGTGAATGCTTCCATGCATAGGCATTTTTACACGCATGCACGCGGAACGTATTTCCAAACACAGAAGTTTTGTGTACAGCCTGTCAATACAAGTGAAAAACGGTATGCTGCATCTGCGTCTCCTTGGACGAGGGAAAGACCCCAGAATTTGACGCTGCCTGCACAAATACTCAGCCTCTCATGTCCATGTGAATGAGGCCTAATAACGCTTTAGAATCCTGAGAAAACTGATGGAAACAGACCCAACAAGCCCTGCAATCCCATGGATAGATCAACTAAAATTGAATGTAGAGGAAATAATTCACAATGCACAAGTCAGTGTCTGTCATCAAAAAAATATTTAGGAACCATTAAAAGCACTGAAATTGTGAGAAAATAAACACATTGTCTATATATGCGGATTAACGAACACCCCCACCCGAAACAAAAGCAAGACATCAAGCACTGAATGACTAGGCAGCATCTAACTACTGAGCCCCTGCAGAGGACAAACAATACAGCCATTCAGCAGCAGTGCCATGAGAACACTGCATCCCTTCACCAAAACACAATTCATTCCTGGCATACTTTGTATCTCATTAATATGACAAACTTGGTGGAAAGAATCCTCCGTTTTTATACTATAATAAATGTTTATGTTTCTCTAATTTGTGTTTTCCGAATCCTTGTTTTGACTTTATTTATTTAAAAATCTATTCCATTTTCTTTTTTTTTCTAAATGAAAAACAGCCAAACAGCTGAACTCTGCGAATTCAGCCACTTTGTAAAATGTCCTGACTTAATATGATGGACTATGTCCAATGAGCTGTATGCCACCTCATGGGCTTCTCTTTAAATTGATATTTTTTCATTTTATTGAGCTCTGGGAGTACAGCTATCACTATACTTCTGGTGGTCCAGCTCCGGACCTTATGGTCTCAACTCCGAGAGCTGCTGAGTTGTATGCAGCCACTCTGTCTGCCCTTCCTGTCCAATCACAGAGTGCTTTGTATTATGTGAACTAATTCACTACAAAGCCTTCTGTAAATGGACAGCAGAGGGGAAAGGTGGGCAGATCTGTTGCAGTATGAGAAGGCAGGGCCCCTCCTGTAAGGGCTCATGCACACTCCAGCTCAAAAAAAAATAAAAATAAGAGCATTTACAGACATTTGAGCTTTTAATCCTCTGCCTAAAAGATTAAAGAAGGTTGAGCTTTTTCAAGCTTTTGTAAACATAAGCGGTTTTCACAACCCCCCCCCCTTCTCATTTTTCCATTTCTTGTGCTTTTCTGTGCCTTTTTATGTGTTTTTGGGCACTTTAGGTATTTTCTCTGCTCGGAAGCTCCGCTCACAAAACATGAGAGTTGGTGAAGTTGTTTTTTTTTTTTTCCATGTCTGTAAGCTCATATGCCCGTAAACTCCTGAAAAGGCCTTAGTGTGCATGGACACATTGGCTGACAAGGAGGGGAGCTTCCAGGCAGAAAAAAAATAGAGCTCAAAAGCCTGTAGGAGCTTCTTTGAGATGCAGTGTGCATGAGCCCTAAGAGCGCTGGGAGTGCAGTGATAGCTGTGCTCTCAGCACTTAGTAAAAAACTGTCAGTTGTAAATAAAGAGATTCATCCTTGAGGTAGCATGCATCTGGTTGGACTGCATGTTTTTGAAAAGTTGCTGAATTCTTGGAATACTGACTTAAAGAGGAACTCATTTCAACCTCTCCCCACCGAGTTTACACATATATGCAGCCTCACGGGAAAACGGTCTTTATCGGTGGGGCTGCATATATACACAATTGCGTTTTGTGCTGAGCATGCTGCCCAGCTCACTCCCAAACACAGAGATTGAGCTACAGGTATCATACTGAACTGGGAACCAGGAGGCCTAGTTCCTAATTATTTGATCGCTGAGATAATCTCTGATTGGCCATCACAGTGATCATTCACTGTACAGCCCACCTCTGTGTTTTCTTGAAAGGGGGAAAAGTGTAAAAGAAAAGCGTGTATAAACGAAATAAAATATTTAAATTGCTAGATCACGGTTTATTCAAGGTCAGGGTTAGAGTCAAAATTCATTGTCAGAGTCAAGGTCAATGTGTTTTAGGTAGGATTAAAATATATATATATATATATATGTGTGTGTGTGTGTGTGTGTGTGTATTATATAAAATACATTTTTTTTTTTTTTTTTTTATTTAAAGTAAGGCCTAGAAACAATATTGCACGTTCATTTTTTACCTACTTGGAACACACTTACTAACTGGCACTTATAATATTTTTAAGAATGTAATACACGTGGCTCTCATACCTGTAGCAGGTAGTACAGCGATCGGGACAGATCACTCACACAAAAAAAAAAAAAAAAGACGATAAGAAGTAGAAAAAAAAAAAAAAAGGCAATGGGTTCCCCCTAAAATTTCAACCAGACCCTTATCCAGGCATTCAGCATGGGTAGCCAGGAAAAGGAGCCGTTTACATTCTGGCAGCCAAGAATCTGTCATTTGGGTGATGAAACAACATTACCAGTAGCCATTTTCGATAACGAAGTTACATAACTGAACAACATGATTGATGATGGGTTACGTTGGGAAGGGGGGGGACCATTATTTAAATATTTTTTGGGAATGACAAAGGGTACTAATGTACCTCTGTGCTGATTCCCCAGTGAGGGGGGGGGGGGGGTGTATTTGGGACCCCTTATTATCAGGGATCACATTCTTATAAGTCCCTCCTATACAACTCCAAATCCGGATGCGAAGAAGAGACCCTTTTCCTGCAACATTGGAACAAGGTGCCTTTCAAGGATGTGGGGGCTTGGGCATCCCCTTGCCAAGTACTGCCTCAGTGCTGAAAGGTGTGTGGCCTGGTATGGTACAGAAAGGCGAACGGGGGCATACTTGCTACCCTCCCTTTCCTGGGCACCATGTCTAGATAAGAATTAGAATTTTACCCACTTCTGGACCGGAAGGTTTTACCCCCTTAATGACCAGGCCATTTTTTGCGATAAGGCACTGCGTTACTTAAATGGACAATTGCGTGGTCGTGCGACACTGTACCCAAAAAAAGTTTGTCCTTTTTTCCCACAAATAGAGCTTTATTTTGGTGGTATTTGATCACCTCTGTGGTTTTTCTTTTTTTTTTTTTTTTTTTTCCTTTTTTTAGAGGGAGAAAGCATGGGAGAGGAAGCATAAGAGAGGGGGAGAGGAAGCATAAGAGAGGGGGAGCCATGAAAACTCATGTGTAGGCCATGTTTAAGTTGCGAAACGCGAAAGTGCAGCGTTAATCGCGGTGGAGCATGGTCCTGGTTCCATCTCCCAAGAGTCTACTGTCTGCGTTCAGCATGGAGGCTGGGCAGAGAGGGAATTCCCTTGGGTACTCTGTGGTTTTTATTTATTGCACTATAAACAAACAATTAAAAAAAAAAAAAAAAAAAGTAACAATTTTGAAAAAAAAAAAAAAAAAAAAAAAGAGAATATTTTTTTACTTTCTGCTATAAATCACAACCAATAAAAAAATTTGAAAAAAAAAATACTTTTTTTTTTTTTTTTTTTTTTTTTAAATCAGTTTAGGCCAATATGCATTTTGCTTCATATTTTTGGTAGAAAAAAAAAAATCCCAATAAGTGTATATTGATTGGTTTGTGCAAAAGTTATAGCATCTAAAAACTATGCAATATTTTTATGTAATTTTTATTTACAAGTAATGGCGGCAAAATCAGTGATTTTTGGCAGGACTGCGACATTGCAGCAGACAAATCAGTCATCTGACACTTTTGGGGGATCAGTGCTAAAAAAAAAAAAAAAAAAATGCACTGTCCCTCTACAAATGACACTGTCAGGGAAGGGGTTATCAAGGGGTGAATGTGTCCCTAGGGCAGTGATGGCGAACCTTGGCACCCCAGATGTTTTGAAACTATATTTCCCATGATGCTCATGCACACTGCAGTGTAGTTGAGCATCATGGGAAATGTCGTTCCAAAGCATCTGGGGTGCCAAAGTTCACCATCACTGTCCTAGTGGGTGCTTACTAACTGTGGGGGGTTGCACTGATTGGGGGGGGGGGGGGGAGACAGATCTGGGTTCCTGCTTAGGAGGAACACAAGATCGCCATCTTGTCCCCTTGCAGAAAGGTGATCTGCCTTGTTTACATAGGCAGATCGCCATTCTGCCTTTCCTGGGGATGATTGTGGGTGGCCAGAGGACATAGAGTCCATCGGACCCATTGACTGACGCAATGGCGCCATCTAGTGGGTATTGAACGAAACAACGTACAGGTAGGTAATTTCACGCAATAGAGCCACACTGCCACAGTAAATACATGGTGTCCGGTCGGAAAGTGTTTAAAGAGAACCAAATATCACATTTTTACTTATTAAAAAAAAAAATCGTGTTTATTTGTTCTTAAATTAAAATACACTTTAAAGCACACCTGACATAAGAGGAAGTTGTCATTGCTTACCAATTTTTCTGAAAATGCTAACTGCCTGGTAGTCATGCTGACCCGCTGGCTTTAATACTTGAAATTACTGACCCGGCCTAGTATGCAGGTAAGGACTTTAGGCCTCTCTCTTACTTTCCTAATCAAAATACTTACTCCAGTATTACTTTGTTCGGACGCCAAAGACAGCCTTCAGGTTTCTCTGATAGGTTTGTTTGAATTGTACATTCTTGCCTGAGCAACAGTGTCTTTGGTGGCTTTTCGTGTATGTTTTTCACACATATTTTTGGTAGAAAGCTAGTTACTAAGAGGAGGAGAAGGGCATTTTCAGGTGCTCTCATTGAAGTCTATTGAGGCAAAAATGTGTGATCATGCTGGAACAAAGCTTCTGTACATTTAGTAAACTCTTCATTTTCATTATACTACCATGCACACAAAAAAAAAACAAACGGACGATCATTCGTCCAATAATCTCATTGTGTGTACCAGCCATTACATTACATAATTGTTGGTAGATTTTAAAGGAGTTTTTACAATGAGATTGCATAGTGTATGGTTAGCTTAAAGGGTTACTAAACCCAGATCCTGCATTCACTATATCTTAATGTCTCCCACAGTACACATAACATAAAAACACAATTATTTTAGTAAATATAAACTGCTAAATACCTTTTCTCATCAGCAGTATATAGCAGTCTGGTGACTCCTATCACTGTCCAAAGCTTATAAGAGGAGTTTCTGAGTGTCCTATGAGACTACAGGTCCCCTGACCCTCTGTCTGGACAGTGCCGATTGGCCCTGTGCTGATCACATGCACTCTCCCAAGAAAAAAAAAAAACCCTCTAGCAATACACACCAAACTGAGCATGTGCAGCCTGACTCCATAGAATGTGTTATCAGGAATGGTTTAACCACTTCAATACCAGGCACTTTCACCCCCTTCCTGCCCAGGCCAATTTTCCCCTTTTAGCGCTGTTGCATTTTGAATGACAATTGCGTAGTCATGCACCACTGTACCTACACCAAATTTATGTAATTTTCCCCCCACAAATAGAGCTTTCTTTTGGTGGTATTTGATCACCTCTGGGTTTTTTCCTTTTTGCTAAACAAATAAAAAAAGACCGAATACGTTTTTTCCTGCACTGATGAGACTGCACTGACAGGCACTGATGGGGTGGCACTGATATGCAGCATTGGTGGGCACTGATAGGCGGCACTGCTGGGCACTGATAGGCGGCACTGCTGGGCACTGATAGGCGGCACTGCTGGGCAATAATGGGCACTGGTGGGAGACACTGATAGATGGCAATGAGGGGCAATGGTGGGCAGCACTGATAGAGAGGGCACTGGCGGGCAGCATTGATGGGGATGGCAATGGGGGGGTCCCTGAGCCCTGATTGCCATCCCTGGTGGCCATAGTGGGCATCCCTGGGGTTATGGGTGGGCACCCCTGGTGGTTCTAGTGGCACCCCCCCCCCGAGGGTCTGCACCGGTAATCAATGATCTGATTACCAGTGCTGACCCCCCCCCCTGTCAGAGGAACCGCCGATCGGCGCTCCTTTACTCGTGGCTGTCAGGCACGAACTAAGGAAAGCCGATCAACGGCTCTTCCTGTTTACTATGTGACCAGCCGTGATTGGACACGGCTGGTCACATGGTAAAGAGCCTACATCAGTAGGCTCTTTACCGAGATCGGAGATGCAGGGTGTCAGGCTGACACCTCGCATCACCGATCGCCTCTCTGCGCGCCCCCGGGGGGGGCGCAGAGCTGTATTATCCTGCCGCCGTCATATGACGTCCGGTCAGGATAATACAACCATAATCCCGCCGTCAATTTGCTATAGGGCGGGCGGGCTGTGGTTAAGGGACAGTGGAAGGATCAGAGAAGACAATAGCAAACAGCCTTTTTACACAATGCAGAAGATTGTGTGAGTATAACAAGCATGCTATACTGCATATACAGACTGATTTTACAGTTGTGTGTTTAGTAACACTTTAAAGTGAATGTAGGCAAACGGCATTAAGATAAAAAGCCTTATGTGTGCAGCCCCAGCCCCCCTAATATTCACCTGAGCCCCATCTATATCCAGTAATGTTGTAGAATTGTCTCGGCTGCCCAGGACTCCCCTATTCATAGGATGAGACAGCAACACTGTGTCAAAGTCAGTCAGCCAATGAGGAGAGAAGGGGGGGGGGGGGTCTATTTGCAGCTCCGTGTATGAATGGACACAAAGAGTTGTCGCTCGGCTTGGGTGTCCCTATAGCAAGCTGCTTACTGTGGAGGCACTCAACAGGAGGGAGGGGCCAGGAGCGTCAGTGAAGGACCCAAGAAGAGGAGGATTTGGGTTATGCTGGCCATACACTAGCTGAAAAATCATTTGAAAATCTGTCATTTGGTCCGGTCGTTCATTTTTCATCCAGTTAATGGGCACAAATAGAAAATCGTTTTTAACTTTTCAGATCCTAAAAAAAAAAAAAAAAAAAAAATCGAAGGAACAGTTTGGAAAATTCTGCTGAACGAACGATAAATTGAAAGGTTAATGTGTTTCTCGGCCGAACTGTTTGCATTAGGTATAGGTGACAAACTGAACGAAAAAACATCCATTGAACGATTTATCGTTCGGTATTCGGTCATTACATGATGGCACGATTGCCTGCTCTCACGGCCCATTTTTCGAAAATGAGTTTGAACGATTTTTCGGCTAATGTATGGCCAGCTTTACTCTAGGCAAAACCAACTGAATAGAGCAGGTAAGTAGAACACGTTTGTTATTTTTAATTAAAGAAAAATGAAACTTTACAATCACTTTAGGTGTTGAAGTGCTCCTTTGGAAAGGTTTCAAATCACTCAGGTATAAATAGGAGCCAATGCCAGGAAAAAAAAAAAAAAAGAAGAAAATGTGATTTCTTAAGCCCGCCATACACAGATTGATTCAATTTTATTATCAAAACAATGTGGGTATCAACTAACAAAAATCATGATAAAAGAACAGTACCCCATAGAAAACAATGTAATTATCTGTCATTGTTCTATTTACTGAATAAAAGGAAATATCAACCCTATCTGCTTGCTCTTGGATATTGTCCTTTAAAGTAGGTGTAAACCCACTTTAAAGTCTTTTACCTATAGGTAAGCCTATTATACATAAATAAAAGCGTATCATTGTAAGTACTCCTGTCAGTGGCAAATGGTCTGTCTCAATCAGTTTGAAGGAAAGAAAAATCACTTGATTCCCCCATCAATACAGTCAGTGTTGATGGGGGAATCCCTCACGCTGTGTTATTGTATTCTGACAGTCAGAGGCTCCCCAGCTGTCAGAATACAATGATCACTGCTGGCAGCTACAGAAAAAAGAAAAAACAGGCTGGTTGTAATGAAGTCAATCAATAGAGCAACCAACTGTAAAGCCAAGTTTAAAGCCTCGATTTAAATAAAAAAAAAAAAGTTTAAATAATAAACATATCATACTTACCTGCCCTGCACAGGGAATCCCCAATCCCCCACTGGTGCTCCTGGCTCCTCCACTTCAGCGAGTGACCCCATAGAAAGCTGCTTTCTATGGGGGCACTCATGTGGGTTCACTCCTAAGCCGCCCTGTCTGCTCTGCATCTATTGACACAAACAGGGCGGCTTGTCCCGGCTCATTCGTCTCATTCGATTTGATAGCAGCAGGAGCCAATGGCCAACCTTTCAGGCGGAGAAGAGCTGCTGCTCTCATGCACATCACTCGATCGGGCTGGGGGTTGGACTGAGGGGGATTCTGCAGTACAGAAGAAGGTTTATTTCCTTAACCACTTAAGCCCCAGCCCTATTTCGGACACTTTTTGTTTACAAGTTAAAACCAGTATCTTTTCCTAGAAAACGACTTAGAACCCCCAAACATTATATATATTTTTTTAGCAAAGACTCTGGAGAATAAAATGTCGGTCATTGCAAAATTTTTTGTCACGCGGTATTTGCGCAGCGGTCTTTAAAACGCCGTTTTTTTGGAAAAAAATTTGAAAAAAAAAAACATATTTCACTGCATTTAAAAATATTAAACAGTAAATTTAGCCCATTTTTTTGTATATTGTGAAAGATGATGTCACACCGAGTAAATAGATACCCAACATGTTACGGTTTAAAATTGCGCCCCCCTCGTGGGATGGCGACAAACTACGGTCAATAGAGATCTCAATCAGCAACGCTTTAAATTTATTTAACGGTTACCAGTTTAGAGTTAGAGTGTAGCTCTTTTTTTTAAATTATTGCCCACACTCTGGCGGTCGCGGCAATACCTCACATTGTTTGAACAGCGATTTCATTCGCGGCTCGACTTGCGTATACGTTTTTTATGTGCGCGAGCTAACGGTGACGGGGGCGGCTAAATTTTTTTTTTTTTTTTTCCCTATTTATTTTTTTAACTTTATTACAGGTTTTTTTTTTTAAAAAAATCTGATCACTTTTATTGCTGTCACAAGCAATGTAAACATCCCTTGAGACACCAATATGCAGTGACAGGTACTCTTTATGGAAGGATCGAGGGTCTAAAAGACCCTAGACCCCTCCACTACACTTCCATGTATTGTATACAGCCATTTTTCAAATTTGCCGCCTTTTTCAGCACAGTAACCCGGAAGTGACGTCATGGACGCTGCCTCCGGGTTACGTCATCGGAGACCCGATCGATGCCGTTTCCGGACGTGCCGGCTGGGTGCTCGGGGCTCCCAGTGGGACGGGAGCCCCAAGCAAAGCCACAGAAGGCGGCAGGAGGGGGGGATGGGGAAGTCCCCTCCCGCTCACCCGGGTAGCGATCGAGCGCATCGGTCGTTACCGACGGAAAGCCGACCGTCGGCTTCAAACCACAGTACCGGTATCATCCCAGTATAACCCCACAAAGTTACCCGACGTATGGGTACGTCGATATGCTGTAAGTGGTTAAAGTATAACTAAAGGCAATTTTTTTTTTTAGTTTTGGATAGAGTGGAGAAGAATTAGAATACCTGTTAGTTTTTATTGCTGTCTGTGCCCCCGTTAAGGAGATTCACCCTCATTTCTTGTCCCGTTTACCATTATCATTGAAAGTGAAAGTAAAATCACAGATTTTGGCTTGTCCCCAGAAAAGTAATCTTCCAATAGAGACAATGGTTTTGGTAAGCTGGGGGTCCCCAAGGAATTCCCTTAATTTGTTGGGATTTCCCCTAACTTCCTGTTTGGCTATAGGACAGGAAGTGAAGGGAAATCTCCGCAATGGGAAAAGATGGCAAAAAAACAAACAAAAAAAAAATTAACAGGGGTTATAACCCTCCCTTACTCTTATCGAAAAAGAAAAAAAAAAAAAAAAAAGTTTTGCCTATAGTTCTACAGTTTTCCGTTTTTATAGTTCTACTTTAATTTAGGTCCGGTTCACACTGATGCGATGCGGGAAGGCTGCGAACTCGCAGCCTGTTCCCGCATCGCACACGCACCCCCGGCAGTTCACACTGCCATATGCGATACGCTGGGGGTGTCAATGTAATCTTAACGACACCCCCAGTTTGATCGCATATCGCAGTGCGATCGTGCAGTTCGGATCGCACAAGTGTGAACCGCTGTGCGATCCGATCCTGATGCGGCTGCAAAAATGCCTCCTGTGCGTGTTTGCTGCGGGAGCGATGCGAATTTAGCCATACAGTTTGTATGGCTAAACTCGCACCGCACAGCTGATCGCATGTAATGTCGGAGCAGTGCGCTCCGACATTACATGCGAACCCCGCACACGCACAAGTGTGAACCGGGGCTCAAAGATAGCACTAAGATAAAATAAAAAAACTAAAAAATGCTACTTAGGAGCCTGCATTCACTATATCTGGTCCCCCACAGTACACAGAATAGGGAGATGCAATTTTTTTTATTAACTATAAACTGCTAAATACCTTTTTCTCATCAGCAGTATATAGCAGTCTTTTGACTTCTATCAGTGTCTGGTTAAAGCTTGTAGGAGGAGTTTTCCTTTTACCCTGACTGTCCTATGAGGCTGCAGGACCCCTGACCCTCTGACTGGACAGTGCTGATTGGCCCTGTGCTGATCCCATGCACCCTCCCCCAAAAAAAAAAAAAAAAACTCTCTAGCAATACATACCAAACTGAGCATGTGCAGAATGCCCCCAACCAAGGCTCTGTTTTATCAGGAGATGGTTTGGGGACTATTGAATAAGGGGAGGATCAGAGAAGACAGGATCAAACAGCCTTTTTACACAATGCAGAGGGTTAACCCCTTAGGTTCCACAGTGATAACAAGTATGCTTTACTGCATATACACACTGATTTTACTGTTGTGGGTTTAGTAACACTTTGGCTTCAGAACTACTTTCATTACAACCAGCCTGCCCCTGCCCATAGGCAGACCTAAATTCAGCCTGGTTCAGCAGGAATTTCAATACGTCTATAGCTGGCTTAGGTTTCCCCTTCTGACTAAGGGGCAGTAAAAGAAGGCAGTTGAGGCATCTTTTTTTACTGCCCTTTAAGCTTCATGTGTACAGCTGGATAGGATTGCCACATACAGTATCTCAGAAAAGTAAGTACACCCATCACATTTTTGTAAATATTTTATTATACCTTTTCACGTGACAACACTGAAGAAATGACACTTTGCTACAATGTAAAGTAGTGAGTGTACAGCTTGTATATCAGTGTAAATTTGCTGTCCCCTCAAAATATCTCAACACACAGCCATTAATGTCTAAACCGCTGGCAACAAAAGTGAGTACACCCCTAAGTCAAAATGATGGATGAGACCAAGATGTAATAAAAAAAAAAAAATTTAAAAATTTGAGGGGTGTACTCACTTTTGTAAGATACTGTATGTGTCACTTTGTTTTATGGCACAAATTATACCCCTTGTCACGCTGTGGCAATGTGGCCACCAAACATAACCCAATCAAGTGAATGGGGCTGTTCTGCAACTCCAAGCCAAAAGCTAGGCTTGTGGTTGGGGAGGGTGGTATTTCCAATCAAATACCCACTTTGGCTATTAACCCCTTCATGCAGACGGAACGCAAATATGCAGCCTCGGTTTCAGGGGGTTGTACCAGGGTGATGCCTGCAGCTAGAGGCATTACCCCGGTAGCGTTGTTTAGAGCCGACGGTTGGCCTTCTTCTAATGACAACCAATGCGGCTGCGTACCTGCTCAGCTGCCATTACAAGGAGCAGGAGGGGACGTTCCCCACTTGTCCCCCCGGGAGACCCAAGAGACCAGCCGGTGGCCGAAGACCTGAACAAAGCCGCATTCGGCTGTGATCGGGTCTCCGATGTAAAAACCCGGAAGCTATGTCATGACATCACTTCAGGGTACTGGAGCCTTAAAGGCGCCAGATTTAAAACAAAATGACAGCATTCAAAACACATTTTGAATGTTTTTAAGTACAAAAGAGGAATTTGGGGTCTTTCAGACCCCAGATCCCTCCATAAAGAGTACCCGTCATTGCCTATTACTGTCACAAGGGATGTTTACATTCCTTGTGACAGCAATAAAAGTGATTTTTTTTTTTGACAGTGTAAAAAAATAAATAAAATTATTAAGGAAAAAAAATTTTTTTTTAAAGCGCCCTGTCCCTACGTGCTAACGCGCAGAAGCGAACGCAAGTCGCACCCGCATACGTAAACGGCGTTCAAACCACACATGTGAGGTATCGCCATGATCCTTAGACAGAGCAATCATTCTATCACAAGACATCCTCTGCAACTTTAACAGGTACATTAACATTTTTGAAAAGTTGCCTAAGGAGATTTTTAAGTACCGTAGTTTGTCGCTATTCTAGAAGTGTGCCCAAATTTAAAGCATGACATGTTCGGTACTCGGCGTAATATCATGTTTCACATTATACAAAAAAAATTTGGCTAACTTAATATTTTGTTTGTTTTTAATTCATAAAAGTGTATTTCTTCCCAAAAAATTGCATTTGAAAGACTGCTGTGCAAATACTGTGTGACATAAAATATTGCAACGATTCCCATTTTATTCTCTAGGGTCTCTGCTAAAAAAATATATAAATAATATATAATGGGGGTTCTAAGTCGTTTTCTAGCAAAAAATACTGATTTTAACGTGTAAGCAACAAATGTCAGAAAAAGGCTTAGGCTCCAAAGGGTTAAAGAACAAAGGGCATTCAGGGGGTGATTGTATTGCCCTGCTTGCACCGATCTCTAAAAAAAGCAATCCTCTGTGGATCCACCAATGCAAGTGTCAGCCCTCATTGGCAAGATTATCAGGGGAAAAAACTAAAAAAAAGAAAACTAATGCAGCTATCACATCTAATGATCAGAAAACTGCAATCTATGTAATGTTTCTTTTTGGAATGAATACATTATATATCTGAGTGAAAGGATGCTCTGAGTTTGCCTGCTATGACAGAATAGAGAATGGCTTGGAAGTGGTGTGAATATGATCCCCAGAATCTCCCTTGTCCTGAGTGTCAGTGTGGTGTCACAGGAGCTGCACAAAGTCCCTGCTCAGCACTCCAGGCCATGGAGATCAGTGCATTATACATGAGGGCACACTGCACTGCAGCAGCATATCCCTGTATACCTGTAAAAAGAGGGATCGCGGGGGGGCAGGCGCCTTGCAGCAATACGAGGGATCGCAGGGGAGGGGGCAGGCACCTTGCAGCCTTAAGAGGGATCGCAGGGGAGGGGGCAGGCACCATGCAGCCTTAAGAGGGATCGCGGGGGAGGGGGCAGGCGCCTTCCAGCAATAAAAGGGATTGTGGGGGGCAGGCGCCTTCCAGCAATAGGAGGGATCGCCCGGGGCCAGGCGCCTTCCAGCAATAGGAGGGATCATGGGTGGGCAGGCGCCTTCCAGTAATAAAAGGGATTGTGGGGGGCAGGCGCCTTCCAGCAATAGGAGGGATCATGGGCGGGCAGGCGCCTTCCAGCAATAAGAGGGATCGCCCAGGGGCAGGCACCTTCCAGCAATCAGAGGGATCGCAGAGGGGGGGGGGGGCACCTTCCAGCAATAAGAGGGATTGTTGGGGGCAGGCACCTTCCAGCAATAGGAGGGATCATGGGCGGGCAGGCGCCTTCCAGCAATAAGAGGGATCGCCCAGGGGCAGGCACCTTCCAGCAATCAGAGGGATCGCAGAGGGGGGGGGGGGCACCTTCCAGCAATAAGAGGGATTGTTGGGGGCAGGCACCTTCCAGAAAAAAAAAAAGAGGGATCATGGGGGGGGGGCAGGCACCTTCCAGCAAAAAAAGAGGGATCATGGGGGCAAGCGCCTTCCAGCAATAAGAGGGAATCACAGAGGGGGGGGCGCCTTCCAGCAATAAGAGGATCGCAGGGGGGGGGTACCTTCCAGCAATAAGAGGGATTGTTGGGGGGACACCTTCCAGCAATAAGAGGGATCGCAGAGGGGGGGGCACCTTCCAGCAATAAGAGGGATCGCAGGGGGCAGGCACCTTCCAGCAATAAGAGGGAATCACAGAGGGGGGGCAGCTTCCAGCAATAAAAGGGATTGTGGGGGGGGGGGGCAGGCGCCTTCCAGCAGTAAGAGGATCGCGGGGGGGGGTACCTTCCAGCAATAAGAGGGATCGCGGGGGGGGTACCTTCCAGCAATAAGAGGGATCGCGGGGGGGGGTACCTTCCAGCAATAAGAGGGATTGTTGGGGGGAGGGCACTTTCCAGCAATAAGAGGATCACGGGGGGGGGGGGGGGTACCTTCCAGCAATAAGAGGGATTGTTGGGGGGAGGGCACCTTCCAGCAATAAGAGGGATCGCGGGGGGGGGTACCTTCCAGCAATAAGAGGATCGCGGGGGGGGTACCTTCCAGCAATAAGAGGGATTGTTGGGGGGACACCTTCCAGCAATAAGAGGGATCACAGAGGGGGGGGCACCTTCCAGCAATAAGAGGGATTGTTGGGGGGGGGGGCACCTTCCAGCAATAAGAGGATCGCGGGGGGGGGGGGTACCTTCCAGCAGTAAGAGGGATTGTTGGGGGGACACCTTCCAGCAATAAGAGGGATCGCAGAGGGGGGGGGGCACCTTCCAGCAATAAGAGGGATTGTTGGGGGGGGGCACCTTCCAGCAATAAGATGGATTGTTGGGGGGGGGGGCACCTTCCAGCAATAAGAGGGATCGCGGGGGTCAGGCACCTTCCATCACACAATATTCAGCTTTCAGACACTTCCAGCAAGTTGTGCTCCCCACCCCCTCCTCCTGCCAAGGTGTGATCACATGACCCGTCCACTAATACCTGCAGGCACCTAACACACCCCCATCCCCCAGCAATCAGCTGATGGCGGCCACTTACCCCGAACCAGGCTGCCAGATCCTTGCCATGATGACTGGCCGCCTGATGATGAAACAACCTGTCTCCTCGGATGGGCATCGCGGCTCCTCTCTGCTTCCTCACTGACACGTGTGTCCCTTTAAGAGCGATCTATATGTGATCCGATGGGACGGTCACTTTACTTTGTGTGCCTCCATCATCAACCTGTCCGTGCACACCGTCCAATCCCTCCCAGACCAAGTGAAACTCCCCAGGGGCGGGCCTCTACCACTCTAAGATGGGGAGGGGGGACTTGTTTTCTGGCCTGGAGAAAGTCAATCCATTCCCCTCTGTGTTTCAGAATTCAGTGGTGATCAAAGGCTGAGCTGAGTAATCAGAGAAGCTGTGTCTGTTTTCATGTGTATCCAGCCGGCTAGTGTAGAGTGACTGGTATTATACAGACACTGCTTCCCCTCACTAGGGGAATGGTACAGTCCAAGTGCTGCAACTCCAAGCTTGAAGTTTGGAATCAGGAATGGGAGGGGGTGACACCCTGTGGTGTCCTGAGACCAGGAGAAGTCACCATTCATCATCAGTACTCACTGCTCAACACTCATGTGTGCCTTTTACTGCTAAGTGTCCATGTACAGGAAGGGATTGTCACACCACTGAAAAGACTGGGACAATCCCACAATGTACACCACACCAGGAGGGGGATAGATACACTGTTGTCTTATATTCATCTCTGCTATGATAAAGTACACAGGGATGGTGATGAATTCAAGAGGAACTATAGGCAAAAAGATTTTTTTTTTTTCATTTTGAATAACATAATGCAGGATTATACTCCCGTAAAAAAAAAATTTCCTGTGTCCCCTTTGGGAGATTTCTCTTTACTTCCTGCCCCATAGCCAAAACAGGAAGTCAGGAGAAATCCCTCCAAGGCGAGGGAATCCCTTGTTGTCACCAGATCTAGTTTCCCCTTTGGAAGTTTTTTCCTCTATACCTGTCCTGATGACAACCCAAATTTGGGATTTTCTTTTACTTACACTGTCAGTGATGACAATAATCATGACAAATAGAGAGGGTGAATCTCCAAAACGTTCAATAAATCAATGCAGAGCTTCAAAAAACAAAAATTACACACAGTTGGCATACATTTACATAACAACTTTATATATATATATATATATATATATATATATACACATACATACAGTCAGGTCCATAAATATTGGGACATCGACACAATTCTACTCTTTTTGGCTCTATACATCACCACAATGGATTTGAAATGAAACAAACAAGATGTGCTTTAAAGCAGAGTTCCACCCTGGGAAAGTTTTTTTTAATAAAAATACCCCCGGGACAGTCAGGGCTAGTACATTCCACAATGGCTAGCCTCTGATTTGTCCCGGGTTGCACTTACCTTTTAGAAGAAATACAGTAAAACCTTGGATTGCGAGCATAATTCGTTCCGGAAACATGCTTGTAATCCAAAGCACTCTTATATCAAAGCAATTTTTACCATAAGAAATAATGGAAACTCAGATGATTCGTTCCACAACCATTTATTCACAAGTCTTTCAGTTTATAGTCTATATACAAAGATTATAGCAATGTGATAGGTTGTGTCATCATAAAATGTCCATCCACAAATGGCGCCTCCACAAGGGGGATTAGAAGCAAAATCCAGCAGGAGCTACAGAGTATAAAAGAGAAGAGAGGCGCCTCTAAGTGTAGCAGTATGGGGACATTTAATGAGGGTACAACATTTAGCAACTCACATGGTTGATGATTAAAGAGGCACGTCTAAGTATGCAGGCATCCGGGGTAAAGCTGTCCACATAGACCATCTTCTGAACCACTGGCTCTCACCGATGTCAGTCTGCAATTGTGATTGGGAAGACTACCCTGTAGTAGAGTGATCTGAAAGCGAAACTTTGAATCGCTCGTGGAGCGCAGCGTGGAAGGGTGTGATGAAGATGGCAGTGCGGAGGATGGTCTATGTGGAAAGCTTTACCCCGGATGACTGCATACTTAGATGTGCCTGTTTTAATCATCAACCATGTGAGCTGCTAAATATTAAACCTTCATTAAATGTAACAATATTGCTACACTTAGAGGTGCCTCTCTTGTCTTTTATACCCAGTTGTGACATGACGCTACTTGTATATCAAGACATCGCTTGTATATCAAGTCAAAATTTATTTTAAAAATTTGCTTGTCTTGCAAAGCACTCTCAAACCAAGTTACTCTCAAACCAAGGTTTTACTGTACTTACCTTGAAAAAGTATTGTCCAGCGCTGCCATCTCAGGTGTGGGCAGCTTGAAGCCAGCGCGATCCTCTTCTGTGTTCTCTTCCGTCTTCTTCAGTCCCATGATGCACTGCACCGCCCCGCCGTCACTTCCGGGGCTGCAGCGTCATCCCTGCACAGCTTCTAGGCATGCCCAGAAGCTGTTTAGCAAGGTATGACGGTGCCTGCACCGGAACTGACGTCGGGGCCGGTGCAGGCGCATTGATTCCTGGGAGTGATGACGTTCAGCTCCCAGGAATCATTGCAAGCCAGGAAGTGACGAATCGCCGTGGCCGCCGAGGGGAGGAAGAGGAAGTGAGGTAAGTATATTTTCTTCTAAACCAAGGTAAGTAAAAAAAAAAAAAAATTGTGATTATCCATTTGTTTTTTAGGTGACCCGAAGTGAGAAGATGGAGGTAAGTATAAATTTAGGGTGGAACTCCGCTTTAACTGCAGACTTTCAGCTTTAATTTGAGGGTTTTTACATCCAAATCAGGTGAACGGTGTAAGAATTACAACAGTTTGTATATGTGCCTCCCACTTTTTCAGGGTCCAAAAGTAATGGGACAGATTAACAATCATAAATCAAACTTTCACTTTTTAATACTTGGTTGCAAATCCTGTGCAGTCAATTACAGCCTGAAGTCTGGAACGCATAGACATCACCAGATGCTGGGTTTCATCCCTGGTGATGCTCTGCAAGGCCTCTACTGCAACTGTCTTCAGTTCCTGCTTGTTCTTGGGGCATTTTCCCTTCAGTTTTGTCTTCAGCATGTGAAATGCATGCTCATTCGGATTCAGGTCAGGTGATTGACTTGGCCATTGCATAACATGCAATTTGCTTCAAGTAATTGTCCATCTGCACTGTGAAGCGCCGTCCAATGAGTTCTGAAGCATGTGGCTGAATATGAGCAGATAATAATGCCCTGAAACACTTCAGAATTCATCCTGCTGCTTTTGTCAGCAGTCACATCATCAATAAATACAAGAGAACCAGTTCCATTGGCAGCCATACATGCCCACGCCATGACGCTACCACCACCATGCTTCACTGATGAGGTGGTATGCTTTGGATCATGAGCAGTTCCTTTCCTTCTCCATACTCTTCTCTTCCCATCACTCTGGTACAAGTTGGTCTTGGTTTCCTCTGTCCATAGGATGGTGTTCCAGAACTGTGAAGGCTTTTTTAGATGTTGTTTGGCAAACTCTAATCTGGCCTTCCTGTTTTTGAGGCTCACCAATGGTTTACATCTTGTGGTGAACCCTCTGTATTCACTCTGGTGAAGTCTTCTCTTGATTGTTGACTTTGACACACATACACCTACCTCCTGGAGAGTGTTCTTGATCTGGCCAACTGTTGTGAAGGGTGTTTTCTTCACCAGGGAAAGAATTCTTCAGTCATCCATCACAATTGTTTTCCGTGGTCTTCCGGGTCTTTTGGTGTTGCTGAGCTCACCGGTGCATTCTTTCTTTTTAACCACTTGCCTACTGTGCACTTAAACCCCCTTCCCATCCAGGCCAATTTTCAGCTTTCAGTGCTCTCACACTTTGAATGACAATTGCGCGGTCATGCTACACTGTACCCATATGAAATTTTTATCATTTTTTTCACACAAATAGAGCTTTCTTTTGGTGGTATTTAATCATCTCTGGGTTTTTTATTTTTTACAAAAAAAAAAAAGAAAAAAGACAGAAAATTTTGAAAAAAAAAAAAAAGTTTCTCTTATTTTCTGCGAGTAAATTTTGAAAAAAAAAAAATTTCTCCTTCGCTGATGTGCGCTGATGAGGCGGCACTGATGGGCACTGATGAGGTGGCACTTATGGGCACTGATGAGGTGGCACTTATGGGCACTGATGAGGAGGTACTAATATGCCGCACTGATGAGCACTGATAGGCGGCACTGATAGGCGGCACTGATGAGCACTGATAGGCGGCACTGCTGGGCACTGAGAGGTGGCACTGCTGGGCACTGAGAGATGGCACTGAGAGGTGGCACTGCTGGGCACTGAGAGGCGGCACTGACGGGCGGCACTGATGGGCACTGATAGGCGGCACTGATGGACACTGACGGGTGGCACTGATGAGCACTGATGGGCGGCACTGATGGGAAGCACCATCAGTGCCCACACTCAGTGCCCATAGTGCTGCCAGTCAGTGCTCATCAGTGCCTAGATGAGCAGGCACTGATGGGCACTGACTGGCAGCACTATGGGCACTGATTGTGGGCATTGATGGGGGGCACTGATGGTGGGCACTGTGGGCACTTTGTGTATGTTTTTTTACCTCTAGTAATCAGTGCACTGGTGATCGGTGCCCTGATTACATTCCTGTGTGTCCCCGGCGGCTGACGGCTCTCCTCCTTTCTCACACTGCAGGCTCTGTGTGAGGAAGGAGCGCTGGCGATGAGAGATGATCTCATGTTTACATATGAGATCATCTCTCATTGGACGGTCCGATCACGTGGTGAATGGCCACTGTGATTGGCCATTCACCACGATCTGTGATCGGCTGTGTCCAAGGGACACGGCCGACACAGATTTTCCCCGATGCGCGCTCGGAGCGTGTTACTGGGAGGCCGTATAAAGACGGCCTCCCGAAAATGTGAGTCCGCGCTGCAGCTGTATATAGGCTGTAGCGCGGATGGGAAGAAGTTAAGGATGTTCCAAACAGTTGATTTGGCCACACCTAATATTTTTGCTATCTCTCTGATGGGTTTGTTTTGTTTTTTCAGCCTAATGAGGGCTTGCTTCTGATAGTGACTGCTCTTTGGACCTCATATTGAGAGTTGACAGCAACAGATTCCAAATGCAAATAGCACACTTGAAATGAACTCTGGACCTTTTATCTGCTCCTTGTAAATGGGATAATGAGGGAATAACACACACCTGGCCATGGAACAGCTGAGCAGCCAATTGTCCCATTACTTTTGGTCCCTTAAAAAGTGGGAGGCACATATACAAACTGTTGTAATTCCTACACCTTTCACCTGATTTGGATGTAAATACCTTCAAATTAAAGCTGAAAGTCTGCAGTTAAAGCACATGTTGTTTGTTTCATTTCAAATCTATTGTGGTGATGTATAGAGCCAAAAAGATTAGAATTGTGTTGATGTCCCAATATTTATGGACCTGACTATATATATATATATTTCTAAAAATAAGTGATGTGCTTTAATTATCCCCCATTTTAACACTTGTACTTTTCACCAATAATCAAAGTCTGCGCTATTTAATAATACAAAGATGAAGAAATAAAAATTAAATTTAAGTCCAAAAAAAACAAAAAGTGACTGATTTTTATATATATCCCACAAAGTCCCCTTGGGCTCTAAAGGGCTTCACGGTATTTATTTAAAGTTCCATATTCAATAATAGTGCTCCAGAAAGTTCCACTGCCAAGCAAACTGTATATTTTAAAATACTGGCCACTTTCTCCCGCTTCCTGCCCAGGCCAATTTTCAGCTTTCAGCATTGTCACACTTTGAATGACAATTGCACAGTCATGCAATACTGTACCCAAACAACATTTTTACCATTTTTATTGAGACAGATGGAGCTTTCTTTTGGTGGTATTTATTCACCACTGTTTTTTTTTTTTTTTAAGTTGCTACTAAGCAAATGACAAAAGACCAAAATTTTTGAAAAAAAAAAATATATATTTTCTTTATTTCTGTTATAAAATGTTGAAAATAAGTATGTTGTCTTCTTCACTGATGGGCACTGATAGGTGGCACTGATGGGCAGCCTTTATGGGCACTGATAGGCAGCACTGATGAGCAGGCACTGACAGGCATCACTGATGGGCACTGATTGGTATCACTGATTAGTATTACTGATGGGCATCGCTGATGGGGCTGCACTGATAATCAATGCATTGATTATCAGTGCAGATCCCCCCTGTCAGGAAAGTCACTTATTGGCTCTCCTCTACTCACCCCCTGTCCTAGTTACACTGTGATCACATGGTGAAGAGCCTACGCCATAGGCTCTTTATCGAGATCAGAGAATCGGTGTGTCGGAGCGACACACCGCACTACCGATCACCCCACTGTGCACCCCGGGGACACACGCGATCGGCTTGTTTTGAAGGACATCACATGCCACTGCCCACCTGCCATTTTGCTATAGGCTCAGGAGGGATGTGGTTAAAGTGGTTGTAAACCCTTTTATATATCCAGTGAAGTGACTGGTCTCAGGTGATACACAGTGATTAAACAAATCCTCCTACATAAGTTGTACCTGTTTATCTGCAGCCTTTTCTTCGCTACATCAGTTCAAAGTCCAGAATTTATACATTTTTCGGAGAATTCAGAAAAAAAAAGGGGGGGGGCTGATGTTACACTCTGCAAAGCACAGAGAGGAGAGCTCTGAGAGCTGATTGGAGGGAAGGGACACACTCCCTTCATACAGCACACAGGAACAGAGCTGAGGCTGTCAATCAGATGGAGGTCCCTCTCCTGTCACCATTTTTCTCTTGGTGTCAGGAAAACCTATCAGAAGTAAATCATGCTGAGAGGAATAAGGCAGTGGACAGAAATGACACTTAGTGCTGTGGATTGAGACACATACACACTATAGAGGGATATGTGCTGTTCATATTTCATGTCTCAGGTTTACAATCACTCAGTCCAGGCCCTGGTTCGACACACGAGCATGCACCTGGCTACCCCCCTCACCAGACGTGCCAGGCACTATGAATAACCCCCAGTCAGGGGTAAAATGCATGAGGGTGTGTGGTTTGGTGGAAACATGTAGGCTGAGGCAGCTCCTTATCATTTATTCACCTGGGCTGGTCGGCAGAAGCGGCTATCCTTTCCCCTTTACACTTACTAGCCCTCTAGGTTTGGTATCAGGATAAACATGAACCCACTGGTGGACTGGGCCAAGGGGAAATTTCCCCCAAGGCCGCCCTGATGCCCCTTACAAAGGCTTCTGCCGCAGACATGCCTAAAGGCTTCCTTATGAAGAGGAGTAAAAAGTTCCTACTGAGTGTGGGATGAGGACATGGACAGTGTTGGGGGTAACTAGTTACAAAGTAACTGATTACAGTAACTACATTACTTTTTTTGGTAACTAAGCAAAGTAACTAGTTACAATACTAATATTGGTAACTACACTACTTTACTAGGCTATAGGAAGTAACTACACTACTTTACTAGACTATAGGAACGCGCTTTCCTACGTTACCCAAGCCGTGCGATACAATCGTTCTTTCGAAGAATAGAGAGGGATGAAGTTTATGACTTTTTGTTGCACTTTATGTTGTTTTATTCTGTTTTTTCAGGTTTTGTTCTCATGTTTCCCAAAGCCTGTCTTTATACAATAAACTCTATGCAGAAAGAGTGTCATATCTTCTTATACACGGTCAATTAAGAAAGAGGAAAGTAAAGTAATAAGTAGTGAAGTTACTTTTCAAATGAAGTAACTAGTAAAGTAATCTCATTACAATTTACAGAAGTAACTAGTTACATTTTTTGAGTAACTACCCCAACACTGGACATGGACATAGATAGTGTACACTGTGTCCAAGCAGGGGCTGGCTCTGTGCCCCACCTGAGGCTCTCCTCCCCCAGCCAGCCCCGACCCAGCCACACCGACTCCCCCCTGCAGACCCCAGCCGCCCCTGCTGGCCAATTCAGGGACCCAGAGCCGGTGCAGCAGGCACTGTCCAGCCCGACCTGCCCGGTGAGCAGAGAGTACCTGGAGCGGAGCTTCAGCCTGAGATGTGGGTTGGCAGGAGGCAGAGAAGAGGGAGAGCGGGAGGGGGGCCGAGTCACTGCACCATGGGCCTCTGGGTTGTACTTGCCTCCTGGGCCAAAAGTTGCCAGTCAGCCCCTGCATGAACCCCATGTTCTGGGATATAGGCACCAAATTCTTTGAATGGCACCAAAAAGGATGTTGTGTGTTACCTGCTGAGAACCAATGAGTTATTTTTGGAATGGTGTATGGTCCTCTCTTTGTTAAGACTCAAAGTTTGTCTTCTCACCATGTGACAGAATGGTGCTGACAGCAGGGGTGGTGCTGTATGATGGATAGAGAATAGAACTGAAATACTGTATATAGTATAAGCAGCAGTCAGCAATAAAACCTTGAATAGTTCTGGGTGTAGTTGTACTGAGTGCTGGCTTTCAGCTGAAATCTTCTCCAAATGTTTAGTATACAATGATGGCCTCATTGACAAAGTCATATATAGGAATAAAATATGACTAGTGTAATGGGTGGGGAGCCGCAACTCATTGAAGTGAATGGCTGTACACGCTAGTGTTTCTCTGCATCAGTGTTTAATCACACATACGCATACCAACGCAGAACTGTTGTCTGTGTGCGTGTAGCCTTAAAGGACCTCTGTTTTGGGGGGGTTTCGGCCCTCTACAGGTCTATGGGAATGAAAACCCACCTGAAGCAAGTTAAATGCAGGTCAGGAGGAGGTCAAATGCACCCACCAATGAATTCCAAATGATCTCAGATGCATCTCAAATAATGGCATTGACACAAGCCTAAAATCCCTGTCTTGCCTTCTGTCTGGTTCTGCCAGCTCCTGCCTTCAGCCTCACCAAACGCTTCATATCAGGTCTTCTGATGGGTATGCCCCTGTTTGTGGAAGCACTTCACCATCAGGGCTTTCTTCTCACCAGCCTGGGACATTCCACATCCGTGCAACTCGTGCTCCCTGTCACCAGTCCAGGGGGATATAGACTAGAGGAGCAAGGATCCTTCCATCAATTCAGTCTACTAACAGCTACATGATTTGAGCACCTGGAGCTGCCAGAACTGTTCCTCCTATTCATTTTCCCAATATATGTGTGTGTTGTACCAAGTACTTGGATCCTGTTCTCCTTGCATTTCTTTCTGCTTTCTAGGTTCCAACTAACCACACTAAGCAAAAATTAAAAGTGTGGTCTGGGACTATTTCTCTTCTCCATCCCCAGGAAAATCAGCAGCACCGTGCAACACTTGCAAGAACAATGTGAGCATGGGATCAATAACTGCAAAAAACAAAAATACGTCTAATCTTTGGGCCCATCTAAGAGTTCATCATGTTGAATTGTAGAATGCAGTACAGAAAAAAACAAAATGAATCACAAGGTAAATCATCCCTATCCCAGGCAACAATAACAGATGTGTTTCAGAAAAAAAAAAAACAGGTGGCTAAAATGTGATGAAAGATCCCAAATGCTGGACAGAGTAATCACAGAGATGATGGTGACTGATAACCAGCCATTTACAACAGTGTCTGACTCTGGATTTAAGGGGTTGATGTCATTGTTGAGCCAAGGTACACACTGAAGAGTGACACATTTTATCGGACTGAAATGCTGCAAAAGATTCACCAAAAGGTCTTTGACAAAGTAAAGACTATGCTGCAACCAGAGAATGCTGGCAACTCTCATTCACGACGGACTGCTGGTCAGGACAAACAGAATTACTAATGAGTCTTACATGCCACTTCATTGACAGCAGATGGACAAGAAGGCATTTGGTGTTGAATACAAAAGTGATGCAAGGATCCTACACTGGGGAGTAAATTAAAGAAATGATTCTAGGCATGCTAGAAGAATGGGGAATCACCAAAGACCGAGTGATGCTTGTGCTGCGAGACAGTGGAGCGAACATGGTTAAAGGTATAAGACTTTCTGAAGTGTCAGACCTCAGTTGCATGGCACCCACCTTCCAACTGGTGATAAATGATTGTCTGTCAAACCAGAAAGCTTTGCTGGACATTATTACCATGCTGAAGAAGAGCGCAGGCCATTTCCACCATTCTGTTCTTGCCAAGCAGCGACTGAGGTGCATTCAGGAAGACCTTGGCCTACCCAAAAACAACCTGATACAGGCTGTTCTAACGTGATGAAACTCAACGCTACACGTTACAAAGGATGCTGGAGCAGAAGTGAGCTCTCACTATATATTCTGGAGAATATAGACCTTGAGGACATTCTTGTCCTACTGCAGATCAGTGGGACATAGTAGGCAACATTATAGAGACGCTCGTACCCATTGAGGAAGTGACACTAGAGGTAAGTCATTACGACTCATCTGTTTCCTCTGTGATCCCATGTGTGAGAGTCCTGAAGATGCTTCTTCAACAGAATGAAGGACCCAACACACGTGGCATCAAAGCATGTAGGCAGGCCATTAGGGACAGCCTCGCCAAAAGGTTTGAGAAGCATGAGGAGAATAAAACGGTTGTGCTTGCATGTCTTTTGGATCCTCGATACAAGAACCATCTTTTCTCTTCTGATGATGTATTGGCCAAGGCAAAGCAATGGCTGACAGAAGATATTCAACAGCAGTAGTTGCAGTGAGTGTATTACTGCAGAGGTAGTCCTCCACTGACTCCAGTCCAATCCAATGTGTATGTGTTTTGTAGCTGTTGTTGTTGCCTAGCTTTTTTTCTAGCAGTTTTGCACTGAATGCAGTAGTTGCAGTTGCAGTGAGTGCCATACTGCAGAGGTAGTCCACTGACTCCAGTCCAATCCACTGTGTAGCTGTTGCCTAGCTTTTTTCTAGCAGTTTTGCACTGACTGCACTGCAGTAGTGAATGAAAACTATTGCAGTGAGTCCGCTACTGCAGCACTTTATTATGCATTAATGCACAATCAGATGAAGTGAAATGCAAATGTCCCTACAAGTGCACTTTTCATGTCAGTTTTCATACAGTTAAGGTGTGAAGAATGTTACAAATGTTAATAAATAAAGATTAACATGTTTATTAAGAGATTTATGTCGAAATTTGTGTTTTTTTGGGCAAAATTTTACGTGTGAAAATATCAGCCAATATCGGCCGATACCGATATGTGATCAGCAAAATATCGGTATTGGCAACGAAAAACCATTATGGGTCGATCACTACTTTCCACCCCTGAGTGGCTGCAACACTCCACTGTATGTATAGAGGGATCCATGGTCATCACCCAAGGCTCAGACTCCATCTCCTTATATGGACTACAAACATGTTCCTATCTCTTCATCTCCATTACATGGGGGAAGGTTGATCAATAGTTTACAGAAGATAACTAGGAAGGAAGATCTTTTTTTGTCCAGCTCATAGGAAGTGTGCATTTCTGACAAGATAAACAGGAATTTTCTGTATATGCTTAACCACTTAAGCCCCGGAAGATTTTACCCCCATTCCGACCAAGGGGTATTTTGCGATTCGGCACTGCGTGACTTTAACGGACAATTGCGCGGTCGTGCGACGCTGTACCTAAACGAATTTAGCGTCCTTTTTTTCCCACAAACAGAGCTTTCTTTTGGTGGTATTTGATCACCTGTGCGATTTTTTGATCACGCGCTATAAACAAAAAAAGAGCGTCAATTTTGCAAAAATAACAATATTTTTCACATTTGTTTTATGAAATTCCCCCAAAAAAAAATGTAAAAATCAAAATTTTTTAACATTTTTGGCCAATTTGTTTTATGCTACCTATGTTTGGTAAAAAAAAATCGCAAAAAGCGTATTTTGATTGGTTTGCGCAAAAGTTATCGCGTTTACTAACAAAGGGAAAGATTTTTGTCATTTTTGTTGTTTTTTTTTTAACGCATAATGGCGGCGATCTGCGATTTTTTTGCGGTACTGCGACATTGCGGCGGACAGATCGGACCCTTGACTGAAATTTTTGACACTTTTGGGGTTACCAGTGACATTTCTACAGTAATCAGTGCTATATATATGCACTGTTACTGTAAAAATACACTGGTAGTGAAGGGGTTAACTTTATTTGGGAGGGAGGGGCTGTGTGTGTCCCTAGGGGCGTGCTTTCTACTGTGATTGGCTGTGGCTTCAGCTGTAAGGACACTGATCAACGGATCTACATAGTAGATCCATGTGATCTGTGTCTTTGCAGCGAGGAGAATGACAGGCAGCTTGTTTACACAAGCTGCCTGACATTCTCCCTCTCCCCCGCCGATCGCCGAGTGACCGGCGGACATCGGGTCCGCTGGTCACACGCGCGGGGGGGTCCGTGACCACGCGGGAGCGGGAGCGCGCCTCCGGGGGCGCGCGCTCGCTCCCTAGACCCTCACAAGCAAGCAACGTAGCCCTACGTTAGTTTGCCTGTGAGGGGCTGACCGCCGACGTAGATAGTCGTGCGGCGGTCGGCAAGTGGTTAAACTGTTCTCAGCCTAAAAAAAAAATTAAACCACCACATCCAAGGACTTTAAGGTGTTATATATTACATTTTTGTTCTTAGGTATAGTTATGCTTTAATCATAATTACTACCTGTTCATTTCAAGATTTACCTACCTGGAAACATTACAAGTGAGGTTTGGTAGTGTTGGCTCACTCACACCATGGCTCAAGGAACCATTCTCTCCTTTCTGCATTGTGCTGAATTAAAGCTGAATTAAACTGTTTCCTTTAACATTGACTATTTGTAATCCTTTTTTTTTTTTTTTTTGTCAGAAAGACTATTTTTAATCCTTATACTACTAGCATTAGTAAATAGATAGGAAGATATATTTTACAGTATTTGTTTTCAACGTTCATTTTTTTTAAATTTCTTCAGTTGCTTCTTGGTTTCTGACCAAGAAATGTCATATATTCCAGGAGACTTCAAGCGCATCTGGAGGAAAGGAGGAGGAGGGACTTTCTTGACTCCTGACTCCCTCCCGACTACAAGTCTGAACCAGGGCCACTGATAAGGGGGTAGCACCTGCCCTCCTGTACAGGGCCCCGGCCCCAAAAGTTCAACAGGGGGGGGCCCAGAGCAGCAGGAGTGGGCGCAGCTACTAGAACCAATCTCCTTGTAGCCCTCCCTGTGTTTACGAAAGCTTTAGTTATTAATGAACAGGGAGCCGCTGTATAGAGCACTTCCTGTTCATACACGCTTCAGCCACTGCTGCAGAGAAAGAATTGAGGTATCTGTGTCCTCAATCTTTTTTCTATCTCAGAAGTGAGACGTTGGGTGTCTGTTCATTCCCATGATATTTCACCATCCCCCACAGGTCTGTACAAAAAAGTAAAAAATGAAAAATTTAAATTGTAAAACCTATTTAAAAAAAAAAAATGTGATATTTGTATTTAAAATTAATTTCTCGATGGACACAGCGCTCCATAAATCATAACTACTGGGTTATATTGTTTCCTCCATTAGGACTAGGCAGAACAAAAAACACCTGGCTACGTCCATTTGTCGTCCTCAGCTTGGTATATAACCCCCCTTTCTGCTCTAGGTAATCAGTTTAGTAGCAGTATTAGAAGTATCAGAACTCCATAGAGGGGTGGCTGCTGTGTCTGTCGAACTCAGAGAAATGGATTTTACAGTAAGTACGAAAATCACATTTTCTCTTTCGTTAATCCATTTAGTTAATGACTCCATAAATCATAACAACTGGGATGTCCAAAAGCAGTGCCAAAAGGAAAATGAGGGGTGGGGAAAATAACTCAAGGCTAAACATAAGTGCCCTTACCAGGACACAGGAGCCTTAACCGGGTCACAGGAGCCGTGTCTGAAAAAAAAAGGTTTAAAGAAAAACACTCAAAAGTAACCCCTCAAAAGTATCTACATTTTGTGAAGATATGCACCGACAACCAAGTGGCTGCCTTGCAAACTTGCGATATTGATGCCCGATGACAGAAGGCCCAAGAAGCACTCAGCACCAAAGTAGAATATGCTGTGACAGGAAAAGGTGGAACCTGACCTTTTCTTGGTCAGTCCGTAACCACAAAAAGAGAGTCTGAGCTCCAAAAGGACTCGATAGCTGCCAGATACACCCGAATCGCACAAACCACATCCAAGGTATGCAAAGCAAATTCCTTGGGATGAGTCGGCTTGGGACACAAGGAAGGCAACACAATGTCCTCATTCAAATGGAAGTCAGAGACAACTTTGGGCAGGAATGATGGACAGGGACGAAGAACCACTTTATCCCTATGGACCATCATTTAGGGACACCAATAGTAGGCACCAATTCCGATACCCTGTGGGCCGAGGTAATAGCCACTAAGAATGTCACCTTCTGGGATAAGGTAGACAAGGGAATCTCCAGAATATTCTCAAATGGAGGTTTCTGGAGAACCAAAAGCCCTAAATTTAGATTTGCCTATGTCGGCAAAAGAGAACGTACAGGTGGAGCCATATATTGAGCCCCCTGAATGAAGGTACGAACTAAAGAGTGCGTGGCTAGGGGTCACTGAAAGAAGATTGCCAAGGCAGACACCTGGTCTTTGATGGTACTCAAGGCCAACTTCTGATCAACGCCCCGTTAAAGAAAGGTTAAGATCCGAGCCATAGAAAAGGATCAAGGATGAGCGCCAATCGACACACACCAAGAAATGTACACGTTCCTCCTGGGCCTTTGCCCACACTCCACTTCCACCCAGGACACTAAGGACTGCAGGACCGCAGTCAGTGCAACCATGGGAAGCTGGGATTCCGAGGGACCTGCCACCTCCATGAGGGGGTCAGTGGAGGAGATGTGACCCTGAGGCTCCATAAGGAAAGAAAGACCTTGCAGTACAAAAATTATCTTTTGGCACCACTAAAGGATCCCCTCAAGGCTCAGGGTACCTATCAGCAGAGAGAGAGATAACAGGGACCCTCAAGAACTCACCCTACCATCCGGAGGAGCACTGAGAATTCGAACCCATGGACGCCATCCCTGTTCATATGTCCCGGGCACAGGAAGAGGAAACTGAGGAGGAAGAGGAGGAGTTTCAGCATCCCCACGAGGCTTCGGTTGTCTCCAGTGTCTCTCGGACTAAAGGAAAATGGCCTCCATGACATCATCGGGCTGCACAAACATGGTCACCAACTGGAGACCAGCCAGACTAAGGGAAAATGGCCTCCATGACATCATGCCGTCAGCTACAGCATTCTGCCAGGAGCTTTTCTGCGCCCTCTGCAATGCTGCACCCTCTGCAAGGGGACCCCCCCCCCTTAAGGTAGGACACACATTTAGGGGAGACTCCGCTGTGCACTCTGCACTAATCTCTGCACTGGGACCCCACTGAAGTATATCCACACTGCAAACTGTAGGGCATGCACCTAGGGGTCTCCTACACAGTGTGGGGATAGCGGGGGAGAACCCCAGGGGTCTCTGTTGCACTCTCTGGCCTGGGACCCCCACCAGATTCCAGGTCCACACAGGGGGGAAAGGGAGTGGGGAATGCCCAGCCCACTGAGGGATTTAAGGATGAGAGGAGGGGACCTGTAGGCAGGACCGACTGTCCCTGGAGGTTACCAGCGTCCACCCAAAAAAAACACCAAAAGGGGAGAGGGGGGACTGTACTTATTCTTCTATGGTGTGGGTAACACTCCAGACAGAATCCTCGCCACCGAAGTAGGGGAGCTGTCGGCCAATGGACCGCTGCAACAGACCCAAGCGCGGACGTATGCAACCTTGCGAGACGTTTAACTTGCGGGCCAGCCTCTGTCTGTAAGGCTATGTCGCGAAATTGAGTTTGACACCCCTGACCTAGACTTTAGAACCTCTTTAAGCATTGGCTGTAGTGTCAGTTTGCTTTGGCACAGTAGTCCTTTCTCCCCTGAATGTTTTACCCCAGTGCTCTAAAGTTGTAGCAGTAGCACTTTTAGCATGTGTACCTTGTGGCGCTAACACGTGAAGCTTTTATATATATATATATATATATATATATATATATATAAATATAAATATATAGTATTGAGAAATCCATTTATGTATTCAGGACAGCCAAAAGAGGCTATTAGTTTCCCATTCTTCATAGCCTGTTTCAGTTTTAATCTTCCCCAATCTCTCGTTGATTATTTAGATGTAATTTACAGACCGCTTCCCTGAGAGTACATTCCACTGAAGCCTGTGTGCATTTGAAATATTCAATTATTATCCAAGAAAATGTCTGTTTTTAAAAGTCCCACCAGACCAGATTGAGCGTGTGAAGTGATTGCAGACTGAGATGGAAATTACCTCTTTAGTGAATCAGCAGCTTAAATTCCAAAGGTCTTGCACAGGAAAAGCCTTGCTTTGGAATGGATAAAGCACTTCTGGATTAGTTTTGTAGATGTACTGCCTGTGGCTGCTTAACATTAATTGAGCCATAATAAAAAAAAATATATCTGAAGGGATTGCCATACATTTATGAGAGTACATTTATAGGATTAAGTGCTAGCGATTACCATTACATTCAAGGACTTTTCTCTTTTTGTTCATTTAAGCAGTATTGCCCATTTTATAACCTCTTATATGAAATACTGTACACTGTAATAGTTCTGTATATTTAGCTGTGCCCCACTTCCAGTTCCTCGGCCCTTAGATAACCCATGTCCTGACTTGGCTGGAAACAGCAAAATTGTATAGTAAAATCATATTTGTCATACTGATCGTCCACCTTTGCTAAACAAACCACATTACTTACAGTAAGCAGCTCATTTTTCTTAGTTCAACCAGGGAGTTGAAGAAAAAAGAATGACACAATGATTCAATCGTCCCCACTGAGACTTCCCTACTGTCAGAATACAATGAGCAGCCCTGCTGGCTGTAGCCGGCAGGACTGATTGAGTGGCAAAAAAAAAAATCAGACAGGGCGGTTGTACAAAGGTCGATCAGTAGAACCACCACCACTTAACAACCACACTGCCCATACATGAATCAAAATCTGTCCGGTCCCTGCTGAACCAGACAAACTTCAATCTATGGCCAGATAATGATTCTGTTTACAGTTAACAATAGGCATTAAGCTGGCCATACATGGATCAAAATTCGTCCATTCTCTGATGATCTGGCCAAATTTCGATCCACGTATGGGCAGGGAGGTTGTACTGTATTCGATCTATTGACTGACTTCTGTACAACCCCCTGTCGTATTTTTCCTGCTCGATCAGTGCTGTATGCTATAGCTTGCAAATCAGTGTATTCTGATGGTGGGGAAGTCTCCCCGCTGTCAGAATACAATAGCTCAGTGGGGAGGATTCCCCATTCACATCGAGTGTGTGGATGGGGGAATGAAGTGTGTGGATGGGGAAATCTATGGCCAGTGGCTTTCAAAAAAAGCTTCAAACAGCTTCCTAAAGGACCAAGCCCGAAACCAGCACTATAGTAAGATTTGCCACAGAACTTTTGAAAGGGATGTCTAGTCTCAGGAACTGTGATGGGTCCCACAAGATGTATTAGAATCACAAAAGGCTCTTAGGCCACCAACCTAAATTTTAACATTACGGATGGATGGGGCTGTTCACATGCCATGGCATTTTTATCTCTGCTTGCAGAGTTTGACAGGCAGCCCTCCCCACCACACTCACCAATTAAGGTAATGGGAGCATGCTGCAGCCGTGAGCCAAATGCTTTTTCAGAGGATGGTAGGCACCGCCGACAGTGTGAAAGAGCCCTTACACTGGGGATCTACACCAGTTCCAGAACTGGTCTGCTACCAAAGCCTAGTACACAGAGGCCAAATGCCGGACAACATTGGCGGTTCAATAAAAACCAGCCAACATTCGGGGCGTGTAGATGGCAGCCAGTCTAACAGAAGCCGTCTGTCAGGTGAGCATGCTGGAAAGCCAGCAGCCCACCGGCTCCTGATCAGCACTCTCAGTCAATGGCTGAGAGCGCTGATTGGAATGTTCCGGCGGGGAGGCAATCCCCCTGTCACAACACAATAGCACAGCAGAGGAGATCATCACTGTACTAACATTGTATTGTTAGTAGTGTGGCTTCAACCTAAGCTGTCAGGTTTTTTTTTCATTCAACCCGCTGGGCTTAACAACTTAAGCCCCGGAGGATTTGGCTGCTCAAAGACCAGGGCCTATTTTGCGATTCGGCACTGCGTGACTTTAACGGACAATTGCGCGGTCATGCGACGCTGTACCTAAACAAAATTGACGTTTGTGTTTTCCACAAACAGAGCTTTCTTTGGTGGTATTTGATCAACTTTTGCGCTATAAACAAAAAAAAAAGAGTGTCAATTTTGAAAAAATAACAATATTTTTCACATTTTTTTTTATATGAAATTCCCCCCCCCCCCAAAAAAAAAAATGTAAAAACCCAATTTTTTTAACATTTTATGCCAGTTTTTTTTTTGCTAAATATTTTTGGTAAAAAAAAAAAAAGAAAAATCGCAATAAGCGTTTTTGGATTGGTTTGCGCAAAAGTTATTGCGTTTACTACCTAACGGAAAGATTTATGTCATTTAAATTGTTAACTAGTAATGGCGGCGATCTGCAATTTTTTTTGCGGGACTGCGACATTGCGGCGGACAGATCGGACCTCTGACTAACATTTTTGACACTTGGGGGTACCAGTGACATTACTACAGTAATCAGTGCTAAAAATATGCACTGTTACTATAAAATGACACTGGCAGGGAAGGGGTTAACTTTATTAGTGATCAAGGGGTTAAGTGTATCCCTAGGGGCGTGATTCTTACTGTCAAGGGGCGTGGCTTGTGATGTAACCACAGAGACATACGATCCTACATAGCAGGATCGTATGATCTCTGCAGTTACATTAGGGAGAATGACAGACGGCTGTGTTTACATCAGCCGCCTGCCTTTCTCTCCCTCTCCAGCGGGAGATCGCGAGTGACCAGCGGACATTGGAGCCACGGTCACCCGCGCAGGTAAGTCAGGGAACGAGCGGGGGGAGCGCGCCTCCGGCGGTGTGCGCTCGCCCCCAAGACACTCATGGGCAAGTGACGTAGCGGTATGTTGCTTTGCCCAGTAGGGGCTGACTTCCGCCGTATATAGTCGTGCGGCAGTCGGCAAGTGGTTAAGCCTAGAACACACACCTCGTTTTCAGAAACTGAGCCACTGTACTAATATTCCAATGTTAGTACAGCGATCTCCCCCCCTGATCTATTGTGTTCTGACAGGGGAACGGCCTTCCACCAGACCACTCCGGTCAGCTCTCTCAGCCGTTTGCTGAGATTGCTGATTGGGAGCCGCTCAGCTGCTGGTTGTCCAGCATGCTCGTCCAACAGTCAGCTACTGTGGGACCGGCTGCCATATCCACGGCCCAAATATCGGTTGGTTTTTATTGAACCGCCGATGTTGTCTGGCATTTGGCCTGTGTGTACTAGGGTTTAACCACTTGCTGCATGATGGCTACAGCACAGTCGGCTTATTCTGGGAGGGCGTACTATGACGTCCTCCCAGAATCGCGCTTCTTTTGCGCCCCCTAGGGCACGCACATGGAAGTGTCCGTGCTCGCCCGATCACGGGGACCCAGCGCATCAAAGATTGTGGTAAAGGACCAAAGACAGCGGCCCTTTACCACGTGATCGCTCCGTCCAATGACGGAGCGATCACTTGTCAACAAACTGGCGTATGTCTGGTTCAGTTCTCTCCTCTCCTCGTACACTGTACACAATGATCGGTACAGCGTGCGTGGAGAGGAGAGAGACTGCAGCTGCACCCATCCTTTGCCTCCTCCATACCTCAATTATGCCACATCCATGCCACATCCGTGCCTCATCGATGCCACATCTGTGCCCACCCATGCCACCTCAGTGCTCATCTGTGGCTCATCCATGCCACATCAGTGCTCATCCATGCCACGTCAGTGCTCATCCATGCCACATCCATGCCACGTCAGTGCTCATACGTGCCACATCCATGCCACGTCAGTGCTCATCCGTGCCACATCAGAGCTCATGCCACATCAGAGCTCATCTGTGCCAAATCCATGCCACATTAGTGCTCATCCGTGCCACTACAGTGCTTATCAGTGCCTCACAAAATTGTAATGGGTAGTCAGGAAATGACGGTGCTCCCTGAATGTTGGGCCTCTGCCTGTGGCTAGGCTGTGTAAAAGTCTCACACATGTGGTATCTCCATACTGAGGAGGAGTACCAGAATGTATTTTGGGGTGTAATTTTTGCTATGTACATGCTATATGTTAGAAATAACTTATAAATGGACAACTTTGTGTAAAAAAATAAAACTTGTGTAAAAAAAAAAAAATGGCATGTTCCAAAGACGCATTATGGCTCCTAGATTATGTGTTGGGATGTTTGCATTCCAAAATGGGGTCATTTTGTGGGCGTTTCCATTGTCCTGGTGCTCCAGGGGCCTTCAAAAGTGTTATAGGTTGTTAGGAAATTATATGTGTAATTTTTGCTCCTAGAACACCTGGAGTTGTTTCTTGGATTTTGGGCCTCTGTATGTGGCCAGGCTGTGGAAAAGTCCCACACATGTGGTATCGCCATACTTAGGAGGAGTAGCAGAATGTATTTTGGGGTGTAGTTGCCAGTATGCCTATACAGTGTGTGAGAATTAACTTGGTAATATGACCATTTTGTGAAAAAAAAAAAACTTAATTTTGCAAAGAATTGTGGAAAAAAATGACAACTTCAAAAAACTCACCATGCCTCTTACTAAATACCTTGAGATGTCTACTTTCCAAAAAGGGGTCATTTGGGGGGTATTTGTACTTTACTGGCTTGTTAAGCCCCGTACACACGAGTAGAAATTCGGCCGGGAAAGTTCGTCCGACGACCGATCTGCCGATTTTAGGCTTGTTAGTATGGTGCTTCCGACAACCGACTCTGACTTTTCAGCCGAAAAAATCCTGGTGTGCAGGCTATACAATTTTTTCGACCGTCAAAACACGTCCGATTTTCGTCTCATTAGTACAGATTTCGATGGGGAAAAATCTTATGAGCAAGACTAGGCATGCTCAGAGATGAAAAAACACAAAGAAAGCAATCCAACACATGACATCACTTCTGAAGTAGAATTTGGTCGTGCGGGAAAATTTGTGTGCAGTCTAGAGCACATTCCAACCAACAGACACCACTCTGGACAAAAGACGGACGACCGGTCGGCGGAAATTCGTTGCGTGTGTACGAGGCTTAAGGCCCCTTTCACACAGGCAGACCGTTCAGATCCGCCTCTCCGTTTTTTTTGGCGGATCTGAACGGTCCCCCCATGCATCTCTTTGGGGGATCGGATGTCAGCGGAGACATGTACGCTGAAATCCGATCCGTCAAATCTGGACGGATGGAAACCCTATTTTCCATCCGTCCAGCAGATCGGATTGGATGGGATCGGATGAGAACGGACCGATGGTCCGTTCCCATCCGATTTCCCCCATAGAGATGCATGGGGAACTGACAGCTGTGTCTCCGCACACAGCGCGGAGACACAGCAGTCATCCTCCTGCTCAGTGGGGGGATCAGCGGCTCGATCCCCCACTGAGAAAAACGGAATCCGTCTGATGGACGGATAGTGTGAAAGGAGCCTTAAAGCCCCGTACACACGCACAGATTGTTGGCCAACTGATCGGCCAACTTTTGTCCAGTGTTGTTTGTTGGTTGAAATGTGCTCTAGACTTGCACTGGACTTTTGTTGGCCAACAAAAATTTTACAGCATGCACACCTAATTTTTTTCGGCCGAAAATTCGCAGTTGGTTGTCGGAAGCATCATACTAACAAGCCTACAATCGGCAGATCGGACGTTGGCCAACAATTTACGGCCAACAATCTGTGCGTGTGTACGGGGCTTTAGGGTCTCAAGAAATGAGATAGGCCATCAGTACATCAGGTGTGATCAATTTTCAATGATTGGCACCATAGCTTGAAGACTCTATAACCTTCACAAAGACTGAATAATTTATACTGATTTGGGTTATTTTTTTTTTATTATACAGGATTTATATAGCGCCAACAGTTTGCGCAGCGCTTTACAATGTGAAGGAAGACAATACAGTTACAATACAGTTCAAAACAGGAGGAACTAGAGGGCCCTGCTCGTTAGAGCTTACAATCTAGAAGGGAGGGTCAAGTGAAACAAAAGGCAATAACTGTGGGGGATGGGTTGATGGAGAAAAGGAGGTACATTTGTTAAGGGTTGGTAGGATAGGCTTCTCTGAAGATATGTAGCAGTATAAATTTTGGCCAAACCTTATGAAGAAAAATTACTAAATTTGCTAAATTTTAAAACCGAAATGAAGAAAAATGTATTTTTTGACATAATTTTCGGTCTTTTTTCATTTATAGCGGAAAAAATAAAAAAACCCAATGATGATTAAATACCACCAAAAGAAAGCTCTGTTTGTATGAAAAAAAGGACGAACATTTCATATGGGTACAGTGTTTCATGAGTATTTGTCATTCAAAATGTGAGAGCACTGAAAGCTGAAAATTGGTCTGGTTAGGAAGGGGGTTTAAGTGCCCAGTGGGGGTAAGTGGTTAAGCTTGGATATTTTTGGATCAATGCATAGGTGCTGTTTACAACAAACAATAGCTCACTACTAAAATCATCTTCCACTAACCTGATCTAGAATCTTATCACAAATTCCCAGGCAAGCCTGTGTTATATCTTTGAGTGTTCATGTGTTTGCAAGCATATACAAACAACATTTTGTACCAATGTTATCTTGGCACTACACTTAAGATCTATGCAAACAGATTCCTATTAACCATGTGCAACACTGCTTAACTTTAAAAGGGGGAGAAAAAGCTCTCCTAAATTAAAAGGTGAGCATTGCCTTTGGGCTTCACTACTCTGCTATGTTGTATAAAAAATGCACTTGTGTTACACTACTCTCTGATGACTATATTTTGAGATAAATGTCAGGTATTTTGCTAATTAAAAATATAGCAGGAAAACATTTCGGTATGTTTTTTTTTTATTTTTATTTTTCTTAATTATCACCTCTTTCTTCCTATTTACAACCTACAACCTCGTTATTATTTTAACAAATAAGGACTTTTTTTTAATGGGAAAATATTAATCTACAGTTTTCTGAACTCTTGCTATATGGATTCTTTATAACTGATGTGATGTTAAATGGTATATGAAGGGTTAATTACTTTGAAATGGATCTATTTACAGTTGGTTCACGCTATGTACCAGGCTGTTCATACTATTTAATTGTATGTTGGCCTGATGAAGGGCTGTTGCTGGCTCGAAACTGTTGCTACTCCAATTTAATTGTAACAGGTTAATTTTATGACTAAAGAAAAGTTAGTGCTGCGAACTGTCTTCGATTTCATATGTAGATTTAGGAATTGTCACATTAATCTCTTTTGTGGGCACCACAATTCATACAGGTGTGCTTTGCAGTTTTGCTTTAAATATATATATATATATATATATATATATATATATATACACAGTATCTCACAAAAGTGAGTACACCCCTCACATTTTTGTAAATATTTTATTATATCTTTTCATGTGACACTTTGCTACAATGTAAAGTAGTGAGTGTACAGTTTGTATAACAGTGTAAATTTGCTGTCCCCTCAAAATAACTCAACACACAGCCTTCAATGGCTAAACTGCTGGCAACAAAAATGAGTACACCCTTAAGTGAAAACGTCCAAACTGGGCCCAATTAGCCATTTTCCCTCTCCGGTGTCATGTGACTTGTTAGTGTTAGAAGGTCTCAGGTGTGAATGGGGAGCAGGTGTGTTAAATTTAGTGTTATCGCTCTCACTCTCTCATACTGGTCGCTAGAATTTCAACATGGCACCTCATGGCAAAGAACTCGCTCAGGATCTGAAAAAAGAATTGTTGCTCTACATAAAGATGGTCTAGGCTATAAGAAGATTGCAGAGACCCTGAAACTGAGCTGCAGCATGGTGGCCAAGACAATAACAGCGGTTTACAAGGACAGGTACCACTCAGAACATGCCTCGCCATGGTTGACCAAAGAAGTTAAGTTCACATGCTCAGCGTCATATCCAGAGGTTGTCTTTGGGGAATAGACATATGAGTGCTGCCAGCATTGCTGCAGAGGTTGAAGGGGGGGGGGGGGGTCAGCCTGTAAGTGCTCAGACCATACGCCGCACACTGCATCAAATTGGTCTGCATGACTGTCGTTCCAGAAGGAAGCCTCTTCTAAAGATGATGCACAAGAAATCCCACGAACAGTTTGCTGAAGACAAGCAGACTAAGGACATGGATTACTGGAACCATATCCTGTGGTCTGATGAGACCAATATAAACGTATTTGGTTTAGATAGTGTCAAAGGTGTGTGGCGGCAACCAGGTGAGGAGTACAAAGATAAGTGTGTCTTGCCTACAGTCAAGCATGGTGGTGGGAGGGTCATGGTCTGGGGCTGCGTGAGTGCTGCTGGCACTGGGGAGCTACAGTTCATTGAGGGAACCATGAATGCTAACATATACTGTGACATATTGAAGCAGAGCATGATCCCTTCTCTTCGGAGACTGGGCAGCAGGGCAGTATTCCAACATGTTAACGACCCCAAACACACCTCCAAGATGACCACTGCCTTGCTAAAGAAGCTGAGGGTAAAGGTGATGGCCTGGCCAAGCATGTCTCCAGACCTAAACCCTATTGAGCATTTATGGGGCATCCTTAAAACGGATGGTGGAGGAGCGCAAGGTCTCTAAAATTCACCAGCTATGTGATGTTGTCATGGAGGAGTGGAAGAGGACTCCAGTGGCAACCTGTGAAGCTCTGGTAAACTCCATGCTCAAGAGGGTTAAGGCAGTGCTGGAAAATAATGGTGGCCACACAAAATATTGACAATTTGGGACCGATTTGGACATTTTCACTTAGGGGTGTACTCACTTTTGTTGCCAGTGGTTTAGACATTAATGGCTGTGTGTTGAGTTATTTTGAGGGGACAGCAAATTTACACTGTTTAACATGCTGTACACTCACTACTTTACATTGTAGCATAGTGTCATTTGTTCCGAGATGTCACATTTAGTCCCGGTTCACACTGGGGCAACTTGTCAGGCGACTTAGCCACCTAACAAGTCGCGCTCCATTCAGTGCAATGGAACCGTTCTAATCGGAGCAACTCAAGTCGATCCGACTTAGAAAAAGGTTCCTGCACTACTTTGGGGGCGACTTGCATTGACTTCTATTAGAGAAGTCGTTTGCCAGCCACGCTCAGGACGCGCTGCACGGGGCTGCTTCAGAGATACTGTGACAATGACACTTTGCTACACTGTAAGGTAGTGAGTGTACAGCTTGTATGACAGTGTAAAATTGCTGTCCCCTCAAAATAACTCACCACACAGCCATTAATGTCTAAACCGCTGGCAACAAAGGTGAGTACACCCCTAAGTGAGAATGTCCAAATTGGGCTCAATTAGCCATTTTCCCTCCCTGGTGTCATGTGATTCGTTAGTGTTACAAGGTCTCAGGTGTGAATGGGGAGCAGGTGTGTTACATTTGGTATTATCGCTCTCATTCTTTCATACTGGACACTGGAAGTTCAACACGGCATTTCATGGCATAGAGCACTCTGAGGATTTGAGAAAAAAAAAGAATTGTTGCTCTACATAAAGATGGCCTAGGCTATAAGAAGATTTCCAAGACACTGAAACTGAGCTGCAGCACAGTGGCCAAGACCATACAGCGGTTTAACAGGACAGGTACCACTCAGAACAGACCTCGTCATGGTTGACCAAAGAGGTTGAGTGCATGTGCTCAGTGTCATATCCAGAGGTTATCTTTGGGAAATATACATATGAGTGCTATCAGCATTGTTGCAGAGGTTGAAGGAGTGGGAGGTCAGCCTGTCAGTGCTCAGACCATACGCCGCACATTGCATCAAATTGGTTTGCATGGCTGTCGTCCCAGAAGGAAACCTCTTCTAAAGGTGATGCACAAGAAAGCCTGCAAACAGCTTGCTGAAGACAAGCAGGCTAAGGACATGGATTATTGGAACCATGTCCTGTGGTCTGATGAGACCAAGATAAACATATGGCGTCAACCATGTGTGGCGGCAACCAGGTGAGGAGTACAAAGACAAGTGTGTCTTGCCTACAGTCAAGCATGGTGGTGGGAGAGTCATGGTCTGGGGCTGCATGAGTGCTCCCGGCACCGGGGAGCTATAGTTCATTGAGGGAACCATGAATGCCAACATGTACTGTGACATACTGAAGCAGAGCATGATTCCCTCCCTTCGGAAACTGGGTTGCAGGGCAGTATTCCAACATGATAATGACCCCCAAACACACCTCCAAGACAACTACTGCCTTGCTAAAGTAGCTGAGGGTAAAGGTGATGGACTGGCCAAGCATATCTCCAGACCTAAACCCTATTGAGCATCCGTGGGGCATACTCAAATAGAAGGTGGAGGAGTGCAAGGTCTCTAACATCCACCTGCTCCGTGATATCGTCATGGAGGAGTGGAAGAGGACTCCAGTGGCAACCTGTGAAGCTCCGGTGAACTCCATGCCCAAGAAGGTTAAGGCAGTGCAGGAAAATAATGGTGACCACACAAAATATTGACACTTTGGGCCCCATTTGGACTCACTCTTGTTGCCAGCAGTTTATACATTATGGCTGTGTGTTGAGTTATTTTGAGGAAACAGCAAATTTACACAAATTTATACAAGCTGTACACTCACTACTTTACATTGTAGCAAAGTGTAATTTCTTCAGTGTTGTCACATGAAAAGATATAATAAAATATTTACAAAAACGTGAATGGTTTACTCACTTTTGTAAGATAATGTATATATATATATATATATATATATATATATATATATATATATATATATATATATATATATATATACACATATACATATACACACACACACACACACACACACACACACACACACAGCATATATTTAACAGTTTCACATTTTTTTGACAGAAAATTACTTAGAACCCCCAAACATTATATATTTTCTGAAAGCAGAGTCTCTGGAGATAGAGGTTGTTGCATTTTTTATATCTTGCGATATTTGCGCTACCATTTATCAAAACGCAACATTTCAGAAAAAATACAGTTACTGTGAATGCATTTTACTTCACAAAAACACATAATAATACCTAATATTTGGGTAAAATATAAAAGATTATGTTGTGCCACGTAAATAGATACCAAACATGTCACGCGTTAAAATTTTGCACGGCATGAAATACCTTAAAATCTCCATAGGTGACGCTTTTAAAGCCTTTACAGGTTACCGGTTTAGATTTAAACATGAGCTCTGGGGCTAGAATTATTGCTCTCACTCTGACGTTTACAGCAATAACTCACTTGTGTGGTGCAATTACTTCTTAACCACTTAGCGACCGCCCACGGCAGTTTTACTGCGGAAGGCAGCCGCTCCTGGGCAAAGCGACGTAGTACTATGTCGCTCACTCAGGAGACTCTAGGGGCGCGCTCCCGCCCCCGCTCATCAGCTAGGGAGCCAGTGCGTGTGACCGGCGGCTCCGATGGCCGCTGGCCACTCGCGATCTCCTGCCGCTGACAGAGAAGGTCATTCTCCCTTAGATGATCACAGAGGCTATGTGATCCTGCTATATAGGATCGCTTGTCTCTTTGATGATCTCACAAGCCACGCCCCTCTAAAGTTAGAATCACGCCCCTAGGGTCACATTTAACCCCTTAAGGGCCATACACACTATAAGATTTTCTGAAGACTTTTTCCTTCAGATTTACCTTTTCTATGTAGTGCAAGGGCCTGCCAGATTGCATACAAATTGAAAGTTTTAGGTTTGACCTCATATTATCTGGTTTTGGTAAATCTAAAGGAAAAAGTCTTCAGAAAATCTTATAGTGTGTATGGCCCATTAATCACCAGTACAGTTAATCCCTTTTCTGCCAGTGTCATTTTTACAAAAACAGTGCATATTTTTAGCACTGATTACTGTAGTAATGTCACTGGTACCCACAAAAGTGTCAAAAATGTCAGTTATTGGTTCGATCTGTCGCAGTCCCGCAAAAAATCGCAGATCGCCACCATTACTAGTAAAAAAAAACAAAACAATAAAAATGACATAAATCTTTCCCGTAGTTAGAAAACGCAATAACTTTTGGGCAAACCAATCAAAATACGCTTATTGCGATTTTTCTTTACCAAAAATATGTAGCAGAAAACAAATTGGCCTAAAATGTTAAAAAATTTTAATTTTTACATATTTTTTGGGGGGAATTTCATATAAAAAAATGTGAAAAATATTGTTATTTTTTCAAAATTGTCGCTCTTTTTTTTTTTATATCACAAAAAAATAAAAATTGCACAGGTGAGTGAGCAGGAATTTTTGGACTGGGCTAGTCCAGGTCAGAATTTCTTGTTGGTTTGTTACAGCCATTTTTGTGTTTGATCCAGATAGGATAGCTAGCTCCAAATAGCCCAGCTTCACCGCAATATGATAAGCTGCCAATGCCTTGTCTTACTGCTGGGCATCTATATGCTGTACTTAGTTGTTGGAGCTTTTATCTTTTCTGTCCTGGAACAACCATATGAGGACCAGCTGAGGGAGAAGGTGCTGAGCATGTGGGATGATTTCCTAGAAACCCACCCATGTCTGTCTGAGGAGAAACTGGAGGATTTCTTGCGTACAGCTCTGCTGGTCAAAAGCTTTGGTGTGTCAGTCCTGAGAAATATATCAGGCTTTGAGGTCAAATGGGACTTTGTATCTTCTCTCTTCTTTACTGGGACCACCCTAACCACTATTGGTTATGGACATCCCTTTCCCATCTCGCTGAGTGGAAAGGTATTTTGTGTATTTTACTCCATCATTGGAATCCCATTTACCTTATCTTTCTTATCTATTGTTGCTCAGAAATTGAGAGTTTTACTGCGAGACAAACCACTTCGCTACTTTCACCGCCGCTGGAACACCACAAATAAAAAGCTAGAGTGGATCCACGCCATGGTCCTAATTTCCATCCTGTTTCTCTTTTGCTTTTTCATTCCTGCAGTTTTCTTCAATTTTCTAGAAGAGAATTGGGGTTATGTGGATGCCCTGTACTTCTGCTTTATCTCTTTGACTACAGTTGGCCTTGGAGATTATGTACCTGGTGAACAGAGTGGCCAACGGTTGCCAGCACTCTACAAGCTCCTGGTTATCGGTTATTTATTATTCGGCCTGGTCTTTGTGTTTCTTATGGTTGAGATATTAAAGAACCTTATTAGCCATAACCAGGTCCTCCGTATGTTCCTACTGGGGTATGAAAATGGCAGGCAAGACAAGGAAATAGATCGCATTCCACCAAATGACTCTGAGGTTCCTTTTATTCCGAGACATGATGACACTACAAGGGGGAGGGTTACCCATTCTGTCTCTCCCAATGAGAAGTCCTATGGCTCCATAAACCCATCTTCTAGCTGATCTTAATACATTTACAGAAACAAAAGCTCCTGACAATATCACCTAAAGGCTAATTCACCCAAAATTGATTATTTCGATTTGGGTAGAAAGCAGGTGAATCATCTATTATGGTTTTTGAATCTCTTCAGGTCTCTGCAAAATTGATCTCCGTAAAATTGATCTCCATTAAAAAAAAAAAAAAAAATCTGCATTTGGAGAATATGAAGAATGTCCTTGCTGACCTGTCCTAAAAATGTTAATCCAGTCACTTAAGTACTTTACCCTGCAGCAAGGATGCAGATCAGGAGTTCTGACTTTCTTATCTGAATGCATAATTCAAATAGGCAACAAAGAAAGTACTGAAGCCACTCAAGCAAGTAATATTCTCAGGAGGTCAGCAATGGTAGCCTCTCTAATTCTCTAAAATACAGGATTTCTTAGAAGAACCATTCACCAATAAGCATTTTTAGATAACCCTAGCTTCACTCTTGAATTATTTCTATAGTTTGCCTTATCTTTCAGAAGATGGATGATGTTCAATGATTTGCTTGTATTCTTTCCCTGGTCCAGCAGAAATGTCAGATTAGGTGTCAGGATGTAAGGCTGCCTAAAATCACTGCTGATAAAAAGATTTACAAAACCTGTCTCGTATAACAGAAGTGCTCCCGGCATTACATGAAAGTGTAAAGGACATTATTGCGTTTAACCCTTCACCAGCACTCTAAAAATTCATTTATTTGCCCTGAACTTGGGCAAGAGTTAAATCACCCCCTGGGGAGCCTTATAGCAATTCCATGAGCTGATATTTTGGTCATGCAGGGAAAGAATTCAAGTAACTAGCAGCACACATGTCTATCCCTGGGAGGTAAGGTTTCAATATTGCAACATTTATAGAGTAGAGATTTAGATTGCACAAATGCCTGTTCTTCACTAATTCTTCAAAAGCAGGCCTTTCGCTATTAATCATTGGTATAATTCCTTTTTTTTTTTTAACTACAAACGTGTATAGACTTACTAGACTACTTGACACAATGCTGCCCCCTTTCTGTAAATGCTGATGTAAATAATAATAAAGGGGGAGAGAAATATATGCCTACGTTGAAGAAAACTCCTCTGGAGAGAGCTTTCCAATTTAGATCTAAGAAGGCGGTGGAGCTTCAGCCCACAAGCAACCACTCATCGTTGAGATGCCAGGATAGAGTAAAGTGCCCCTTTTTAAATATTTGTTGATCGCTATACAAACATGTTTGCATGGTTATGTACGCTGCATCAGAAAGTGACCACACAATCCAGGCCTCACGCATATCCCTATTCCCCACCCCCCCCCCCACTTCCTACACATACACCCCATCCAACATCCCCCGCCCCTTTTTTCCTTGCTGTTAATTTTTCTTTTGTTCATTTTCTACATTTAGCTCACATGGTTAAGCTTTTTCTTGATTGTTCTATGGAATACAAGGGCGGGTCTCTCATCGGGCACATATTTGATTTCTTTGGGGTCCCCTTGGCTTTGGTACCCTATAGTATACATGCCATGGAACACTATTCTAAAGGTTGTTCTGAGCAAGTTTCTTCTCTAGTAGATGGTCACGGTTTACTGAGATATAGAGCATCCGTTTGCTTGTTTATGTTATATACTGCATACGCCTGATGTGCTTCTTTTTTTCTGTGTACTGTTTGAAAATAAAGATTAAAAAACAAAATGGAAAAAAAAAAAAAAATTGCACAGGTGATCAAATACCACCAAGCTCTATTTGTGGGGAAAAAATGACGTCAATTTTGTTTGGGTACAGCGTCGAATGACTGCACAATTGTCCGTTAAAATCACGCAGTGCCGAATCGCAAAATAGGGCCTGGTCATTGAGCAGCCAAATCCTCCGGTCTTAAAGTGGTTAAATATGCATGCAGGACATAACTGCTCATTTGCATTTGTGTGTGAGCATTAAAGGGTGGGGGTAATATGTCAGGTTAGCAAGCCTGTCAGATCAAACAACTCAAAACACAGTGCAAACAAGTAGTGTGCAAATCTATAAATATAAATATCTCTAAAGGTGTTTGGAGAAAAAATGATATCCTCCCACCAAACAAATATATATTAATTAGACAAGTGAATAATAAATAATAACTATGCAACATATGTTCAAAACCTGTCAGATCAGCTAACGTAAGTGATGTTCTGTCAACTGACTTACCAAAAATACGTACTGCATATGCGTTCCAACGCCAGCAGGTTTGCTAATCTGACACCTGCAGTCAGAAGGCGGCAGCGGACATCTTGTTACAACCTGCCAAATCTTGAATTTCAGACTCATTATAGCAATAAAGTAATTATGTATGCTTATTAACAGTATTTTGAAACCTTTGAGACTGTTTTGATGTTCCATTTTGAAAGCCTAGAAGTTTGACGCTGAGCAGTGCGGGGTGTACCAAGATGGCTGTCGCCACCTTCTGACTGGAGGCTTTCAAAATTAAACATTAAAACAGTCTGACAGGTTTCAAAATACTGTACATTAGCATAATTGCTCACTTTTTTGCTATAATGAGTCTGAAATTCAAGACTTGGCTGGGTGTAACAAGATGTCTACTGCCGTCTTCTGACTGCAGGTGTTCTGTCAGATTAGAAAACCTGCTAGCAGTAGACCGCATGCGCAGTAAGTATTTTTGATCCGGAATGTCATTTCCGTTCCTGAACTTCCAGCTGATCTGACAGGTTTGCTAATCTGACAGAAAAGGGGCACTTTATTTTTTTTTCATATTTTATTATTTATTTTTTTTTACACTATCTTTTTTTTTTTTAAACTTATTTGCTATTACAAGGGATTAATACCATCCCTTCTGAAACTGTAGCTTGGGCAATGACAGGTACTTTTTATTGAGAGATCTGAGGCAGTTAGATCCCTGATCTTTCTTCTTCCCTTCAAGGGTTTCAGCCGACCTGACCACTTGCAGCAGTCTCGGGCTCCCCGATGGGACAGGAGAGCGCAAGAACGGCGGCAAGGAGGGGGGGGGGTGTATCCCTTCCGAGAAAAAATAAGGGATCACTTTTACATGAAAGAAGTTCACCAGCTGGGTCTGCAGTTGCAACCATGTCCCTGGTATAACAGTTTCCTCCCGAGGCTTTATACATATGGCCTAAGGGCTGAAGCGGTTAAAGCCCAGTTTAAAACCAGAATCTCCAAAAATATGCATTGGTCCATAAGGAGAATCTGTTTTTGGCTATGCAGGGCTAAGCAACAAGTTCACTTTAATGATGGCCCCCACAGGACCACACCTTCCTTCTCCTTAACATGCTCTCTGTTTTCATGGGACAGCACTGGAAGCTAGAGTGGCCAATCACTAAGCACCAGCACTGTCGCACACTCCCCCTATACATGGAGTATTGAATATTTATCTTTCCTCCCAAAGAGGACGAGGACAAGTTCCTAAAATAACTGTTTTGGCAGATGGCCGACAGCATACGCTGTTAGCACATACTGTTTACTGAAATAATTTAGGCAATCTATGATACACTGGTGCCAGTGGTGTATTTAGGTTTTGTGCTGCCCTAGGCAAGACTAAAATTGGGCGCCCCCTCCTATGTAAATTTGCCCCACTTCTTTTTTAACAGATGTGACTCCCTCCAAAATTTAAGGACTACAAGTCCCAGCATGAACCCCTGAGATCTCACAAGAGGGGGGGGGTGAGAGGGGGTTGGAGAGAGAGAGAGAGAGAGAGAGAGGGGTCGGGTGAGAGCGGGGATGAGAGAGAGAGAGAGAGAGAGAGGGGGGTGTGAGAGCGAGGTGGAATAGAGTGGGGGGATGAGAAAGAGGGGGGAATAGAGAGGGAGGATGAAAGAGGGGGATAAGAGAGAGAGAGGGGGGGATGAGAGAGAAAGAGAGAGAGGGAGGGAGGGGGATAGAGAGAGAGAGAGAGGGGATGAGAAAGGGGGATGAGAGAGAGAGAGAGAGAGGGGGGATAAGAGAGAGGGGGTGAGAGAGAAAGAGAGAGAGGGAGGGGGGATGAGAAAGGGGGATGAGAGAGAGAGAGAAGGGGGATAAGAGAGGGGGATGAGAGAGAAAGAGAGAGGTGAGGGAGAGAGAGTCCCAGCATGAACCCCTGAGATCTCACAAGAGGGGGGGGGGGGTGAGAGGGGGTTGGAGAGAGAGAGAGAGAGAGAGAGAGAGAGAGGGGTCGGGTGAGGGAGAGTGAGAGCGGGGATGAGAGAGAGAGGGGGGTGTGAGAGCGAGGTGGAATAGAGTGGGGGGATGAGAAAGAGGGGGGAATAGAGAGGGAGGATGAAAGAGGGGGATGAGAGAGAGAGAGGGGGGGATGAGAGAGAAAGAGAGAGAGGGAGGGGGATAGAGAGAGAGAGGGGATGAGAAAGGGGGATGAGAGAGAGAGAGAGAGGGGGGATAAGAGAGAGGGGGTGAGAGAGAAAGAGAGAGAGGGAGGGGGGATGAGAAAGGGGGATGAGAGAGAGAGAGAAGGGGGATAAGAGAGGGGGATGAGAGAGAAAGAGAGGTGAGGGAGAGAGAGAGGAGGGGTGAGAGAGCTAGAGAGAGGGGGGTGGGTGAGAGAGGGTGAGTGAGAGAGAGAGAGGGGGGGTGAGAGAGGCAGCTCTAGCAACCAGTGGCCAATAGAGTCTAAGGTGGGGGGTGGCTTTTGTGCTGCCCCCCTGCAAAGTGCCGCCCTAGGCCTGGGCCTTGTTGGCCTAGGCCAAAATACAGCACTGACTGGTGCATGGGCAACATATCAGACCCAGACGTTGTCACCTGGGTATGTGCTTATGGCTGTGCAAACAGTGGTTGTGCAGTCTCCTAATTGGAGCAATGGGAAGTATTAATGGCTAATAAAAGTTATATGTTCTTGCTAACAAATGATACTGTCATTTTTTTCATAAGCTAGCATTGTTAACTTAGTATCTTGATAGTTCTCACAAGTTCACTTTAAAGCATCCTTTCACTCTAGTCTGGGTGCCTTGACTCTCTCATTCATTCTGTAGGGCCTATGGTCATGCATGTGCACTGCAGCACATGCGTTGGCAGAAAAAAATTATATAAACACTACCCAGGGTGTCAGAGAGCCAGGCAGTGGGGAGCTGCTCTTTGCTAAATATGAGATCTGAATGCAAGCATACAAGGTAAGAGGGGTTGGGGAACCCAAGCCTAACTTTTTAGTTTGATGGGGATGTTGGCTGTAACATTGCAAAAGCTTTTAGCAATATCCAGCAGGATTTCAGCAATTATACTGAAAAATGTTAACTTACTGAAAATACACTATATTTCGCCTTTAAATGTGGCAACTGTTGGCAGGCACATAAGAGCTTGAACTTGGCATGAGCCTGGCATTCTGCACGTCCTACTAGCAGTGGGCAGATAAGGTGGGAAAGGTCACGATGACTTGAACAAGTACAGGGAACTATGTTTTCCATAATCTCTCTTCAACCCATTTTATATTGTTCAGTAAGGGGAATTTGTGCCCTAGACCATATCCACCTCTAGATTAGGTCCTAAATGAACACATTTGTTGAATAATTTGGTTTGGTGAATGATAGTTCAAGATAAGCAGAAACAATTTCAGAAGTATTTATATTATTACTGTATGAAACATCATTTTAGGTATTTATGTAGATTCTGTAGAGGGATGGGGGTCTCTAAAACCATTTAAAAGGCTCACTCACATACACTATAAAAAAAGAAAATTAGCAAATATCTGTACCTGGGACGAATCAATGGCAAGCTGCGGCTGTAACTGCACATCCAACCGCATTTATATGTATACAGAGAATATTAAACTTCCCTGGGAAAAAACTCTCTATGTCCAGGGGCACACATCCATCCCTGTAGGCATGCAAGCACTTTGATGTTTGGTAACCAGCATACAACCGCAGCCTGACATTGATTTTTACAGGAGGCGGCACGCAACCCCTTGGACTCCTATGGGTAGAAATTTGCTACTTTTTAGTGGTGTACTGACCTTTGCGCCCATGTGAATGAGATGTATTAGAAGAATTAACACAATAATTGGTAAACCTATCTAATAGTTGCCTAATTTTTTTTTAAAAAAATAGGCTGCATTTGGTGGGCCAGGAAACAAAAAAATGTGGCAAATGTGTGACGCAAATCCATGGTTCTTGTATTCTGTCTGTTGTATTTTAAATCAGAGGAAATTTAAACTTTATGCAGCATTTTCCACTCTACACCAAACACACTATATACAATTCTAATTTGCTGATGGGGGAGACTACTACATTGTGGTGCCTATATTTTCATTTATTAAGTTAACTGAAAAGGTCTTAAAAGCAATGCAGTCAAAAGGTGAAGATATGGGCCATACCTGGTGAAGCAATCTGCTGCGAGATGTCTTGTGTGTTGGCCCAGTCACGTGCTTTGGCGGAGCCTTCCAGCGTGGGTCTGTGTACCACTCACATGCGCTGGGTAATACTGTGGTCCTTTGCCTAAAATATTTCAAAAAATGTACACATGAGAAGTGGATAAAGTGAAGAAAGTGTAATGGGTGATACCCAAATTTCATTTTATCATGGTTGAATAACCGTCAATATATATTGTATTTAAATTATTTATAAATCGCTCTCTTTTTTTCCAGAAACCAAATGTACTGTATACAGTATATACAGTGGGTACGGAAAGTATTCAGACCCCCTTAAATTTTTCACTCTGTTATATTGCAGCCATTTGCTAAAATCATTTAAGTTCATTCTTCTTCCTCATGAATGTACACATAGCACCCCATACTGACAGAAAAACACAGAATTGTTGACATTGTTGCAGATTTATTAAAAAAGAAAAACTGAAATATCACATGGTCCTAAGTATTCAGACCCTTTGCTGTGACACTCATATATTTAACTCAGGTGCTTTCCATTTCTTCTGATCATCCTTGAGATGGTTCTACACCTTCATTTGAGTCCAGCTGTGTTTGATTATACTGATTGGACTTGATTAGGAAAGCCACACACCTGTCTATATAAGACCTTCCAGATCACAATGCATGTCAGAGCAAATGAGGATCACGAGGTCAAAGGAACTGCCTGAAGAGCTCAGAGACAGAATTGTGGCAAGGCACAGATCTGGCCAAGGTTACAAAAATATTTCTGCTGCACTTAAGGTTCCTAAGAGCACAGTGGCCTCCATAATCCTCAAATGGAAGACGTTTGGGAGGACCAGAACCCTTCCTAGAGCTGGCCGTCCGGCCAAACTGAGCTATCGGGGGAGAAGAGCCTTGGTGAGAGAGGTAAAGAACAACCCAAAGATCACTGTGGCTGAGCTCCAGAGATGCAGTCAGGAGATGGGAGAAAATTGTAGAAAGTCAACCATCACTGCAGCCCTCCACCAGTCGGGGCTTTATGGCAGAGTGGCCCGACGGAAGCCTCTCCTCAGTGTAAGACACATGAAAGCCTGCATGGAGTTTGCTAAAAAAACACCTGAAGGACTCCAAGATGGTGAGAAATAAGATTCTCTGGTCTGATGAAACCAAAATATAACTTTTTGGCCTTAATTCTAAGCGGTATGTGTGGAGAAAACCAGGCACTGCTCATCACCTGTCCAATACAGTCCCAACAGTGAAGCATGGTGGTGGCAGCATCATGCTGTGGGGGTGTTTTTCAGCTGCAGGGACAGGACGACTGGTTGCAATCGAGGGAAAGATGAATGCGGCCAAGTACAGGGATATCCTGGACAAAAACCTTCTCCAGAGTGCTCTGGACCTCAGACTGGGCCGAAGGTTTACCTTCCAACAAGACAATGACCATAAGCACACAGCTAAAATAACGAAGGAGTGGCTTCACAACAACTCCGTGACTGTTCTTGAATGGCCCAGCCAGAGCCCTGACTTAAACCCAATTGAGCATCTCTGGAGAGACCTAAAAATGGCTGTCCACAAACGTTTACCATCCAACCTGACAGAACTGGAGAGGATCTGCAAGGAGGAATGGCAGAGGATCCCCAAATCCAGGTGTAAAAAACTTGTTGCATCTTTCCCAAAAAGACTCCTGGCTGTATTAGATCAAAAGGGGGCTTCTACTAAATACTGAGCAAAGGGTCTGAATACTTAGGACCATGTGATATTTCAGTTTTTCTTTTTTAATAAATCTGCAACAATGTCAACAATTCTGTGTTTTTCTGTCAGTATGGGGTGCTATGTGTACATTCATGAGGAAGAAGAATGAACCTAAATGATTTTAGCAAATGGCTGCAATATAACAAAGAGTAAAAAATTTAAGGGGGTCTGAATACTTTCCGTACCCACTGTATAAATTACTAAAAGACATAGAAAAAAACGGTAGTTGTCATTATTAGTAATTTGTTTAAAAAAAATGGTCTGGTTGTTCCAATGCAGCATTGTATTATTACTCTATATATCTCGGTACTCAAACACTATGAGTTTAATTTTAGCATATAGAAATGTGATAATTTACATGTTTTCTTCTTTATAAATGCATTTTCTGCTTTAAAACATTTTCTCTTCTGTGTTCACTGCTTATTTTTATTTTCTTGTTGCATGAATAACATACACTGACACCAATTAGAACCAAAAAAGCTGCTTGAATAAGCTGCAAAGCAACATCCTCACCATTACAGAACAAGTCCGACTGAATGTGACTAACTACTACTAGCGAGACCTGGATAAATGAGAACCTTTATAGACATGCTGTGATATGTCTGTATTTTTAGCTGTGTCCTATTTCACAATCCTAAAATAACCCATGTTCCACCTGCCCGAATACATAAAAAATGTATAAGGGCCGAATACCAGTTTTGTGTTACGATAGCGCTCGTTATCCGTAACGGTGCCTTTCATTTTTAATGGCACCCCAATACACATGCGTTGTAACCCACCACAATGCCTAGTAATGTGTAATGCATTACATAACAAAAAAAAAGGGTCAGGTCTGATTTTGGGCAAACTGTGGTGCATTGGCAGCCCACTCAAAATGAATGGGTTTTATTAATAAATTAGCCTTTAATTAGATTTTAATTCATTTTTATTTTTTTTACTAAATTTCTGCTTTTTCAGAACAATCCTTTTCATTGAGATACAGTAGTCTCGATTGTCCAGTTGACTAATAAAAGCACAAGTGCGCCCTTTCTGATTCAAATCATTTTTAGATAATGTTCTTAATTATAGGGAAGTTGCTTTTTTATGTTAAATTAAAGTACACTAGGTTGCTTTTAATTATTGCATCAGAAGGAACCTTAGGCTGGCCATACATTATACCATTTTCTTATTTAGATTTACCAAAACCATATAATATAAGGTCAAACCTAATCACTTTCAATTTGTATGCAATCAAGCAGACCCTGCACTACATAGTTGAAGGTAAATCTAAAGGAAATTGAATAAGAAAATGGTATAATGTATGGCCAGCCTAAGAAATGGCATCTCTGCATTGTTTTTATTGCCTTTAATTTGACTACACGCAGCACTTATATGTTAGAAAATCAACCATTACATTTCAGGCTTTTACAGTACAATCAGACTAATATCTTACAAATATGTAATCATTATAATGCACATGAGTTAGGGAGGGGGAAGCATTTTAATCCAGCACAAATAACGACTAACAGGAGTGAGACAATATTTATTCCTGACAAACTCGAACACATATGTACACAATTGGACAAACAGCTATATACTTGAGAAATGTTGACGAGGAGGTGTGTGTGCAATGTCCAATGATGAAAACACAGAGAACAAACTCAAAGGACCAGTTGTTTCTTGCCTTACCCTGCATACTGCCACAGATTTGCATGTCTTCCCTCTGGAAGCAGTTCTCTCTTATTCAGGGGGGTGATGCCAATGGCAGCCTCTAGAATAGTAAAATATTTCTTGTACCTCATGCTGCCTCTGTCACTCCACCTCTGCATCAAGTTGTGACTGGGTGAACCGCTGCGCCTGCCTGCGACTTTTGATCTCACATCTGTAAGCAGCTGCTGTTATCTAGTTAAACCATGCATGATGGCTATAACACAACCTAATCGTAATGCCGGGTTTTAAAAACGCTATTATAACCGGGACCAAAAAAAAGAGATGCATAGCGCAGAGTAGGTTGTGTGTAACGTCACTCTTATATAATTCCAGTGATCTTGAAATAAAGCCTTAATGAAAATTCTCTGCAGTTACAATCATGTTGTAAGCCTCACCATACAGACTAGAACTCCAATTCACTAATCCCTAGATAAATCTTTTAGGTCAGCAATCTACCAAGTGTTACGGGTCTACAATAAGAGACTGCTGCAGCAGTTTAAGTGGACTTTAACTGATAGGGTCGAGGTCATACGATTATTATCATTGGCCCCAATACCAAGACCTCAATCCAATGGAATCTGCTTCTCAGTGAGGATCTTTTGATATTTCCTTTCCTGTATTTATCCCAGTTTATTGAATTTATCGTAGTAGAATTTTAATCCATCTTTAGAAGCACACCATATGACAGCAAAAGTGGCACCATATTGAACTGAAAAAAAACAAATATACTTATGACCGAGCTTGGTTCAGTGATATGTCTAACCACAGCTAGCCATAAGTTACAGAACATTTGCAAATAGTTAGGGCCATCTATATTTGTGCCTTGTAGAAACTGCATTGCAGTTCCATTTATTTTGAATGGCACCCCAACTTACTATTACTGTAGCAGGAAATGCGCCTTTACTGCAGTGTAGTGTGGTGAACGTCACATGCATCACAAGACATGGCGATGCCACCTGCTGTGGTGAACGCCATTAAAAAAGAATGGAACCTTTCAAATTTTTAGTATATTAAGATAAGGTGTGCTGCCAGCTAAAACCAAACATTTTTCCCTGTGTTCATGGCAATGTAGATTGAAAGGGGAATATAGCTCTTCTAGTGTTAAATGCAAACATTCACTATGAGCTTTATGTTACATAAAAAAAAAACATGATATTTTAATCAACAGACTTTGGGACCCATATTTTGGGGTAAATATACAGGGTGTGTGTAAATAATGCCTCTTTTTTTCTAATTTTTACAATTTCCTTAAAAAAAAAAAAAAAAAAAAGTAAATAAAAAATATAAGTATGCGATTCTGATATCAAATAAAACCCTATCTGTCTAAAAAGTACATATAATACGTTGGAGTAGACAAATACTAAAAAGTTTAAAGCTGCACTTCAGGCGGTTTTTATCCCATGCAGTGGGGTTGTGCAGTGGGTTAACTGCTCCTCTTTGTCTGAGGATTTGGAAAGCCAAGATATACTCACCTAATCCTCCAAACCTCCCAGCGCATGACCAGTCCCTTCGGTTCCTGCCCCCCTACTGGCCAGTGGTCTTGTGGGGACTGTTCCTGACATCATCACTCCCATAGACCGGCTGTGGACATGAAGACGCTAGGAACATTCCACCACTGGACGTTGGGGGGGTCGCCATTTTCTGGAGGATCAAAGGATCAGGTGAGTATGGGTTCTGTAATCACCCCTAGACAAAACTAGCCATTAACCCAGGCAAAGCACCACTGCATGGGGGAAAAAAATTGCCCGGAGTTGGGCTTTAAGGTGCGTATCTGAGATATCTTGGAAATGAAAAGACATCTGGGACTCAAGAGGATTAAGAGAGAAAACCCTGGGACTCGAGTTGTAGTCAGTCCACCCAAAACAAATGTACTTTTAAAAAATTGCCAGAGGGCTGAAACATTGTGTGTGTTAGCTTTTTTTTTTTTTTTTTTTCTTTTTAAAGGCACCCTAATGCACTGATGCAGTGCAGCACACCACAAAGCACTCAAACTACATTGAACAAAATTTGCATTTCCCATTGACATGATTCTTTTTATCAGTTCTGGTTGCATTGGCAGCCCATTCATTTAAATAGACTGACTTTGTGCAACACTCGTTAGCGCTTAGCATGATGTGTTAAAGTGGTTGTAAACCCCTGAAATTAAAAATTAAAAAAGCATATCCTAATATAGTATGTATTTGCCTCAACCCAAAACACCTAGAGTAATTCCTGTCTGCTATGTTATTCCTCTGCTATCTGCATGAGTCACTTCTGACAGTCTATGCTGACACCAAGCAATCCTGGGAGACGTCCCGCCCCCCTCCCCCAGCACACAGAAGGGGATTGACAGCCTCAGCTGTGCACGTTTCCCTATGAGACTCTGAAGGTAGGTGTATCCATTCCCTCCAATCTGGTGTCAGATTACACAAAGTTCCCTATTCTATACTGTGCAGTGTGTGATATCCAATCCAAGCCCCGTGCCTGCTGAAGCTTACCAATGCCATGTACAGTGTGTACTATGAACTGCTGTAGAGGAGAAAGGCTGCAGATAAACAGGTACAAGTTAAGTGGTTTTGTTTTATTTCTGTGTATCACCTGAGACTAGTCATTTCACTGAGTATACATAAGGGGGTTTTACTACTTTAATGGAATGCAGATGAATGGCAAAATGTTAATGGGCCCAGATGATCTCTTTATGTCACTGCGGGACCCCAGCATTAGGACTCATGCGCATGAGTCCCTAGGTCTGCTTATCTGTTGCAGCAGCTTCAGCAGGTCCTATGATCCTTGTTATGTTTATGGCTTATTTTATAAATGATGAATGCAACAGCAGTGGTGGGAACATTGCTTTTGTATCAGGATTGAGGCCCCCAGATAGGTGGAAAGAAAGAGTACTGGCCGAATAGGTAACTCTTGCAATTTTAAATAGATTTTAGTGCACTGACTTTTTAAAGCTCAACTCCACCTAAAAAACTTTATTTTTTTTGTGCACAGAATTGGAAAGGGAGCTTGGAGCTTGTAATTATCAAGAAATGTATGCACATCACTAATATCTAGACTATTTTGCAAACAACAATAAAACTCCTCAGTGTATCAACCTGATAGTATAATCTTTTTAAATATATAGAGTAAGCACACCACATACCAAGAAAAGTTTTCCAATAAAGTTGTATTCAGTGTATAGGCACAATTATGCAATAAATAATACAAATTATACAATTATACAATAGGATTTTCAATTATGTCACATCAGGCAATAAACCTTTGCTGAATTATACTTACTTGGATATTTCTACCTATTGTATAATCATGTTTATAGTCCGAGTACAACTTTATTGTAAAAGCATGCTTGGTATGTGGTGTGCTTACTCTGTATATTTAAAATTAAGGGTAAGTGTCTGTGTCAGTTTTTATGGCCATATGTGTACATATTGGAGAGGTTTCCCATCACTTGCTGTCCAGACACAAAGTGATGAGAAATCTTTCCAATGAAGATACATAAAAAACATTTTTAGAAGAGTAAGGAAGGGCTGGAACTTCTGGCTTTGTCTATATTGCTGTCCGTGCTTTCCTGTCGCAGACAATCATTCCCCCTTTGTTTGTATTGGTGTCACAGAGCCAGAATGTAAGAAATGGGGACATGGAAATAAAACCTGACAAAAATGTTAAAGCAATATTATACCCAAAACCAAAAATGTAATACAGTATATTACAGCTTACCAATAACTACATGTGGTTGTTGCATTAGTTTTCTTTTTTTAGGATTTTTTCCCCTGTTTTCACCTTGTGATCCAGCCAGTAACACCCTTCCTAAATTAGTATACCTCCGCTCTGGAGAATGGAGCAACAGAGAGACCTTTGGACAGCTGCATTGTCACATGAATGAAAAGAAAAAAGGAGACGCAAACACCTAGTGCATTACCCATGGTCACCATATAAAATATTTTAATAAAATGCCAAATGCATACTCACAGACAATAAGAATGATAAAAATCGCATAACAAGAATCCACCACACATGAAATGGAACATGTCCTTATAGATAGGACCGCTAATGCTCTGATGAAGGGAGCTTGACTCCCGAAACACGTTAGCGGTCCTATCTATAAGGACATGTTCCATTCCATGTGTGGTGGATTCTTGTTATGTGATTTTTATTTTTATCATTCTCCTTGTCTGCGAATATGCATTTGGCATTTTATTAAAATATTTTATATGGTGACCACGGGTAATGCACTAGGTGTTTGCGCCTCCTTTTTCTTTTCTTTTCATGTGACAATGCAGCTGTCCAAAGGTCTCTCTGTTGCTCCATCATTTTTCTTTTCTTTCATGTACCCATGTTGGAGTTCCCTGCCTGAGGAGAGCAGCACGCCGGTCATCCCCTTTGGAGTGAGCGCTTGGCTTAATTGTTAGCTGCATTGTCAGTCTGGGGGGGGGGGGGGGATTTGGGTGTGTACAGTATGGTGCAGAGGTAAAAATACACACACAGTCCAGGTGCAAATAGTGGAATTTCTATTAAAGTTAAGGAAAAGCAGTTCACAACAAGCCTGGTGGAAGGAAGCCCAACAGCGAACACTCTGTCAGGGTGCCAGGAAACCAGACCACACGAGGATGCAGGTAAAATAAAGCAGTTTATTGGAGCAAAGAACAATAAACACACAGCAAGAGTGGAAGCGAGATGGGGAACAAGCCGGGGTCAAGTCCAGAAGAGGGTAGTCATCCAAGCCAGGGTCGAGTCTAGAAGACAGTAGTCTGCCTAGAGGGGGTAGAGTCCAGAAACAGGTAGACTTCCGATGCCGGGTCGTCTGCGCAGTGATGCACCTTGGACACAAACGCAGGGGCGAGGACTGCAACCCATCAGGTGATTGATATGGTCAGGTGTGCAAAATCATCATCACTATGTGACACCCAGGGAGCAAGCAAGTGATGATGATATCAGAGTTTATAAGAAGCAGCGGTCTGCACATGTCCAAGATGGCTGCCAACAGGAGGACAAGGTAAGACCTTGACAGTACACTCCCCTCAACGGCCCCTCCTCCGCGGAGCAAAAAGCGGTTTCTGAGGAAAGCGAGCATGGAAATCGCAGAGAAGGGCGGGAGCATGAACATCAGCGGAGGGAACCCAGGAGCGCTCCTCAGGGCCATAACCCTTCCAGTGCACCAGGTATTGAACCTGACCTCAGAACAGACGATAATCCAAGATGCTGCTAACCTCAGCGGAGAAATTGCTCCGGAGCTTGGTTGGAACGCTCAGCGGCACCATTGGACTGCAATTGGTAGGCCAAGGAGAAGGAGAGTCGAATACCCAACTGGGGGCAAAAGGCGCATCAGGACCTAGAGACAAACTGGCTCCCACAGTCCGAGACAATCTATTAAGGCAACCAGTGTAAACGGAAGACCTCCCTGGCAAAAACTGAGGCAAGCTCCTGAGCGGTAGGGAGCCTCTTAAACTGAACACAGTGGCACATTTTGGAGAACCGGTCAACAACCATGAGGAAAACCGTGCAACCACGAGACGCGGGAAGTTCAACAATAAAATCCATGGCCAGGTGAGACCAGGGGCGAATGGGATGCAGTAGGCCCAAGGGAAGGTGCGGAGAAGATTTGTTCTGGGAACAGACCAAACAAGCAGCCACATACGCAGCAACATCGGTGTGGAGAGATGGCCACCAGAACTGACAGGAAATAGCCCAGGACATCTGGCTCTTACCAGGATGACCGTCAGTCTTAGAATTGTGGTACGTTTGCAACAGTCTGATGCACAACCCCTCAGGTACAAAACATTTGCCAGAAGGTCTCTCTGTGGGAGCATCAGGTTTGGCAGCCAAGATCTGTTCCCCAAGAGGAGAGGATAAGTTGGTGCGGATAGCAGCCAGGATATGATCTGAAGGTTTGACCGGTGTCTGCACGGAGTCCTTAATAGACAACTCAGAATACTGGCAAGACAAGGCATCAGCCTTAACATTCTTGGAGCCGGGCAAATAGGAGACCACATAGGTAAAACGAGACAAGAATAAGGGCCATCTGGCCTGATGGGGTGTGAACCTCTTGGCCTCCGAGAGATACTTCAGATTCTTCTGATTGGTGGAAATAAGAACTGGAACCACAGAACCTTCAAGCAAGTGTCTCCACTTCTTGAGAGCTAAGATAATGGCAAAAAGCTCTCTGTTTCCAATCTCGTAATTGCATTTAGCTGGAGACAGCTTCTTGGAGTAGAACCCACAAGGAATTAAGGGTCCATCAGGTGTAAGACACTGAGACAGGAGGGCGCCTATTCCCGACTCAGACGCATCCAACTCTAGGACAAAGGGCAAACCAGGATTGGGATGAGACAGAATAGGAGCCGAAGCAAAAGCAGACTTGAGGGCCTCGAAAGCTTGGATGGCAGCAGGCATCCCATTGTGGGAAACGCTGCCCTTTTGGTCATATCTGAGATAGTGTTTGGCCAAAGAGGAAAAGGTCCTGATAAATTTCCGATAGTAGTTGGCAAACCCAAGGAAACGCTGAATGGAACGGAAACCACTGGGGCGAGGCCATTGTAGAACAGTGGAAACCTTCTGGGGGTCCATGGAGAACCCTTCAGCAGAAATGATGTAGCCCAAGAAGGCAACCTGAGACAGGTGGAATTCCCATTTCTCAAGCTTACAGAAAAGCCATTCTCACGTAACCGTTGTAGCACCCTTCCGACATCCAAGTAGTGTGATTCAATGAAGTCCGAGTAAATCATGATGTCGTCCAAATAGACTACTTGCTGCAACATATCATGAAAGATATCATTGATGAACTCCTGGAAGACAGCGGGCCCATTGCACAGGCCAAAGGGCATCACCATCCGCAACTTACTCCTCCATGGCCTTATTCTACGCAACCGAAAGAGGATAAACCCTGCCACGAGGGGGAATGGCACCAGGTTGCAAGTCTATAGCACAATCGTACGGATGATGAGGAGGAAGAGTACCAGTGCTCACCTTTTCAAATACATCTTGATGATAACATCTTGATGAGGTAACACTGAATCCGAAGAGGTACAAAATACCTTAACAGGCCCATGGATACAAACAGCGCCACACTATGGGGACCAAGAGAGGATCTCGACCGACTGCCATCAAAGGTCAGATTGTGTTTCAAGGGTACCCCAAAACTATGGAGTAGTGCGGGGACGAAATAACCTTGAAACTGGTCGACTTCCTGTGAACAGCCCCTATTGCCATATCAACCAGAACAGTCACGTGGGTAACCTGTGCTGGTTGCAGGGGTCTGCCATGAATTGCCTCCATAACCAGTGAAGATACACGAGGCTGCAAGGGTATGGAATTCGCAGCAGCAAATGTACTGTCAATAAAATAACCACCAGCACCGGAGTCTACCAACGCCTGAGTAACCACCCAACCTGCTGCCCAGGAGAGGACAACAGTAATTAGTGGTTTATGTTGACGGGAAACCGGGGATGAGGAAACTCCACCTAAGATCTGGCCCCCGACAGGACATTAGGTGCGAGCGTTTCCCGAACAGGTCAGACAAGATTTCAGGAAATGCCCACCAAGACTGCAATACAGGCACTGGCCCTTCCTTCTCCTAAAGGCCTGCTCAGCCTAGGAAAGGCAAGTGAACCCCAGCTGTATGGGTTCACAGCCAGACACACCATCCCTAGGAGGCATGGGAGGTGAGGGAGGAATGGGTGGGAAAGAAAACATAGGAGCCAATCTAGTAGGAGGCCTCTGCAGGCGCTCCTTAAACGATGATCTCTCCCTGAGCCTGGTATCGATCAAAATCAGGAAGGAAATGAGAGCCTCAAGCTCGTCAGGGAGATCCTTGGCCACAACCTCGTTCTTCAATGCATCGGAGAGACCATGAGAGAAGACAGCCAAATGAGCCTCATTATTCCAGCCCACCTCTGCTGCCAGGGTACAAAACTCAATGGCATACTCTGCAACGGTTTGTATACCCTGTTGAATGAACAGGAGCTGCTTTGAAGCAGAGGCAGAGTGAGCAGGCACATCGAATACACTATGAAAGGAGGCAACAAAACTCGGGTAATCGAGTACCACAGGGTTATCGTTCTCCCATAAGAGATTTGCCCAGGCCAAGGCCATGTCCGAGAGCAACGATTATCAAGCCCACCTTGGACCTATCAGAAGGAAACACCTAAAGAACCATCTCATAATAAATGCCCACTTGGTTTAGGAAGCCACGACACTGACTCAGTTCACCCCCATAGCGCTGCGGAAGGGGGGCTCTGGTAACAGTGACTCCAGCTGCAACTGCAGGAGCAGCAGCAGGAGCAACAACAGGAGGAACCACCATCCTAACAGCACCAAGAGCTAGGTACGCTGTGCGTGCAAGCAACATCTTCAACGCCTGAGCCAACTGACCCAAAAGGTGATCTTGTTGATTGAGCCTGGTAACTAGCATGGGGAGTGTAGGAGTACCTGCATCATCAGGATAAATGGCCCTTGCGTACTGTCAGGGTGCCAGAAAACCAGACCACACGGGGATACAGGTAAAATAAAGCAGTGTATTGGAGAAAACAACAATAAACACACAGCAAGAGTGGAAGCGAGATGAGGAACAAGCCGGGGTCAAGTCTAGAAGTGGGTAGACATCCAAGCTGGGGTCAAGTCCAGAAGTGAATAGTCTGCCAAGCCAGAGTGGAGTCCAGAAGCGGGGCATCTGCCGATGCGGGGTCATCTGCCTATGCGGGGTTGAGAGCCAGGAGAGTCGTCAGTCAAGCCAGGTCATACACAGAGGAACACAGTGAACAGAAGTCTGCTAGCAGAGATGCACCTTGAAGCAAAAACGCAAGGGTGAGGAATGAAACCCATCAGGTGATTGATATAGTTAGATGTGCACCATTATCACTGTGCAACACCCAGGGAGCAGGCAGTGATGATGCAATAAGAGTTTATAGGAAGTAGCAGTCTGCACATGTCCAAGATGGCTGCCAACAGGAGCGCAAGGTAAGACCTTGACACACTCATACATGACAGCAGTGTGTAGCGGAGCAGGTCTCAGCCAAACTGACAGCATCTGTCTGGAGGGGCGGAAAGTGGACGGTTTCCAAAAAGAGTAGTAGATCCCTAAGCTTTCCATACTCGCCTGGAACCTGTGACCTCCCCCTACACTACCCACACACTGAATGTGTGCCAAAGCTAGGAGCAAGGGCCTTAAATAGACTTTGCCTGACTCAAGATGGCTGTCAGGGTCACATGGGCTGTCAGCACCAAACCGTATCGCTGCCCCAGTGACCCAGGAAACCATAGGAGAACCATGTCGCTCCTGCCTTCCTCTCACTCTGCACTGCCACTGAGCACCAACTGCAGTGGAGAAAACAGACTGTACCTGCTGTAAGGGATTAGCTCGGTGGTAGGCGTAGATGACCCCTTGGGGGGTGCGTTTTCACAGAGAGATAGCCAGAAAGTGATTGCAAACAACAGTTTGGTTTATTAATGGTGTTTTCTTCACCAGACTGCATGAAGCAAAAACATCCAAAAGTAAAATAAAACAGAAAATAAATCCTTGCCTCTGTGGGCGGCTACCTTCTCAATCTGGAACCTACCTAAGCGTCTGTCTCCAACCTACTGTTGGGCAGACTTTCTTGTCCTACAGCGGACACTCAATAGTCCATTTATAATATCTTCACAGGGCAAAACAGTCCTTTATTTCTTTCACACAGAAACAGTTCGTCTTCTCACCTTTGAGACGTCTTCACACTTGGTTACCCTCCCTGGTACACATTACTCCGGGGGGTCTTCTCCCAGGCCCACACATCCTGTCGGGAGGCACACGTCTGACTGTCCTCCTTCTCCCAGCCCACATGGCTTCAGGAGACAGCTTCCGGAGGCAGCAATCCTCAGACTTCCTTTGGACAATTATAGAAGCCTTAACTCCCTCATTCTGAACAGCTGAAGGCCTTTCAACTTTCCTACACCTTCCTGCTGCCTTCTGCAGCCGACACCCTATAGCAACTGGTGAATTGTATCTCCGATCTGTGACAACACTCACAGATTTAGCTGACTTCCTGTCACATTTACTTGACGTCCTGTTACACTGCCTACAGGAGTGTTAGATGCACTAGCAGATTTAGATGCACTACACAAATTGAAGCCAAGTGTTACCAAACACGTTATAAGCAGTTACATCAAACTTTTTTTTTTTCTTTTTGGGATAAAGGTTTTGCATGAATAAAAAAAGGTGATTATTGTAAGCACCCATACAGTGGTGAATGGTTTGCCTTATCCCCCTAACTGCTATATCTACAGGACAGCTTATTCTGTTGAAAATCAGCATTCTTACTGCCTAAATCAAAAGGTAAAAATAAAAGAAAGAAAGCCTAAAGAAAACTAATACAGCTTTTGCATCTAAGGCCGGGTCCACACCAGCTGCGTCCGCGGCTCACAGCAGGGGTCTTGGGCTTCCCTGTTCTCCGTTACAGGTGCGAATCAGCTCTGAATTTGTGCTGAATTCGGACGTGAAACTGAGCCAAAGACGCACAGGATCCTTTTCAGTGGGGATCGCGGTCGCCCCGGAGGTGTGTGAACCGACTCCATTGAGAGCCGGTCACAGTCTCCTGTCATGCAAATTGGATGCGGAGAACCCCACATCCAATTTGCATAAGTGTGAACCCATCCTAAGAATTGGTAAGCTGCGATTTAATAAATGTGTGCGATTTATGCCATTTTTTACTCTCTTTCTCATCTATCTAATGTGTTGCTCTTTAAACAAATGACTGGCTTGTGTCTGTTTTTTCTGGCTTATTTACAGTAGATAAATTGCTTTTACCATCCTTATCATTTTTCCAGATTTCTCTGCAATGATTTACTGTAAAACTTCAATAGTCTCAAAAAACAACCAGATAGGTTAAACTTCTCATTCTCTAACCTGCACTGGATAAATGCAATCTGACTAGTGACTTTGGGCAAATGTTAATTCTCTTTCCCCCAGTCATTGTAAATTCTAATCTGAGTAACTTCAACCGGCATTTTCATTGAACAGTCTGGAGTTATCTCTGTGTTTGCCAAATTGCAAATTTAGAAATTCCCAAACTCTCTTTCTACTGTACAAACTCTCACTTATTTATTTGTCATTGTACAATTAGAAGTAATATCAATGGATTGCCTAACTGATCCTGTTATGTCACAAAAAACAATAGGCCCTCTGTTGTCTCTAATGATGCCAAATATCTACATGGTGGCCAAATAACATGTGATTAGCTGCCTAGTTTTGGGTCATCTGAGGGAACTCAGAAGATTTAATGGCTAGAATGAGTTCCCTTTTCTGCTTGAATTAATGATACCTACTACGGTCACCCTCTGACTCTATCCTACACTCTTTAACTCATATCTTCAACCTCTCCCTCTCCACTGGGATCTTCCCCAGCTCTCTAAAACATGCGCTAGTAACTCCCATACCAAAGAAAGCCTCGCTAGACCCCTCCAATCTTAATAACTTAAGACCCATCTCTTTACTCCCTTTTGCTTCCAAGCTTCTTGAATGTTTAGTCTACAACCGCCTGAGCAAGCACCTCATTGAGAATAACCTCCTTGATCCCCTTCAGTCTGGATTTCGCCGGCAACACTCCACAGAAACTTCTCTCCTAAAACTTACAAATGACTTACTAACAGCAAAAACCAATGGTCACTACTCGATACTCTTACTCTTGGACCTCTCGGCTGCCTTTGATACTGTTGACCACCCCCTCCTTCTCAAAAAACTCAGTTTGCTCGGTCTCCATGACTGTGCTCTCCACTGGTTCGAATCTTACCTATCTCACCGCACCTTCAGTGTCACTTACAATTCCACTTACTCCTCTGCAACTCCTCTTACTGTTGGGGTCCCCCAAGGTTCTGTCCTTGGACCACTACTATTCTCAATCTATACCTCCTCCCTGGGTCAGCTAATAGCCTCCCATGGCTTCCACTACCATTTCTATGCTGATGACACCCAAATCTACCTCTCTACCCCTCAGCTCACCCCATCAGTCTCCTCCCGCATCACTGATCTACTAACAGACATATCAGCCTGGATGTCTCACCACTTCCTCAAACTGAATCTATCTAAAACCGAGCTCATAATATTTCCTCCTCTACGTGCCCCTTCCCCAGAATTCTCTGTCAAGATCAATGGAATAACTATTAGTCCTTCCACACATGCCAGGGTGCTAGGGGTAACCCTGGACTCTGCACTGTCCTTTCAGGCTCACATCCAATCCCTGTCCAAATCATGCCGCCTTAACCTCCGCAACATCGCTAGAATACGGCCCTTTTTAACCAATGATACCACCAAGCTCTTAATTCACGCCCTGGTTATCTCTCGCCTCGACTATTGCAACTCCCTCCTCATTGGATTACCCTTACATAGATTATCCCCCCTTCAATCCATAATGAATGCAGCTGCAAGACTTATCCACCTTACCAACCGTTCAGTGTCCTCCAACCCTCTCTGCCAATCCCTTCATTGGCTTCCACTCACCCAACGAATAAAATTCAAAGTGCTAACAACAGTTTACAAAGCCATCCACAACTCTGCCCCCAGCTACATCACTAATCTGATCTCAAAATATCAACCTAGCCGCTCTCTTCGGTCCTCCCAAGACCTCCTGCTCTCTAGCACCCTTGTCACCTCTTCCCATGCTCGCCTCCAGGATTTCTCCAGAGCTTCTCCCATTCTTTGGAACTCTCTACCCCAATCTGTCCGACTGTCCCCTAATCTATCCATCTTTAGACGATCCCTGAAAACCCTTCTCTTTAAAGAAGCCTACCCGGCTACTAACTAATAACGCTGTTTCTCTTGCTCCATCAGCGCATCCCCCACAGCTATTGCCTTTTGTATCAATTGACCCTCCCTTTTAGATTGTAAGCTCTAACGAGCAGGGCCCTCTGATTCCTTTTGTTTCAAATTGTAGTGTAACTGTAATGTCTGCCCTCATTTTGTTAAGCGCTGCGCAAACTGTTGGCGCTATATAAATCCTGTATAATAATAATAATACCTGGCAGTGCTGATATGGACACTACTGATTCATAGGAGGTGTGAGTTTCAGTTCTAGGTTCACATTATAGCAGAATACACTCTTGTTCTTTAAATAGATACGGTGTCATTTGACATTCGTTGTCACATGTTTCATTACAGCTGATAACAGAGCGGAGGTGATTAAATGATTTATATTTCCTATACACAGGGTCTGCAAGAGAACAATATATGTCAATGTCCATGTAAAGGTAATGGTACATTTATCAGGAGCTCATTGTATGAAATTCTGACATGCAAAGAAAGACTGGAGGCCTCAATATTTCAAAAAACGAAATCTAAAACAAACCACATTATAGTAATGAGCTGAAACATTATCGACAACAGCTTTGAATGATCCTGTCATAAGCATGATGGTTCCTTTTAACCACTTGCCGACCGCCGCAATACATATACTGCGGCGGTCAGCCCCTCACAGGCAAAGTGACGTATGGGTACGTCACTAGCCTGTGAGGCTCTGGGGAGCGAGCGCGCACCTCCGGAGGCGTGCTCCCGCACGGTCACGGAGCCCCCCGCGCGTGTGACCGGCGGACCCGATGTCCGCCGGTCACTCACGATCGTCGGATGAAGAGGGAGAAAGGCAGGCGGCTAATGTAAACAAGCCGCCTGTCATTCTCCCCTGTGTAGAAACAGTGATCATACGGTTCTACTATGTAGGACCGTTGATCACTGTTCCTACAGCTCAAGCCACAGCCAATCACAGTTAGAAGCACGCCCCTAGGGACACACACCACCCCTCCCTCTAAAAAAAAGTTAACCCCTTCACTACCAGTGTCATATGTATAGCACGGATTACTGTAGAAATGTCACTGGTAACCCCAAAAGTGTCAAAAATGTCAGTCAAGGGTCCGATCTGTCCACCCCAATGTCGCAGTCCCACAAAAAAAAAAAAAAAAATCGCAGATCGCCGCCATTACGCGTAAAAAAAAATACAACAAAAATGATAAAAATCTTTCCCTTTGTTAGTAAACGCGATAACTTTTGCGCAAACCAATCAAAATACGCTTTTTGCAATTTTTTTTTTTTTTTACCAAACATATGTAGCATAAATCAAATTGGCCGAAAATGTTAAAAAATTTTGATTTTTACATTTTTTTTTTGGGGAATTTCATATAAAAAAAATGTGAAAAATATTGTTATTTTTGCAAAATTGTCGCTCTTTTTTTGTTTATAGCGCATGATCAAAAAATCGCACAGGTGATCGAATACCACCAAAAGAAAGCTCTGTTTGTGGGAAAAAAAGGAAGTCAAATTAGTTTAGGTACAGCATAGCATGACCGCGCAATTATCCGTTAAAGTTACGCAGTGCCGAATCGCAAAATACCCCCTGGTTAGGAAGGGGGTAAAATCTTCCAGGGCTTAAGTGGTTAAGTACTATTAAAGGACAGAAGGAGACATTGCATAGCATATTCCATAATGCAGACAAATACTATGTGCCTGAAGGTTGAAGGCTGTTCAAACTGGATTTTCTGCTTATAGCCCTCTAAAGGATAACTAAACCCAAGGACAAAAATATAATATGTTACAGTTTACAGACCTTAGATATAATAGCTGCCTTAGTTTTATATATTTTTTCAATCTACTGTATAAACATTTTCAGAAAACACAGAAAATACCTATTGATCTTGCCAGACATGCCATGTCCATGTCACTTCCCTGTGGGCTGCACAGTACAACGTAGAATATCTTCCTTCCTAGTCATAGGCGTGCGCACAGGGTGTGCCAGGTGTGCCCGGGCAAACCCTAATCATCCTTTGTGGTGCAGATTCCCACTGTTTAAACCCCTGATATTTCAGCAAAGCCCACTAATGGGGCTCCTAAAATATTTGTAAAAGATAATTAACCACTTAAGGACCGCCCACCGCAGTTTTACTGTGGCAGGCAGCCCCTCCTGCGCGAACCGCCGTAGCCCTGCGTCGTTTGCGTGCCTGCTGCTAGAGGGCGAGCGCACGCGCTGGCGGCGGCGTGATTCCGCCCCCAGCCACCCTCGATTGCTCCCTGCTGAGAGAGAACAGTCAGCTGTTGTAAACACAGTTTAACATTCTTCTTTCTGGAATGATCACAGAGCGCCTGTGATCCTTCTATATAGGATCACAGGTCTCTGTGATCATTTAAAAAGCCTATCCCCCCCACAGTTAGAAACACTCTCTTAGGCTTACATTTAACCCCTTGATCACCCACTGTGTAAACCCCTTCCCTGCCAATGGCATTATTACAGTAACAGTGCATATTTTTTAGCACTGATTGCTGTAGTAATGTCACTGGTCCCCTCAAAAGTGTAAAAAATGTCAGTTAGGGGTCAGATCTGTCCGCCGAAATAGCAGATCGCCGACATTACTAGTAAAAAAAAATGACATAAATCTTTCCCCAAGTTTGTAGACGCGATAACTTTTGCACAAACCAATCTAAATACGCTTATTGCGGTTTTTTTGCCAAAAATATGTAGCAGAAAATAAATTGGCCTAAAATGATGAAAAATTTTGATTTTTACATTTTTTTTTTTGAATGTTATATAGCAGAATGTGAAAAATATTGTTTTTTTTCAGCATTGTCCACCTTTATTTTTGTTTACAGCACAAAAAATAAAAATCGCACAGGTGATCAAATACCACCAAAAGAAAGCTCTATTTGTGGGGAAAAAGGACATCAATTTTATTTAGGTACAGCGTTGCACGACCACGCAATTTTCCGTTAAAGTAACGCAGTACCGAATCGCAAAAAGTGGCCTGGTCATTAAGGGCGCAAATCATTCCAGACCAGACCTGGTTAAAATAATAAAGTTGTAAAAAATAATAAAAAACAAAATAATAAAAATAAAAACTACTGACATCAATCTCTGCCCTACTGACATCGCCCACTGCTCTACTGACACTGTAACTACACATGCATGTGTTTGAGCTTTGAGGTGCGCACCCTAATGCAATAGTCTGTGTACACAGATGTTTCTAGCTAGCTTCTGTAAACTATAGATCAGTGGTCTCCAGACTGTGACCCAGGGGCCGGATGTGGTCTTTGCTTGCCTTTATCCAGCACTATATCTCCCACTTGTATTTAGCACCCTCCTAGGTGGGTGCTAGTGAGAGAGTATCATTTTTGGCTCTGTCTGCCTATCAGAGGAGCAGCAGGCAAATCTATATTGCTTTATGTCTAGCAGAGAACAGGATCTGTGAGTTAGGTCTGCTTATTGTGTTCAGTGATTCATTGGGTCTAGAGAGGGTTTCACACTGATCTAATAGGGAGGCATATTTGACAGTTAGAGGAAACCTGACCAATGGATACATAGGCTTTGATACAGTCCTGGTGATTGGTAGAGACAGACTGTCTCAGTGCATTCTGGGATACTGTATAAAAGCCAGGAGCACATGTGCTGCAGTGTTTTTGGCTGGTGAACAGAGTCCTGGAGGAAGGGTGGCGGCTGTCTCCTCCTCTGTAGTGATGGCACGTGGTCGCAGGTGGTCGGCCTGGGGACCAGAGGAATGGAATTGAATCCAGAGGTCCAGGAGAGCTGACTAAAGGGGGAGGGACACTGAAGATGCTAGAAAAACAGTATCGTGAGTACAGGGGATCTTGTCTAGAGGCCTGACCTGAGAGGGGCCACCCCAGTGTAGGATGGTCAGAGGACAGGTGTCAGTGTGTCAAGTGAAAGGGGATACTGGGAGAGTATCCTGAAAATATCTAGTCTATCAAGTCATCTGGATAGAGACTTAATCCAAATTCACCTAGTGGCAAGGTGAAACAGCAGCCTGGCTGCATCCTCAGAAGTAGGAGTCCTCCACATTGTGAATAGTTAATTTGGAGTATCCCCCAATTCCTTTCTCCCATCCCTAATTTAAATAAAACACCAAAAACAACTACATACCCCTAGACTGATCTTTGACTGAGCTAAGAAGTAAAGTGTTAACCTGTGCTTGCTGAAATTGCTAACCCAGGGAGACCCGAAGGTGTGGAATCCAGCAGTCTTCAAGGGGGCAGTGCTTCATGTACAAGGAACTATTTCTCCCACTGACACCTACAATTGGCCATAATCACTGCAACTGACACCAACAATACAAATAACTATTCTTCTCAATGGCACCAACAATGCAACAATGGGGCATAAATCCTGCCACTGACACCAAGGATGGGGCATTATACCATTCATTATTTAATTGACTTGTCACCAACAATGGGGCCTATTTTCTGCCACTGACACCAATGATAGCATACTATTCTCCCCACTGACACTAGCAATGTAGTATTGTTTGCTCCCACATTTTTACACTTTCTACTCCCACTGACCACAGTATGGGCCCCCAAAGCCTGAAGGACAGTAAACGGGCCCTTTGTTTAGAAAGTTTAGTGACCCTTGCTATAGATTGTTCTGTCCCCCATGTAATGGAGATAAAGAGATACAGACATGTTTTAAGTCTATATCAAGAGAACAGTCTAGGGTGACAACCCTGGCTCCCTCCACAGACACAGTGGAGGAGTGATGTACCCACCCAGGCTACACCCAGGCATTATCACGGTATCTTTGTTTTCAGCTGGTGATTCTCTTTTTTTAAAAGCAATCCTAGCAGGTAATTAGTCACTAGATCGCTTTATAAAATTAGTTTTATTTTATTATGTAATTTTTTGTAATTTTGACACTGTTTCTTTATTTTTTTTTCTTTTGTTCACTTTTATTGCTGTCACAGGGAATGTAAACATCCCTTGTGTCAGCGATAGATAGTGACAGGTACTCTTTATGGAGAGATCTGGGGTTTCCAGTTCCTCCACCCCAAACTTGCTCATCCATCTCTTTATGGACCTTGCTTTGTGCACTGGTCCAAGTCATTTGGTGGAGGGGGGGATTATGGTGTGGGGATGTTTTTCAGGGGTTGGGCTTGGACGCTTAGTTCCAGTGAAGGGAACTGTCAAGGCGTCAGCATACCAGGACATTTCGAAAGTTTCATGCTCTCAACTGGGAACAGTTTGGGGATGGCCTCTTTCAGTTCCAAAATGACTGCGCACCAGTGCACAAAGCAAGGTCCACAAATACATGGATGAGCGAGTTTGGGGTAGAGGAACTTGACCAGCCTGCACTGCCTGAGTCCTGACCTCAACCCGATAGAACACCTTTGTAATTAATTAGAGAGCAGAATGCGAGCCAGGCTTTCTGGATCAACATCAGTGCCTGATCTCACAAATGCTCTTCTGGAAGAATAGCCAAACATTACCATAGACACACTCCTAAACCTTGTGGACAGCCTTCCTAGAAGAGTTGAAGCTGTGATGGCTGAAAAGAGTGGGCCAACTCAATATTAAACCCTATGGACTAAGACTGGGATGTCATTAAAGTTCACGTGGGTGTAAAGGCAGGCGTCCCATTACTTTTGGCAATATATAGTATGATAGAATTTCAGCAAAAGCGGTTTGCATTACCTGCTTAGTATACCCATGCAGCATTTAACACATACAATATTGGGTTGTGTAGAAAGGATTCCAAGGATCCCTACTCAGAAATAAAGCTCCTTAGATTTCATGCCTCATTAGAGTGGTGGTCCAGAAGCAGGTATAGAGTATATGCACCTTTGTAGTATTGACACTTGGTAAAGTCCCTCGTTAAGGCCACATTATGTGCCAATGTTCTAGAAACACCTTAATACAAATAATTCTCAGTTCTAGTTTATCCAGAGATATTGTTCTAACTGTTAGGTCCAGAAAAACATCCCATCTTGGCCTTTCCCTTGAATTCTTTATGTGGGTGGCTTTGCAACAGTATTATGATTATTATGGTTAAGACTGCAATGTTAACAAAAAAATAAATAAAGCAAAGCACAACTTTGATCAGGATAAGGCAGCAGGGGAGGCATAGAGAGGCCAAACGCTCTATGGAACACTTTTAAGGATTGGCTCTGAGTTAAGCTGGCCTACACTACAGGAAATCACAAATTTCCCCTGGACGAATCTCTCCTGCTGGCTATTTATTCTGACAGCTGGCACCCGTGGCAGTATCCTGAAACAGTGGCTGCATCTGATTGGATTATGGCCAGTTCAATACAGGACTTTTTCAAATGCTGCACATAGTCAGTAGAGAGGCATGAGCTACGTGGGTAATAAAGAGGTATAAGGCACTGCATTTAAAGCCGAAGCACAAGAAAAAAACAAAATCCGCACAAGGGACAGGGCCTTCTAATAATGTGATGTGGCTCTTGTGCTGCTGGCTCCTAGATTCCTTGAAATTTTCATCCTCCAAGCCATACCGTTCCCCGGCTGCCATAAACTTCTGGTGCAGTGACGGTTAATAGGACCAGGGAACTATGACAGGCACTCACCAGGAGTGCCCCACTATTCCCACCCTTTATGCCCAGCTTCTCCATTTATAGAAGCCGTACTACAGCTTCTATGAATGATGATTTAAAGGTCCACCCCTCTATTCAAAGTTCATGTTTCATTTTTAGAAGATGTATGGATTATATGAACAAAGGAGCTGGCATAGTCAGGCTTAAACACTTCAAGCGGAGTTTCGGCCACAAATTTTTTTTTTCAATAAAAATACCCCCGGGACAGTCAGGGCTACTACATTCCACAATGGATAGCCTCTGTACTGTCCCGGGTCGCACTTACCTTTTTAGAAGAAATACTTACCTTGAAAATTTCTTCTCCAGCGCTGCCATCTCGGATGTGGGCAGCTGAAGTGAGCGCGTTATCTTCTCCCAGAATGCGCCTGCACCGGCCCCTCTCGTCACTTCTGGTGCGGGCGCGTCATGCCTCCACAGCTTCTGGGCATGCCCAGAAGCTGTTTAGCAGGGAATGAAGCGCTGCACCGGAAGTGACGAGTGGGGCCGGTGCAGGCGCATTGATTCCTGGGAGCGATGACGTTCATCTCCCAGGAGTCAATGCAAGCCAGGATGTGACGGCCGCAGAGGGAGGAAGTGGAAGAACGGCGAGTATATTTTCTTCAATAACAAGGTAAGTAAACAAAAAAAAAAAAATCGTAACTATCCATTTCTTTTTCAGGTGACCAAAAGCAAGCGGATGGCCCAAAATCGATTATGTCGATTTTGTGGCCGGAACTCCCGCTTTCAGCTCCGGGAAGATTTACCCCCCTTTAATGACTAGGCCATTTTTTGCGAAATGGCACTGCGTTACTTTAACGATTGCGCAATTGTGCGATGCTGTACTTAAATCAAATTGATGTCCTTTTTTCCCCACAAATAGAGCTTTCTTTTGTTGGTATTTGATCACCTCTGCGTTTTTATTGTTTGCACTATAAACATAAACAGACCGACAATTTTGAAAAGAAAAAAAAACAATATATTTAACTTTCTGCTATAAAACATACCCAATAAAAAAAAATGTAGAACATTTTTTTTTTTTTAAAAAAGGCCAATATGTATTCTGCTACATGTTTTTGGTAAAAAAAAAAAAAAAATCACAGTAAATGTATATTTATTGGATTGCGTAAAAGCTATAGCATTTACAAACTATTTTTATGGAAGTTTTATTTTTACCAGTAATAGCAGCGATCAGTGACTTATAGTGGGACTGCGATATTGTGGCAGACAGTCTGGATGCTAAGTAACACTTTTGACACTTTTTGGGGACCAGTGACACCAATACAGGGATCAGTGCTAAAAACTATTGTACTAATGACACTGGCTGGGAAGGGGTTAACATCAGGGGCAATCAAACGGTTAAATGTGTTCCTAACCTGTGCTTTACTAAACTCTGGGAGGTGCTTGTACAAACGGAAGGCAGAGATCCGTGTTCCTGCTTATTAGGGACGCAGAATCAATGTCTTCCCTGCTGACAGAACGACAATCTGGTTTGTTTACATAGACAGACTGCTGTTCTGCTTGTGTAACAAATAATCAGTGGGTGCTGGCAGACATCGAGTCCACTGTACCCGCTGATCGGCTCCAGTTGAGAATAATCACAGCGCGACTGGAGGGGGGGGGGCAGCACACCTGCGCACCCCCAACCCAGAAGTGCTGGATCACGTAATAGGTACGTGATCCAGCGCAGGAAAGCCGCCTTGCCGCTGTATATATACAGTATATGGTCGGCAAGCAGTTAAACAAAATTGTACAGAGATTGTATAGTGTATGGCCAGTCTAAGGCTTACCATGCATGCTACAATCTGGCCACACTTTTGCTGTATAGTCAACATGAGATCTATCAAACTATGTAATATGAGGGCCAACCTAATCCATCCAATCAATTTATATCCAATCGGATAGGCTCTTGCACTACATTTTTGTGGGTTGATCTTTTTTTTTTTTTTGCTCCCCAGTTACCCAGAGTCAGCTAATAGTGGGCTAAAGGATGATGTAAGCCAACGTCACAGAGCCGCTAAAGACTCTGGAAGGATCCCGACCATATTGTCGAGATCCACTCTTCAGTCAGATTGACAGCAGGCTTCAGTTCTCAGCAGTCGGCTGAGAGCCAGAGCCAGTCACTCCCACCCCTTCACCAGCCTGGTGTTCTAGGGAGTGCTGGAGGAGCACAGAGCAGAGAGTGGTGGCTGACAGTCACTGCGCTCTGTTCTAAGCAAACAGAGAACTAAATGATCAGTGATCATGTGACCTGTCAGTAGAGTTGGCAGGTGACAGCTGCAGCATCAGACTGATGCTACAGCATGGAGTTGAGTATGTATTTTGTTTTTTTATAATCCCACACTTCTCCCCACAGGGATGAGACACTGCAAGTAAAATACAGAAGGCTTTTTGTGTACCATAAAGAATTGCATGTAAATCCCACTGGTGACAAACACCAAGAAAGTGGTCTGTGGCTGGTGGGTAGATCTACCTGCAAGGGACATGGGTACTGGGAGATGAGTTGTGCTGGAGGTAGATCTCACTGATGATAGGGATACTGGGAAGTGAGCTGTGTGTGCTGGGGGCACATCTTATTGTTAGCATGGATACCGAGGAGTGAACTGTGTCTAATGGTGTGTGATTCTTACAGATTCCATCCCGTGTACAGTAGACACTTAATGATTTTGCTAAATTGCAGATCTGCTTGGTGACGTGGATTATTGGCACTGAGTTGTGTGGGTGCTGGAGTGCAGATCTTACTCATTACATGAATATTGTGAAGTAAGTTGTGTATCTCATAAACACCATTAGACTCCAACAAAGGGACATGTGTCCCAAGTCTCCTGCGAGGTGCCCTGGGTTTAGTGAGCCCTAAAAGAGAACAGTGACTATCAAAGTGACTTCCTCTATTCAAAGCAGGCAGTGCTGGGCAAAAGGATATCGAACCCAACACTGTCTGTATATTTGTGGGCTGGCATCACAGAGGGGGGTGGGCAAGGACCACAGAAGTAGTTAGGACACTGACCACCAAAGGGGGGGGGGCACACTGACCTCGTGGAAGGCACACTAACCATCAGCAGTATTAGGGCAATCCCCACTGCCCATCAACATTTCATAGAGCAAACATCACTGACCTCCAATATCCAAATGTGAACACATCACTGGTCAATGTAACTTATTCCTGCCCCTGAGATATGTATACTTACATTTGCCTAAGCTGGATCAATGTAGCACCCTCCTAGCATAGGATGTTAGGTAAATTTAGTTTTTGCCTCCTTCTGTAATCAAGGGATCAGTAATTGTTTAGTCTGGTCTGTTTAGAGAGTTTCACAGGCTGGGAGTTTGATTGCTTCCCCCTGCTAACTTTTCAGAGCTTAGAGAGTAAGAATTAATAAAACAGCTTGAATTTTGATCAGGGCCTAGCCAATCCCTGGGGAGGTGCACTGAAATGGTGGCTGGGAAGCTGATAAATATTTTGAAGCGCTTGAGAGATTGTTTTTTCCCAGGGAGGAAAGTTCCCAGCTTGGGGGGAGGGGGGGGGCATTGCCCACTGAGGGGTGTTCTGGATTGTGTGGGTGTTCTGTGAGGTCTCAGCTGTGGCAGAGTTAGGATCTGGAAGTAATCTAGGACTGACTTCAGGACTTCACCAAAGGGATCTAGTCTAAAGAAGGACTGTCTCACTCACTGGATTATGTCCATGTCTTCAGCAATAAATTTTAAAAAGACATCCCCTAGAAGGAAAGTAACATTAAAGCGTTTTTTTTTTTCCTTTAAAATAACAAACATATCATACTTACTTGCTCTGTGCAATGGTTTTGCACAGAGCTGCCCTGGTTCTCATCTTCTGGGGTACCCCCCCCCCCTGGCGCTCCTGGCTCTTCCTCATTGGCGAGTGCCCCCATAGGAAGCTGCTTTCTATGAAGGCACTTGTGCAAGCTCGCTCCCAAGCCACTTTGTCTACGTACATTGACACAGACAGGGTGTCTCGGCCCGCCTTCTGCTCCTTCCTCACATATCTGGTTTGACAGCAACAGGAGCCAATGGCTCCCCTACTATCAATCTGTGCAGTGGTGAGGGACAGATTCAGAAGAGCCACTGCTCTCATGCACATCACTGAATTAAGATCAGGCTCAGGTGAGTAAAGGATGGCTGGGGGGGAGGGTCACATGCAGCAGAGAAGGTTTTTTTTTTTACCTTAATGCATAAAAAGCTCTAAGGCTTTACAACAACTTTAATTATTGGGAGCCAGAGTGGGTGGCTGGTGGCCTCTGTATTGTTTGGAGGAAAACCAGTTAAAATTAGTGGTCCCTGGGGTAGAGCTACAGATGCAAGTATGAAAAAAGATCATACTTGGAATTCAGCTTTAATACAATGTATTTGAATGTAGTGTAATTAAATACGTTGAGGGATCAGATTAGGCCTCACAAAGTGAACTGAACAATTAGCATTATTTTCTTTAGTAAAATCACAATCGCGACACAAAAAGTAAGGTTATAATAAAAACATGTCATACAGGAGCTTAAAGCGTGAAGCTTTATTTTTTCCCGGTCTTTTTAATTCAGCAAGTAAATTGTAATTTACCTGTCTTTGCTGAAACGTGTCATGTTTCTCCCTGCATAGGCATTACATTTTTTCACAAAAAAAAAAAAATCAACAAAACTTAATTTTGCAGGTGTTTGTATATGTGTAGTTGAGGAGATACTGGCATGTACATGTGTGTTGTTGTTGAAGAGGTATTGGCACACTGAATGCACAGTGATAGAAACCTGGGTGCTAAGTAATGGTGGGTACACACGAATAAACAATTGATTTCAGAACATTGTATGAATCTTGTAATGGTTAGTGTAGTAAAATCATTATTTGTTTTCAACGGTAGTGATGAGAAAATGTGAAGAAGCAGAATGGAAATTTTTTCTCAAACAAAAGAAATGCTAACTGTGAGTGTAGTTGTCGTTCAGGAGAAATTTCACACCATTCTAATGTTTAATGCATCTGGGATTACATTAAAATTACAGGTCTAGATTAAATTTTAAGGGTTTTTCAATGAAATTAGTTGAATCAAGGATGGCAAGAAAAATAATGACAAATGATTTTCATATGAACGTTAAAACAAAATTCTATTTTGTGCACCCATCTTACAGTGGTAAACTTGATCCCCATGTTGTTTTTTTTTTTTTTTTCTTACCTGTAGTGCTGTGTTCTCTTTAAAACCATACTCACCCGCTTAGCGAAGCCAGCATTGTCCTGCTGCTATCCGCTGTTTGGGTGACATACACAGGTTCCCATGCCACCATCATGGTCCTTTTTATCTGACTGCCACTTCCATATGGAGTAATGCCTCGTACACACGCATCGATAGTTGGCCGTGAATTTTCGGACAACGTCTGATCGGCAGATTTTCGGCTTGTTAGTATGATGCTTTCGACAACCGACTCCCACTTTTCGGCCAAACAAAATCTGGTGTGCAGGCTATAAAATTTTTGTTGGCCGTCAACAGAACGGCCGATTTTCCGTCAGTCAGTACAGATTTCGGCAGACAAAAATCAGATGAGCAAGACTGGGCATGCTCAGAGAAGAAAAAACACACGGAAAGTAAACCAACACATGACATCATTTAGTGATAATGCCATCAGATAGCAGCAATCTGAGCATATGAGTTAGTATTGAACATGCCAATCCTAGAATTTGCTAACATAGAAAATTATTGGAAGGTTGGGAAGGAAGGATTTTCCGGCACATAAATTCTTAAAAAAGTAATAATTTTACTCAAATTCCATGACATAAACATAATACTAAAGAAAAAACACATAAACACCAACAAGACATGAAAATGCTAATTAAAATTGACTGAAACCATAATAGGCTAAAAACAGTCAAAGTGAGTAACATGCAGCAGTTCTACTCGATATAATCATGCATAATAGAATGCTATTGGTCACAATTTGCGACTATATGTACATTTATATAATACTTAAAGAATGGTGACAAAAAGTAGTAGTTCGATTGCTCAAATTGCTCTACATGTTTCGCCTCATAAAGAAGCTTCGTCTGGAGCCTGTTTGTAATCAGAATGGATAATTCTATATGGAATAGAAACATATATGATTATCAAAAATACAAGTGATTTGCACAGTTGTGTCATAATAATAGACAAAAATTGAAGTTGAAGAACTAAATGCATATTCATGGTAACGTATCCATTCACTGGTTGGGTAAATGCAAGTCAAGCGGGCGGTGAAACCCCGTGGGCGCAACGGGCAATGCACCCCGGAAGTCACCCATATGAACATATGTGGGGGACCACACAATAACACTTCATATATTAAGATGTAAGAAAGATAGTACAAATGCCAATAGGTAGCTAGGTTTATACATACCTGTATATTTATTCTGCAGGACAAACGTCACCGCAAAGGCATGGTAGTGAATAACGAAGGGACATTCATGGATAGGTATAGAGCTCGATATAAAAAGGGAAGAGATTAGCCCAGGGTTAGTAAAGCCTGGGGGCCACCTAAGTAAGGACATAATAGCATAACCATTAGTACTACTAGTAGGTATCATATATAGTTAGAAAGACTATAGGAAACTATGGAGCGAAAGATGAGTTTCCAGGTGAGTCGTGAAAAGATACCAATATACACCTCTCAAAGCACCGTGTGGAGACATGCAATAGGATAAAAAGAAAATATACTTAATTAATGTAGAGTGCCAACAGGGGGCCTCATGTCTTACCAAACATAGCAATATGAAGGCATATCTCCATACAGTTGATGGAAAAAAGGAGGCCAGCTAAATATACCAGCAGATGTTGGTGTATCAATGTCCTGGGGTAGACATTAATAAGATAGTATTTAGAGTATATTCTATAAATTTAGAATGGTGAATATTAAAATGGCATAGGGTAGGGAACCGCCACCATACTGAGGCCAGTGTGCATGGCCTCTTTATAGTGTGGACCCCGAGCGGCTCGTCTCATGACGTCACCGCTCCGGCCACACCCTCCGACGTAACCACGCGATCACCCGAGCGACCCGAAGGTCGCGTCGGTAAACGCAGGTACATATGGCGGGAACAGGCGTGTGTGCAGGACATTAATGTCCCTACATCCGCCTGTTATGCCGCAGGAAGTCCGCACCGGAAGTGCGTCACATCACTGCGGCTTGTCTGGCCGCACATATGTCAACATGCTCGTTAATTTCAAATTGAATGTATTCACATTGAGTGCTGTAATTAACTCATCAAGCATGGGTTTGGGCCCTGTCCATACTACAAATATGTCATCTATGTATCGTAGCCATACGGCTACATGGATGAAGTATTCGGATAAGACGTCATCGGACGTAATATGTCGTTCCCACCCTCCCAGGTACAGGTTTGCGTAAGCCGGTGCGCAACAAGTGCCCATGGCCACGCCCTGTACCTGGAGGTAGTGGGAACCATTGAAAACAAAACAATTATGTCTAAGAATATAAGAAAGTAGTTGTAACACAAATTCACAAAAGGGCCAGGTTCGATGGTTCTGTTCATATAGAAAGGTACGTATCGTCTCGATGCCCTGCTCGTGAGGGATGCTAGAGTATAGTGCCTCAACATCCAAGGTCACGAGCAGGGCATTGAGAGGAACGACCATATCATTCAGTGTTTTGAGAAAATCAGATGTATCCTTGATGTAAGATGGAAGGCTGATTACATGTGGTAATAAAAAAAAAATCAATATATCTACTAGCATTCTCCGTCAGACTCCCAATGCCCGAGACAATGGGTCGACCAGGTGGAGATGTAAGATTTTTGTGTGTTTTGGGTAAGGCGTAAAAAGTTGCTTGTCTGGGAAAACGGTTATTCAAAAAGTTATATGTATCTTTGAGAGGTGTATATTGGTATCTTTTCACGACTCACCTGGAAACTCATCTTTCGCTCCATAGTTTCCTATAGTCTTTCTAACTATATATGATACCTACTAGTAGTACTAATGGTTATGCTATTATGTCCTTACTTAGGTGGCCCCCAGGCTTTACTAACCCTGGGCTAATCTCTTCCCTTTTTATATCGAGCTCTATACCTATCCATGAATGTCCCTTCGTTATTCACTACCATGCCTTTGTGGTGACGTTTGTCCTGCAGAATAAATATACAGGTATGTATAAACCCAGCTACCTATTGGCATTTGTACTATCTTTCTTACATCTTAATATATGAAGTGTTATTGTGTGGTCCCCCACATATGTTCATATGGGTGACTTCCGGGTTGCATTGCCCGTTGCGCCCACGGGGTTTCACCGCCCGCTTGACTTGCATTTACCCAACCAGTGAATGGATACGTTACCATGAATATGCATTTAGTTCTTCAACTTCAATTTTTGTCTATTATTATGACACAACTGTGCAAATCACTTGTATTTTTGATAATCATATATGTTTCTATTCCATATAGAATTATCCATTCTGATTACAAACAGGCTCCAGATGAAGCTTCTTTATGAGGCGAAACATGTAGAGCAATTTGAGCAATCGAACTACTACTTTTTGTCACCATTCTTTAAGTATTATATAAATGTACATATAGTCACAAATTGTTACCAATAGCATTCTATTATGCATGATTATATCGAGTAGAACTGCTGCATGTTACTCACTTTGACTGTTTTTAGCCTATTATGGTTTCAGTCAATTTTAATTAGCATTTTCATGTCTTGTTGGTGTTTATGTGTTTTTTCTTTAGTATTAAGTTTATGTCATGGAATTTGAATAAAATTATTACTTTTTTAAGAATTTATGTGCCGGAAAATCCTTCCTTCCCAACCTTCCAATAATTTTCTATGTTAACACATGACATCACTTCTGAAGTTGGTTTTTGTTGGCCGATAAAATTTGTGTGCAGTCTAGAGCACATTTCAACCAACACAACAATACTGGACAAAAGACGGCCGATCGGTCGGCCGATAATCGTTGCGTGTGTACGAGGCATTAGTCAGCTTCCGATAACATGCTGGACCTAACCTCGGACCTGCCCCTGGCGGCTCTATGTTCATGATTTTGCAGCCTCCTGGGAGATGTGATCTAAGGACAAGATGCCCCGGCTGCTCTATGTGCCTGATGATGCAGCCCCTTGGGAGATGTGATGTAAGGACAAGATAAGATACATGTCATTCTGGCCTAGGTCAAAATGGCGGTAAGGAGAGGAGTCAAAGGGGAAAAAAAAAGAAAAAACCCAGAAAAAAGGGGGGGGGGGGTAATGTTTAAACAGAACTAATTTACTTTTTCCCTTTTTGGGAGCTAGTTTAACTTTAAAAAAAAAAAAAGGTTTGGCATGTTATATTTTTTCGCACACGAATGTGCGCACATAAACACACACAAACATTTAAAAAACAATAGCCTAAAAAACTAACCACAAATGCAACAAAAATGCAGTGTAAATGCGTTACTAACGCATTACAAATGCATGTAACTGCGCATGTGGAACTGCACACTGAATAATGGGATATCTGTGTAAATGGGCCCTAAGACTCATGTAAGATGGGTGACCTTGCCACTAATGATCCTGGTGATTGTGATTTGTCAAAATCGCAAGCAGCAGGATTGCTGAGAGGCTGTCTGTCCTTAGCAATTCCCCCCTCCCGCAGTGTTCTGGTCAGCAACAGAGTGACATCTCATGTACTTAGTTAAGAGGTATTTAAAAACACAAACATTTTACATATCTTTGTTTCAAATATAAACATTTGACCACTATCACTTAGGCTCCATTCACACCTGGGCGTTTTTGTTTCAGGCGTTTTTTCAGGCGTTTTTTGTGCAGGCGTTTTTAGATTGAATAGAGAACAATGGAAAACGCCTGTAATCTGCCCAAAAAGAAGCTCATGTACTTTTTTGAGCGTTGGGCGTTTTGCTTCAGGCGTTAAAACGCTCAGATGTGAACAGAGGCCATTTAAATGAATGGGATTTTACTTGTTGGGCGTTTTGGAAACGTTTTTTTTGAGCGTTTTTGTAGCTGAAAACACCCAGGTGTGAATGGAGCCTTAGTTGAATTCCAGGCTAAGGCTGGCCATACATTATACAATTTTCTAGTACAATTTTCCTTTAGATTTAGCAAAGCCATATAATATAGGGTCAAACCTGAACACTTTCAATTTGAATGCAACCAGGCAGGCCCTTGCACTACATAGGTGTAGGTAAATCTAAAGGAAATTGAATAAGAAAATTGTACAGTATAATGCTGGCCATACACTAGCCGAAAGATCTTTCGAAAATCTGTCATTTGGTCCAGTCGTTTTTCATCCAGTTAATGGGCACAAATAGAAAATCGTTTTTAACTTTTCAGAGCCAAAAAAAATCGAAGGGACAGTTTTGAAAATCTGTCGGCGGAACGATAAACTAACGATAAATTGAAAGGTTGATGTGTTTCTCGGCCGACCTGTTTGCACTAGGCATATGTGACAAACTGAATTCATTTATGTCCATTGAATGACTTATCATTCGAAATTCAGTCATTTCATGATGGCACAATCGTCTGCTCATACGGCCAATTTTTCGTTTTTCGAAAATGAGTTTGCCCGATATTTCGGCTAGTGTATGGCCTGCTTTACTAGTCCTAAAAATGCTTCCTTCCTGCTCCTAACACTTATACTGACTAACCAGTATAAGAAGGATCTCTATAATTACCTTATTTTCAGCCCACTCTGGTCCAGTCGTGATCTGGCTCCCCTGTGTCAGCCAGCAGTGGCTGCAGGGGAAGAGAAGCGAGTGCCAACAATGGATGGGCCATAGGACCTTTTGGGGATGCCCTATTTTTCATCCGTCAAAAAAACGGATCGGACGAAAAACGGATGTAAACTTACAAACGGTCCCTTTTTCATCCGTTTTTGCATTGGTAGTGGATGTAAAAAAAATGGATGAAAAACGGATGAAAAACTGATACAATTTGACATGACTGAACCGATAAACTGATTGGACCGGACCGTATGTGTGAAAGGGGCCTTACAAATGTTAATCACCTTAGGTGTTAGAAGACGGGAGGGAGTATTTGTAGGATTTGTTAGGTTTGGCGGGAATTCTACTTATTTGGAGTGAAATTGAAACCCAGTTGAAATGTTAGTCATAACAAATGAAAGTCAGAACCGGTTTTATGAAATATCTATTTCATATTTTTTACACTAACAAATACTGTAAATCCCTGAAACATTACTCACCTGTAAGATTATAAAGTTTCTAAATTCTAAAAAGTTTAAACATTTTTTAAATACCCGATCATTACGTTTGTAAGCCCTTGTTTGCCTGTAGTCATTAAAAACCCATGGTTGTGGCATTAGCAAGTAGACGGCACATAGGTGAAAAGCTTTATCTGTGTTCTCTCTCAACTTCCTGATTCTAAGGCCTCATGCACACAGAACGTTATCAAAACGTCAGTAGAAAGCTGTAGCTGTAGGAGTTTTTCCGCTTTTTTGCAGTAGCGTTTTTCTGCATTTTTTTTAGCTTTTTTTAGCTGTAGCATTTTATAAAAATCTTTTTAGCAAAACAATACTCCCACAAAAGCTTATGGCTCTAAAACATTGACAGATGAATAGCTGAATAGCTGCGTTTTTCAGCATTTTTTGGCATTTTTCAGAGTTAGAGCATTTTTACAGTTGAAAAATGCCTCTTAAAACCCACTAGTTCTGGGGTTTTTTTCCAGCCAGAAAATGCCCCTGCCAAAAATTGCTGATAACAGCCTATGTGTGCATGGACGCATAGGATAACATGCTGGGGAGTTTACTGGTTGCAGAAAAAAAAAAAAATGTCTGATGCCAAACCAGCAGGTGTAAAAACATCCAGTGTGCATGAGGCCTAATGCCTCATACACACGCATCGATAGTTGGCCGTGAATTTTCGGCCAACGTCCGATCGGCCGATTTTCGGACTTGTTAGTATAATGCTTTCGACAACCGACTCCGACTTTTCAGCCGAACAAAATCTGGTGTGCAGGCTATAAAATTTTTGTTGGCTGCCAACAGAACGGCCGATTTTCCGTCAGTCAGTACAGATTTCGGCAGACAAAAATCTGATGAGCAAGACTGGGCATGCTCAGAGAAGAAAAAACACACGGAAAGTAAACCAGAACATGACATCACTTCTGAAGTTGGTTTTTGTTGGCCGAGAAAATTCATGTGCAGTGTAGAGCACATTTCAACCAACACAACAACACTGGACAAAAGATGGCCGATCGGTCGGCCGATAATCGTTGCGTGTGTACGAGGCATAAGGGTCCTTTCATACGGAACAGAGTCCGTTCTGCTCAGCGGGGGGATTTATCCGCCGATCCCCGCTGAGCAGGTGGATGGCAGCTCCGTCTCTGTTCTGTGTGCAGAGATGGAGCTGTCAAATCCCCGCTGTCCTCTGTGGGGAGATCGGATGAGAACGGACCGCCTGTCCGTTCTCATCCGATCCCATCCGATCCGCCAGATGGATGGAAAATAGGGTTTCCATCCATCCAGATTTTACAGGCAGGATCGGAATCGGATAGCAGCGGATGTCAGCGGAGATGTCTCTGCTGACATCTGCTGCTCCATAGGAATGCATGGAGCATCTGATCAGGTCCACCTGAAAAACTGACAGGCGGATTAGATCGCCTGTGTGAAAAGGTGCCTAAAAGTTGTAATATTGTGGTCGATGCCTGTAGTCATGAAAACCAGGGCTTTTTTTCAGCGGGAACGCGGGGGAACGCAGTTCCGGCACCTCCATTACTGAATGTATGTAATGGCAAGGAGTGCTGGGTTGTGCTACACTGTCTATTGATGCTGGCTGCTGAGGAACCTATTGTTGCTGGAGGGGATCTATTCCTGCAGGAGGATTTATTGCTGCTGGGAATATCTAATGTGGCTGCTGGGGGATCTATTGTCTCTGGAAGAGATCTCGTTTTGCAGGGGGGTCTATTGTTGCTGGGGCGGGTTTTATGTTGCTGAGGGGTCAGTTGTTGCTGGGAGGGATCTACTATTTAGGCAGCAGTCATTGATGCTGGCTACTGGGAGATCTGTTGTTGCTGCTGAGGGCTCATTGTTTCTGGCTTGATCTATTGTTGCTGGAGGGTCTATTGTTGTTGGCTGCATGGGATCTATTTTACTTCTTTTTTGTTATCATTAACAAATTCCATACAAATTACTTAGTACCACAAATGTTACTTTGTTCTGTATTTTCTAAAAGGGATGGTACTGGGAGGTGGATAGAGGGTGGAACCAAGGAACGGTTCGCGGATGGTACTGGGAGGTGGATAGAGGGTGGAACCAAGGAACGGTTCGCGGAGGTAGGTAGGGGCGGAGACAAGGGGTAAGTCCAAAAGAGGGAGTTCCTGCACCTATAATCTGAGAAAAAAAGCCCTGTGAAAAACCCATGGTTGTGGCATTAGTAAGTAGACGTCACATGGGTGAAAAGCTTTATCTGTGTTCTCTCTCAACTTCCTGATTCTAAAAGTTGTAATGTTGTTGTCGATAGGAACTTTCCTGATTGAAGTTATTTTTAGTAAGTGAAATTTTAAACGTGTTCCCAAAACACATTGCTGTCATTAAACTGAATTTAGCACTCATGCTTATTATTTGGATTCAAGAAGCACAACCTTAATGTTTAAATCCTGTTGAGAATATCAGTGAGCTTAGCAGAGGATTCTTGTACGGCTGCATGCTGGGACTTGCTTAGTTATGTGGATAGACCAGTTGACTTCAGAGATTAGTTTACAAATGGCATATTATCCTTCATTTCCTTTAAAAATATCAGTAGCTCAAGAAGTTATCAGTTACATTTCAGTAAAAAAAAAAAGAGTTAACATGTGAAGACAATTGTTATGGAGGCGTTCATTTTCTGTGCCTGACACTGTGTCAATGACACTGTTCCTATTTTCATAAATCACATTCAAACTACGGTGAAAGGAAAAGCTAAGCGAAAGGTAGGAATATAAGCTTAAAATCCCAGCCGTCCTTTTACTGCGTCTACAAACAACCCCACAATACAGTTTGGACTGTGTGCTGTAACCTGAAGCCATGTTGACAGGCTTGCACTCACCTGGCAGTTCCTGAAAGTGTGCAAGGTGTGTGATGACAAGCGAAAGGACCGATCCAGTGTATTATGTGTGAGCAGCAAACAATCCTGACATGTTTTCCAGAGATTCCTTTTTCTTTTGTAGAAGATTCCTTAGGGAGAATGGAGACTTTTAAGGTTGGGCTGGAAAGGGTGTGTGCCGCCTTGGAGCAGCCAGGGTGGAGAATGAAAAGCAGGAAGCTTCCTGTTTGCAGAACAGTGTATGGGAGCCAGTATAGAGTGTGTGCTAAGGGGAGGTGTTTATGGGTCATAGGTATCACTCTTCTCACTCTCAGGGAACTTCATAATAAAAGACCGAAACAAACGGCTTGTATACTATCAGCTCTACTCATCTGAATTACTCATTATTTACACGGAAAATAAAAAGAATTCATGAAACTTTGTATTTGCTAGAGAATAAAAAGCCATAATTCGAAACATTGATAAACTGAACACAAAAATGTTGTTGCATATACTGGTAGATGACTACCTGGTAATACTGCTAGAGTACTACTACTACTACTAGATACTGAGCATTTTTTACAATGGTTATTTTGTCCGCTGATGTCATAATTTACAGCATCCGGTGAAATAACGCTTTGAAACTTGTAGGGATGATTCATTAGTCTGGTATAAATCTTAGATTGTAAACTCTAATGAGCAGGGTCCTCTGATTCCTTCTGTATTGAAGTGTATTGTATTTGTACTGTCTACCCTCAAGTTTTAAAGCGCTGCGTAAACTGTCGGCGCTATATAAATACTATATAATAATAATAATAATATAAAAGTGGACATTTTATAGTAACAGCTTTAAACATAATGTGCTTTGGATTAGAGATTGACGGTGCAACTTTGTAAAAGGAATTGTTATTACTGATATCCCTTCTAAAATTAGTAAGGCCCAGAAAACTAAAAGAGCTTAGTGAAAACATCTTCTGTGAGAAATTGGCAATTTCCACGGCTACAATCTCTAGAAGAATGGGTTATGGATCCCATTGGATACCATCATGCATCTCGAACATCTAGTTGCTACAGATTTAGAATATAAATTTAGCTCAACAAACCTTTACCAGGGCCACATGGATGTTGTTTTGCATTCCCAAGTTCTGAGGTTTACAGCCCTGGCTAAAAGTTTTAAGAGCGACACAAATATTAATTTTCACAAAGTCTGCTGCTTCAGTGTTTTTAGATCTTTTTGTCAGATGTTACTATTGTTTACTGTAGTATATTTACAAGTATTTCATATGCGTCAAAGGCTTTAGACAATTACATTACGTTTATGCAAAGAGTCAATATTTGCAGCATTGACCCTTCTTTTTCAAGAACTCTGCATCTCACCCTGGCATGTTGTTAATCAACTTCTGGGCCTGTCAGGGCCCAGATTTGAACCCAGATTTGAACCCAGGTCCTTGGTTGCTTCTGGCAGTGCTTCTTCTTGCTGAGCTATCAAGCAGGTGCTATCTATTAATTCTAGATCTATGTGGTGACCCAGACCTTGTCCATGCCTAGTTCCTTACCCAGCCTCCTGTGAACTCTGACCCTTTGGCCACTCCTTTGAACTTCATATTTAAGCCTGATCTGGGAACTTCCTGATGCCAGATTATTGTGCTTTTGCCAAGATCTAGCTTTGTGTGCTTCATCCTCCCGAATCTTCTACTTGTGTACCAACCTCCAGCTACGTTCCAGGACTTCGCCTCTGCCTGCTGCCATTTTGCTCTTCACTGCTTGTGTAACGATCTTCGGCTAAGACTACGACTACTCTTCTGCTTGCTCCCTCACTCCGGCTGATCTCTTGTGTACCAGACCCTGCTTGTTGACCACGGTTTAGTTGCTGCTTCCTGTGACTGGACCTGTGACTGGACCTGACCCAGTAATCATGACAGAATAATCTGGCCGCAATGGAGTCCGCAGTGGCAGCTACCTTTGCCTCTGTCACTCAGCAAATTTCTGAATTGCAAGAGTTTGGTGTCACTTATCAGGCAAAATTTAAAGAACTGCAAAATGTGGTGAAAGATCAACAAGAGGCAATTCCAGACTTGAAGAAACAGGTGTTGGATCTTAGTTCCCTAAATGGCACCAGTTCTGAGTCCAGTGCTCGAATGCCTGTTCCACAAAAATTCAATGGAGACCGCCGGCTTTACAGAGGATTCCATAATCAGTGTCGCATTTACTTCCAAATGCAGCCTGCTGCGTTTTTCTCTGAAAGAAAGAGGGTACTGTTTATTATCAATCTCCTGACAGAGGAAGCTTTACCTTGGGCCTCTCCCTATGTGGAAAAGGATGACATAATTTTAGATAATCTCCACTCTTTTACTAAAGCTATGGACCAAGTTTTTGACGATCCAAATCGATGTGCTACCGCTGAGGCCAAACTGCATAATTGCAGAATACACTACTGAATTCAGGCATTGGATTGCAGATACAACCTGGAATCCAGCAGCACAAAGAAGCCAGTTTCGGCAGGGGCTTTCTGAGCAAATAAAGGATGAACTGGCTAGAGGTGATACCCTTGATGATCTGGAGAACTTTATCCAATTGTGCATCCGTACTGACCAGAGACTTTCTGAAAGGAGAAAAGAGACACTGCGAATACTGGAAAATACTGAGGGTATGTGTTTTTCTTTTAGTCAACCTCCTCGGAAGAGTTCTCAGGTTTTTCATGATTCCAGTAACCCTGAACCTATGCAGATTGATTCCATTAGAAGGGGTATCACTACTCAGGAAAAGGAAAGACGTTGGATTGAAAATGTATGCCTTTATTGTGGGGACTCTGGACATTATGCTATTAACTGTCCAAATAAGCTAAGGAGAACAATTCCTGCAACTGATGTTAAAGACATTGAACAAATTAGTTCCATCATCCAGTCAGTTTTTCCAATACGTGAAGAAAGCAATCTTATAAAAGCTCTGCCCACTCACTTTATAATTCCCATTCAACTCCCTGATGGGGCTAATTTTGGATTCTGGAGCCGGGGGAAATTTTATGGATATTGGATTTGCTCAAGACCATCATATTGAATTGAGGAAAAAATCCTCACCTGTAGATATGGAGACTGTTGATGGTTCCCCCCTATCCTCCGGGCCAGTTACCCATGAGACTGCTCCTCTTAGTCTGTTTTTTGAGCCTGGATCACCAGGAGAACATATGTTTTCAGCTGATTTCATCACCAAAGTTTCCTATCATTCTAGGTATCCCCTGGTTCTCTATTCATAACCCCTCTGTCAATTGGGAAACATGTGTTTTAACGTTTGCCTCCGAGTACTGTAAAGGACATTGTCAACCTGATTCCTCCCATGTTGAGAATCTCTGGGTGGAGGAACACATGATTCCTGGATATGAAGGCCTGCTACCCCAATACAGAGAATTTCATGATGTGTGTGATAAGAAGAATGCTGATCAGCTACCCCCACATCGCCCTTATGACTGTCCTATTGAACTTTTACATGGGGCAGAGATTCCTTTTGGCCGCCTCTATTCTATGTCTGAACCTGAATTAAAGGTGTTAAGGGAGTGGTTGAATGAAAACCTGGCAAAGGGGTTCATAAGACACTCAACTTCTCCTGCTGGGGCAGCTCTCTTCTTTGTTGAGAAGAAGGATAAGACATTGAAAGTAGACCATGCGTCGATTATAGGGAGTTAAATAAAATCACTATCAAGAATCGCTATCCCCTCCCACTAATCCCTGAGCTTTTGGAAAGACTTCGTTCTGCAAAGATCTTTACTAAATTGGATTTACGAGGTGCGTATAACCTCATTCGCATTCGTAAGGGTGATGAATGGAAGACTGCTTTCAGAACCAGATATGGACATTTCGAGTCTTTGGTCATGCCTTTCGGTCTTTGCAATGCTCCAGCAACCTTTCAACACTTTATTAATGATGTGCTGCAAGATCTATTGGATCAATTTGTGATTGCTTAATTAGATGATATTCTTATCTTTTCAGATTCTCTACAGGAACATCGCAAACACATATCCATTATTTTCGAGTGCCTGAGGAAGAATCGGCTGTATATTAAATTGGAGAAATGTGAATTTGAACAGACCAAGATTCAGTTTCCTAGGGTACATAATCTTCCCTGAAGGGTTGAGCATGATTAAAGCAGTGGTGGAGGGGCCTGCTCCTAGGAATGTTAAAGAGATTCAATGATTTCTTGGATTTGCCAACTTCTACAGAAAGTTTATAAGGGACTTTTTACAAGGTGGTTACACCAATTACCAAGTTAACCAAGAAGGGACGGCTCTTCACATGGGCACCAGAGGCACTAGCTGCTTTCTGTAAACTAAAGACACTATTTACCTCTGCACCAATTCTAGTACATCCTGACCCTGAACTCCCCTTTGTTGTAGAAGTAAATGCTTCAGATTCTGCTGTTGGAGCTATCCTTTCTGGGCTATCCTTTCTATCCTTTCTATGACATTGGGAATAAAGAATTGCTGGCTATAAAGGAAGCTTTCTCTGAATGGAGGCATCTGTTGGAAGGGGCTGAGCATTTAGTGACTGTTCTTACCAATCATCGGAACTTAGAGTTCATCCGTTCTGTAAAGAGACTGTCCTCACGACAAGCATGCTGATCTTTATTCTTCTCCAGGTTTAATTTAATTGTTTCTTACAGACCTGGCTCAAGAAATGGCAAGGCTGATGCCCTGTCATGGAGTTTGTCTGAATCCTCTCAAGGAAGCAACTCTAAATGTACCATTCTTTCTCAAAATAACTTTTTAGGAGCCACTAATCCCAAATAATTTTTGACCTTGCTTAAAGATGGCTACTCTTCTGATCCCCTCCTTTAAACATCCTCCCAAGGACCTGAGTCTCACCTTCAGAAATGGCTTTTGGATTCAGAACCATTGCCTCTATGTCCCTCAAAGTGCGCGGCTAGAAGTCCTCAGTCTGGTTCATGACTCTAAGCTTGCAGTACATTTTGGGGCCTTTAAAACTGCTGAACTGTTGTCTCGCTCATTCTGGTGGCCTAGTTACAAGAAAGATGTAAAGAACTATGTTGCTTCTTGTCCAACTTGTGCGCGTCATAAGACACCCGATCCTCTTCCAATTCCATCACGGCCTTGGGGATCAAGTTCTATGGATTTTGTGGTTGAACTCCCTCCTTCGAAGGAAATGACCACCATCTTGGTAGTGATCGACCGCTTTACCAAGATGGCTCATTTCATCCCAACTAAGGGGGTACCCAATGCGGAACTAACTGCAGAATTAATGATCCGGGACGTATTTAAACTACAGTACATGGGATTCCGGATGATGTGGTCTCAATTTACTTCCAAATTCTGGAGAAGTTTATGCATGTCCCTGGGTGTCACAGTCAATCTTTCCTCTGCCTTTCATCCTCAATCCAATGGCCAAACGGAAAGAACAAATCAGACTTTGGAACAATATCTTCGCTGTTTTGTTAGCTATTTGCAGGATGATTGGGTGGATTATCTTCCAACAGTGGAATTTGCCTACAATAATTCTAAGCACAGCTCCACATCTCTTAGTCCTTTTTATGTGAATACAGGGTACCATCCAGTTTGCATTCCTGACCTCCCTATTGCTACACCGATTCCTGCTGTTAATGAGAGGTTATCTCTTTTACAGGAAACTCAAAGTAAATTGCTTGAAACATTGAAGGTGGCTTACAAGAAGGCATCTGATAGATGTCTAAGAGAAATACCATCTTTCTGTGTTGGAGACAAGGTCTGGTTATCCGCAAAGAATCTCAGGACTCAGGTACCATCTGTTAAGTTGGGGCCAAAGTATTTAGGACCGTTTCAAATCCTGGCACAAGTTAATGCAGTTACTTTCCGCTTGAAACTTCCTGACAGAATGAGAGTCCATCCTGTTTTTCATGTTTCTTTACTTAAACCCTTCCATGAAAATTCCTTCCCTGGCAGAGTCCTTCCTCCTCCCCCACCTGTGGTTGTTGAGGGTGGAGAGGAATTTGTTGTAGAAGGAATAATTGACTCCAGGATCCACAGGAACAAGTTGCAGTACCTGGTGAAATGGGAAGGATACGGACCTGAAGAAAATTCTTGGGAACCTGCTGAGCATGTCCATGCTCCTAGACTTGTTTGGGAATTCCATCAAAGGTTTCCACTTAAACCTGGTCCTCAGAAGGCCTGTGGTCGTCCTGGAAGGAGGGGCATACTGTCAGGGCCCAGATTCAAACCCAGGTCCTTGGTTGCTTCTGGCAGCGCTTCTTCTTGCTGAGCTATCCAGCAGCTGATATCTATGCATTCTAGATCTATGTGGTGACCTAGACCTTGTCCAGTTTCCTGCCTAGTTCCTTGCCCAGCCTTCTATGAACTCTGAACTTTGGCCACTCCTTTGAATTTCCTATTTAAGCCTGATCTGGAAACTTCCTAATGCCAGATTATTGAGCTTTTGCCAAGATCTAGCTTTGTGTGCTTCATCCTCCCGATTCTTCTACTTGTGTACTGACCTCCAGCTACATTTCAGGACTATGCACCCATTCTTGCATAATCAATGCTTGGAGATTGTCAGAATTTTTGGGGTTGTTCACCTGCCTCTTGAGGATTGACCACAAGTTCTCAATTAGATTAAGGTCTAGGGAGTTTCATGACCATGGACCCAAAATTTCAATGTTTTGTTCCCCAAGCTATTTAGTTATCACTTTTGCCTTATAGCAAGGTGCTCCATCATGCTGGAAAAGGCATTGTTTGTCACCAAACTGTTTTTGGAAAGTTGCTCTCAGAGCATGTCTTTGTACCATTCTTTATTCATGGTTGTGCTCTTAGGCAAAATTGTGAGTGGACCCACTCCCTTGGCTGAGAAGCAACCCCACACATGAATTGTCTCAAGATGCGATGCTTTACTGCTGTCATGACACAGGACTGATGGTAGCTGTAACTGAGCTCCGATACCCAGCCTAGGTATATCCGCTGTATAATCCTTGAAGCTGAGGAAGTACTAAAATATCCAAGGCAAAACCCCCCCCAGTAACTGGACGATACACAGTTCTGGGAGTCAACTAGAATGAACTTTGCATACGGCAAGCCCATTCGGTGTGGGAGTCCTTCTCCTGTTTTTTGGTTTCCCTGAGAGTCTCCTGTACGCTTCTGGGGTAATGGCATATCTTGCCAAAATCGCTTCCTTTACCCGGCTATAGCTTGAGATTTCCTCCTCTGGCACGGCTCTGTAGGCTTCTATGCACGGCCTGACAGTTTACCAGCTAGGATCCGTACCCAGTCTGTTAGTGGTACTTTGTACAGCCTGCATTGCCGTTCAAAATCTTGCAGGAAGCCATCGATCTCTTCCTCTGCTTCCACAAACTTTTTAAAGGCATCATGTGGTACCTTTAATCTTGTCTCTGGTGCCTGTGTCGTAGTTGGCCGTCTCTCCAAGGAGCGCTGCTCCGCCAGTCGGAGTTGGTTCTCCCGGTCTTCTCTTGCCGTGATAAATTTATCCACTTGGGCTAACATTGCCTGTACCAGCTCTATTGAGGGGTTTTCTCCATAAAACTCTAGCCTGCGTTTCACTTCTTTCTCAAACTCTGTATCCATGGCTTCCGTAGCCATACTGCGTGCCCGATCCTCCTCGGTCATTTTGCAATCAGTGTGGCTTTGGTTTTATTGCTGGCGATCTTCCCTCTCGCTTCCAGCAAATCCTTTAACGTGGCTCGTTTTAATCCAGCATAGTCTGTCTCCATTCACACTTCCATTTGTTTAACCAAATTTGTATGAACTGCTGTTCTCCCGTTGCCGTTCGTGTATCCAAATCCATATGAATGCTGCTTCCTCTTGCTGCAAGGCTTGTATCCCACCGCTTGCCACCAATGTAACGGAGCTCCAATACCCAGCCTAGGTATCTCCGCTGTATAATCCTTGAAGCAGAGGAAGTACTAAAATATCCAAGGCAAAATCCCCCCCCAGTAACTGGACGACACACAGTTCTGGGAGTCAACTAGAATGAACTCTGCATACGGCAAGTTCATTCGCTGTGGGAGTCCTTCTCCTGTCTTTTGTTTTACCCTTCATCAAGCTTCGGCTGATGTTTGGGGGGGATTGAGGGGCCAGGTCACTGCATTACGTGAGATTCTGGAGACCTAAGACAGAAATACTTGGTCCACGTATTGGGGATCTGTTACAGTAGCGCTCACCTTTTCTTCTCTGGACAAGGTTTTCTCCGAATGCCTCAAAAAATTGGAAAGGGGATTCATCAGAGAAAATGACTTCACCGTAGTCCTCAGTAGTCCAATCCCTTTACCTTTTGCAGAATATCAGTCTGTCCCTGATGTTTTTCCTGGAGAGATGTGGTTCTTTGCTGCCATCCTCCAAAAGTCTTCTCCCCACTGTGCCTGCAGATGCACTCACACCTACTTGCTGCCATTCCTGAGTAAGCTCTGCACTGGTGGTACCCCAATCCCAGCTGACTCAATTGTAGGAGACGGTCCTGGCGCTTGCTAGACTTTCTTGGGCAACCTGAAGCCTTTTTCACAACAATTAAACCTCTCTCCTTGAAGTTCTTGATGATCCAGTAAATGGTTGATTTAGGTTCAATCTTAGTAGCAGCAACATCCTTGCCTGTGAATCCCTTTTTGTGCAAAGCAAGGATGACTGCACATGTAACGTTGCAGGTAACCATGGTTAACAGAGGAAGAACAATGATTTCAAGCCCCACCCTCCTTAAAGCTTCCAGTTTGTTATTTTAATTCAATCAGCATTACAGAGTGATCTCCAGCCTTGTCCTCTTCAACACTGACACCTGTGTTAACGAGAGAATCACTGACATGATGTCAGCTGGTCCTTTTGTTTGAGGGCTGAAATGCAGTGGAAATGTTTTTTTTTTTTGGGATTAAGTTCATTTTCACGGCAAAGAGGGACTTTCCAATTAATTGCAATTCATCTGATCACTCTTCATAGTATTCCAGAGTATATGCAAATAGGCTTTGAGAAAAAAAACATTTGTGTCCTTCTGAAAACTTTTGGCTAGGGCTAAAATAGCTGATTAATATAGCCATTATTACTACCTTGATGTGACAAGGATGGGGAGAGATCGCCCAAGTAGTGAGCCTAGGATGGGAAACAAAAACGTTGAAAGGTCTGAAGGATAAAACATACCAGGAAAGACTTCAGGAACTTAAAAAGTACAGTCTGGAGGAAAGAAGGGAAAGGGGAGACATGATTGAAACCCTTAAATACATCAAGGGGGTGAATAAAGTTCAGGAGGGCAGTTTTTTCATTATAAAGCCAAGATCAAGAACGCGGGGACATGATTTCAAGCTAGCAAGAGGAAAGTTGTTCAAAACTGATCTTAGAAGGTATTATTTTACTGAAAAGGTTGTTGATGCTTGGAACAGACTTCCAGCAAAAGGTATTGAGTCAGTCAACAGTAAGTGGATTCAAACATTCTTGGGGCAAACATAGATCTATACCCAGCCGAAAAAAAGTTAACAACCCTCCCCACCACCCCCCAAAAAAAAGGAATATATTACAAAAATGGGGCAGATTCGATGGACCACATGTTTTTTTTTTTTCCGCTGTTACTCTTCTATGTTTCCCCTCCCCTTTAAACCCTTGAGTTCCTTTCATCTCCCCTTTACCCCTGTCGCTTATTTCTCTTCCTTTTGCTTTCCTATATCCTTATAATTTCTTCTCTCTATTTATCCAAATTCATCCTTACTCCCTGTTTATTTGGTAATATTTCAATAAACTGATGCTAACAAACTTAGTAGTGTCAGGAGACATCATATTCTCCCCTTAATTTTATTCAAACTACATTGGATATGGGGTACACATATGCCTTCTGCATGTACAAAGGAAAGGACACCCAGCTGCATCCCCCTAACTGCCCAACAAGTAGAAAAATTATTTGGGACCACTTTTTGAAAAGGGTTGTCATCTATATGTTGATAACTATTATACCAGCCTGCCCCTTTTTCACAATCTTTACCAGAAAACATTTGTGCAGTGAAATAAAAACAGCCTAAACATTTGTCTACAAAATTGTGGATTCAACTAGAGTAGGAGTACCTGGATCAGTCACTTAATGGCCTATTTTGGCTCTTGAACTGACTCAAGCTTAAGGCCAGGTGCTATCCCACATCGGGAGTAACCCTCCAAGTTCTTACATGAGATGAAATCTCAACCAAGGGGAACTCTGCCTTTTCGCACTACTGTTCTGGCCCTGACTTTAAACCCCTTTAAAATGCAAAGAAATTCAGGGTGAAGAGCTTTGTGGCCTCAGGGGATTGAAGACAATCTCTGAGATACAGTCTCCGACAGACCTCCCAATCACACTATGGAGAGCAACCCATATGTAACACTTTCTTCTCACCACACGTAAAGCTCAGGAATTGGTGAGTAGAATCATCCTTTTGAAGCCTTCTCCTTGAGGCCTACTCCACTTGGTTCCAACCTCTCCTATTCCTACCTCCTAATTAAACACCAGATGATTATTTTCAAATATATTTACAGAAATGTGGGAGAGACTTTGGGTTTTCCTTCCCAGCAGAACACTGAGATAATGTTCAGCATTTTGCACATAAATCTTATATAGTGAACAAAATGCAGGACTCAGGCTTTAAAATCTTATGAATCGAATACAAAGTCCCTTTGATCCTACACGAGATCTTTCTGAAAAACCTTCCCTCTGTGCTGGCACCGTCAATAGACAATCAGTATCATACTCCATGTTTTTTAGGGATTGCCCCATGCTCATACCTTTTGGAGACTTGGTTCAGTCGCTAATAAGGAAACTAACGGTAAGTGACCTGGGCAACAACCCTGCAGCCTGATACGGCTGTACATGTGACAACTGTAACCTGTAAATTGCACTGGTATACCAATTTTCCTTCTTTATAACGACTATAAAAAGAGAACCTAAACAGAAATTTGAAATTTGACTGGGTCAACTATACATAGACAGAACTTGTTGCAGGTTCACTTGCCTTTATTATAATTAAAATGGTATTAAACCAAAACCAAAAATGCCATTAAATGTGGTGGCTGCATATGGTTTTTTTTTTTTCTCTTTTTTTCACCTGATGATCTGGCCAGCAACACAACTCCTGTATTAGAGTGCCCCCACTCTTGAAGAATGAGCACTTGGGGCATCTTTGGACATATCAGTCTGGGAGTAGAGGAGTGTTAGATGTACTAGAAAATTTAGATACACTAACAAACTGAGGGCAGACTCCAGCTCACACAGCAGTTACACAAACAGTTACAGCAACAGTTTTTTTTTTTCTTTTGGGATAAAGCTTTTACATTAATAAATGGTGATCATTGTAAGCACCCATGCCAGTGTTGAATGATTTGACTTATCCCTGTAATGGATACAATCTACAAGAAACCTTGTTCTTTCCAAAAACAACAGACTTATAGTTGGATCACTAGATGAAAATAGAAGAAAGAGAGCCTAAAAAGAAAACGAATTCAGCCATCACATCTAAGAACTAGTAAGCTACAATAGAATAAATGTTTACTTTGGGGTTTATAATTGCTTTAAGCACCCAATGTTGCAGATGCAATTCCTTCAAGCTCAAATGACACTTGCTTTTGTCTCTTTTGATATTGAATATGAAATGATCTTTAATGAGCAATACCGAGCAGGTTAACCCATCTAATGTACAGCAACCAAATATATCTGCAGGAAATGTTAACAACATACCTTTATGGGGAATATGTTTCAGATACAGACATGTTTACCTCAAAAGCAACACATTAATACCAAAATAGTACAAAGACAAGCATCATGTACACCAATGTCTTCTTAATTCCCATATAAAAAAAAAATCATTTAAATGTATTATTATAAAGTAACATTTTACTGCATAATGTTAACCCTGTCTTAGCAATAAATGCCTCAGTTCCTCCACCAAAATGTCAATAAAACATTAAAAACTAAATTGAAATTTGTCTCCACAAAAAAAATGTAAGATCTTAGAAGTCAGTGTTAAACATTAAACTTCCCCAACATCCTGACCATATACAGTGCCTTGCGAAAGTTTTCAGCCCCCTTGAACTTTTCAAACCTTTGCCACATTTCAGGCTTCAAACATAAAGATATAAAACTGTAATTTTTTGTGAAGAATCAACAACAAGTGGGACACAATCATGAAGTGGAACGAAATTTATTGGATATTTAAAACTTTCCTAACAAATAAAAAACTGAAAAATTGGGCGTGCAAAATTATTCGGCCCCCTTAAAGAGGAAGTAAACCCTCCTCTACAACTTGTACCTATAGGCAAGCCTATGATAAGGCTTACCTATAGGTACTGTAAATATCTCCTAAACATGTACCGTTTAGGAGATATTTACCTTACATGTCGCCAGTGACGTCACTGGCGCATGCGCTCTGAAGGAACGGCCGATCGTGCCGTTCCTTCAGAGCCCCGTGCCGAGACTGTCGGCTCCCGCGCGCGTGCGCGGGAAGACGTCACCGCGGCTCCGGCCAATCAGATGGCCGGATGCCGCGATCCCGGAAGACGGGCGACTAGACATGTCGCCCGTCATAGAGGTGAGTGAGCGGCACGGCGGGGGCTCGTTCTGAGGTAAGTATTGCATAATGAGCTAATATGCGATGCATACTAGCTCATTATGTCTTTCTTTTGCAGGGTGTAAGAAAAAAAAAAAATTTATAAGAGTTTACAACCTCTTTAAGTTAATACTTTGTAGCGCCACCTTTTGCTGCGATTACAGCTGTAAGTCGATTGGGGTATGTCTCTATCAGTTTTGCACATCAAGAGAAATTTTTGCCCATTCCTCCTTGCAAAACAGCTCAAGCTCAGTGAGATTGGATGGAGAGCAGCAGTTTTCAGTTCTTTCCACAGATTTTCGATTGGATTCAGGTCTGGACTTTGACTTGGCCACTCTAACACCTGGATATGTTTATTTGTTAACTATTCCATTGTAGATTTTGCTTTATGTTTTGGATCATTGTCTTGTTGGAAGACAAATCTCCGTCCCATTCTCAGGTCTTTTTACAGACTCCATCAGGTTTTCTTCCAGAATGGTCCTGTATTTGGCTCCATCCATCTTCCCATCAATTTTAACCATCTTCCCTGTCCCTGCTGAAGACAAGCAGGCCCAAACCATGATGCTGCCACCACCATGTTTGACAGTGGGGATGGTGTGTTCAGGGTGATGAGCTGTGTTGCTTTTACGCCAAACATAACGTTTTGCATTGTTGCCAAAAAGTTTGATTTTGGTTTCATCTGACCAGAGCACCTTCTTCCACATGTTTGGAGTGTCTCCCAGGTGGCTTGTGGCAAACTTTAAACGACACTTTTTATGGATATCTTTTAGAAATGGCTTTCTTCTTGCCACTCTTCCATAAAGGCCAGATTTGTGCAGTATACGACTGATTGTTGTCCTATGGACAGAGGCTCCCACCTCAGCTGTAGATCTCTGCAGTTCATCCAGAGTGATCATGGGCCTCTTGGCTGCATCTCTGATCAGTCTTCTCCTTGTATGAGCTGAAAGTTTAGAGGGACGGCCAGGTCTTCGTAGATTTGCAGTGGTCTGATACTCCTTCCATTTCAATATTATCGCTTGCACGGTGCTCCTTGGGATGTTTAAAGCTTGGGAAATCTTTTTGTATCCAAATCCGGCTTTAAACTTCTCCACAACAGTATATCGGACCTGCCTGGTGTGTTCCTTGTTCTTCATGATGCTCTCTGCGCTTTAAACGGACCTCTGAGACTATCACAGTGCAGGTGCATTTATACGGAGACTTGATTACACACAGGTGTATTCTATTTATCATCATTAATCATTTAGGTCAACATTGGATCATTCAGAGATCCTCACTGAACTTCTGGAGAGAGTTTGCTGCACTAAAAGTAAAGAGGCTGAATAATTTTCCAATTTTTCAGTTTTTTATTTAACAAAGTTTGAAATATCCAATAAATTTCGTTCCATTTCATGATTGTGTCCCATTTGTTGTCGATTCTTCACAAAAAATTACAGTTTTATATCTTTATGTTTGAAGCCTGAAATGTGGCAAAAGGTTGCAAAGTTCAAGGGGGCCGAATACTTTCGCAAGGCACTGTAAGCAATACATCAGGAAATTAATCTTATTCAGTGTTTCATAACATTCTTGTGTTCTATGGTCAGTCTATAAATCGTATCTCTGGGAAAATTCCATATTTACAGTATATATCAGGAGTTCCCAAACTGTTTGTCGCATGCTGCATCTGAATTTTATATGCTGGGCCCATGTATATAAAAACACAGAAAGCTTGCCAGTGCAGAAACTGCAGGAAAGTCGCATGGTGCATAAGCAGGATGGATTTTAACCGCTTGACGACCGCCCACAGTATATTTACTGCGGCAGTCAGCCCCTCCTGGGCAAAGCGTCGCTCGCCCAGGAGCCTGCAGGGGCTCGTTCACGGGCATCCCCGCACGAGTGACAGGCGGCTCCGATGTCCGCCGGCCACTCGCAATCTCCTGCTGGAGAGGGAGAAAGGCAGGCGGCTGATGTAAACAAAGCCATCTGTCATTCTCCCTGGTGTAACAGCAGAGATCATACGATCCTGCTATGTAGGATCGTATGTCTCTGCGGTTACATCACAAGCCACACCCCTTTACAGTTAGAATCACGCCCCTAGGGACACACTTAACCCCTTGATCACTAATAAAGTTAACCCCTTCCCTGCCAGTGTAATTTTTACAGTAACAGTGCATATGTATAGCACTGATTACTGTAGTAATGTCCCTGGTCCCCCCAAAAGTGTCAAAAATGTCAGTCAGGGGTCCGATCTGTCCTCCACAATGTCGCAGTCCCGCAAAAAAAAAAAATCGCAGATCGCCGCCATTACTAGTTAAAAAAAAAAAACAATAAAAATGACATAAATCTTTCCCTTAGTTAGTAAACGCAATAACCTTTGCGCAAACCAATCAAAATACGCTTATTGCGATTTTTTTTACCAAAAATATGTAGCAGAAAACAAATTGGCCTAAAATGTAAAAAAATTTTGATTTTTACATTTTTTTTTTGGGGAATTTCATACATTTCATTTGGGTACAGCGTCGCACGACCGCGCAATTGTCCGTTAAAGTCACGCAGTGCCGAATGGCAAAATAGGCCCTGGTCTTTGAGCAGGAAAATCCTCCGGGGCTTAAGTGGTTAAGGCCAATGGATTTTTTTTAATGCTGCATGCACCTTTTTTCTGCAGAAAACGAGGGCATAGCAGCCCATTCAAATCAACGGGCTGCTATGCCTGTGCAAATGTGGGCCGCCAACCTGCATACATGTGAACCAGGCCTGAAGCAGTAGCAAAGTAATTTACAAATAAAAACTGCAACGGGAGGTCAGAATTCAGGAACCAGTTAGGCTACGTTCACATCTTGGCGTTGCTATTACGGGCGTTTTTATGAGCGTTTTTTCAGGCGTTTTTGCAGGCGTTTTTTGTGCAGGCGTTTTTAGATTGACTAGAGACCAATGGAAAACGCTTGTAATCTGCCCAAAAAGAAGCTCATGTACTTTGAGCGTTAGGCGTTTTGCTCACGGCGTCAAAACGCTCAGATGTGAACAGGGGCCATTGAAATGAATAGGATTTGTCTTGTTGGGCGTTTTGAGAGCTGATCCTAGAGCAGAAAAATGCCCCCAAAACGCCTACATGTGAACGGAGCCTTAAGGCCTTAAGGCACACATTCTGGGTCCAGCTATTTGATCCTATATGCCTTATATAGCATGGATATTTTAAGAGTGTTTCTCTCCTCAATACATTTATTCCAAATATTTTTTTTTTTTTTTATTTATATATATTTTCAGATTGTGCTGGTTCCCAATGTGCCGTTGCCATCACTTTTTGAGCGATATCTGTTAAGCCCTTTACAATCGTTTATCTATGACTACTCCACCTCTGGTCCCATCCTCCCTATTGCCCTTGTGTGCTGGCGTTGAACCATGCCTCAGCCCCGGGTCAGGCTTCTCCTGGATCAGTTTGGGTCTTTCTACATCAACCTGGATTGCTCTTGGATTTATGACACCGCATAAGTTAGTGTCTATTCCATCATATTCCCTATTAGAGTTCATATGATTACAATTATTTAACCCACATTCTCATTTATAGATACAATATAATGCTCCTGATGAGTGGACGGAGGTCCACGAAACGCGTCGAGCCGACATTTACTCAGACAACCCTATCTAAGGCTTCTTATAATGAGCCGACAATTATTAAGACAATTCTATCCGATTTTTTTTATCTCAAGATTATGTATTTTTAGCTAATATAGCCTCATATTAAATCTGTTTCTATTAATGAATGATTTTGGTTATGCTATCCATGTATTTATTCTTATTTATATGACCTGTGTATATATTATGTATTAATATCTTTTATTCGTATCCAGACATATTGTGTTATATATTACAAATGTTTAATCAGATACTCGATTTTGTGCCAGCTCTCCATGGGTCCCCATTATCTGGGTTTATATAAAGTTTGTTTTTTATATTATATATTTGTGTACCTATGGAGAATTTGTTTTCACAATAAAATCATTTATTTATTATTAAGGATTTTGCAAAGTTATTATTATTTTTGTGTTTATATGTAATACATGGATTATTTATGATTTACAATACAGTATATACAGGGATAGCCCGTGTGTCTAGCCATACTCATATAAAGTCCCACATTCCTTTCCCTTCTTTGCCATATTTGTGAGGCTCTTTTCTCCCCCAAATGACCCTGGGATTATTACTATTGGATAAACACTGCATATGAGATTGCACCATATAGCCTAAGTGGGATAAGAGGATCCAGGACCCATCATTGGAGAGATTGGCACCTAGGATTAATATCTATTTGAGAGCATATTCTACCACCTATACGCGGGTTACCCCTGCAGGGGTGCCGATTTCCGGTGAGTGCGGGAAAGATAAGAAAAAGGGGGAGCACATTCTTCCTCACCCAGCACGGAGGCACCTGGATCACCACAAGAACCACCTATTGAAATTGCACTTCCACCTTTATAAGAACTTTACTTCACTTTCAAAAGAACTTTATGTTTTTTAATTTTTTAGCTGATAGTTTTATTGTGCAATAATTTCCGTTTGTGGGACCATATACACGGTTTATATGGTTCCCAGGTCCCTTTGACTAACCACTGTTAGCCTGGACCCTTAGCACTTCAGCACTTTTCTGTCTATATTCACCATCATCATCACTATTGTGATTATTTTTTTCACTGGTCCAATCTAGGACCTACACTGCCAACATCCTTGTGTGGAGGTTTCACTCCCTTTGCTTTGATATCACTTATTACCTTATTTTTATTGGCAGCATTTTACCTGGTTGAGTCACAATATTATTTCTTTCGGTCCACTATACCTAGTTTTTAGGCCAACTCTGGCCATTCTCACTACGGAGTATTTTTTTTTTTTTTTATATATATATATTTTGCTGTGACCACCTATTTATTTCACACTATTGCACTTTATACTTTTATATTGATTTGTATTTGCACTACTGTATTTTATATTTATATCGATATTTATGTATTTATGGTGGCTTTTAGCTGTTTTACATCCATATGAAATATTGATATTGAGTGTGTTTTATATACATTTATTTTTTATAGTCCTCATTCTTATTAGTCACATATATTGATAATTATCACGCCAATCAGATTGTGAGAATCACTTGGCATCATCATATTTATTTATTGGCAGTGCCAAGTACCTCACCATCCTTTACATATTCAAATACTGACTTCACAGTCTTTATTTTTGAGGTAGGCAGCAGCCGTGCTATTTTACTTATCCATAGCGCGGATTCTCCTTTTCCTATTAAGATTGGACCCCTGACTGACATTTTTGACACTTTTGGGGGTACCAGTGACATTACTACAGTAATCAGTGCTATAAATATGCACTGTTACTGTAAAAATGACACTGGCAGGGAAGGGGTTAACTTTATAAGTGATCAAGGGGTTAAGTGTGTCCCTACGGGCGTGATTCTGTCAAGGGGCGTGGCTTGTGATGTAACTACAGAGACATACGATCCTACATAGCAGGATCGTATAGTCTCTGCAGTTACACCAGGGAGAATGACAGGCGGCTTTGTTTACATTAGTCGCCTGCCTTTCTCCCTCTCCAGCGGGAGATCGCGAGTGGGCGGCGGACATCGGAACCGCCGGTCACTCGCGCGTGGATGTCAGGGAACGAGCGGGAGCGTGCCTCCGGCGGCGCGCGCTCGCCTCCTAGAGGCTCGTGGGCGAGCGACGTACCAATACGACGCTTTGCCCAGGAGGGACTGACCGCCGCAGTATGTGTACTTGCGGCGGTCAGCAAGTGGTTAATGTCTAAACCGCTGGCAACAAAAGTGAGTACACCCCTATGTGAAATTGGGCCCAAAGTCTCAATATTTTGTGTGGCCACCATTCTTTTTCAGCACTACCTAACCCTCTTGGGCATGGAGTTCTCCAGAGCTTCACAAGTTGCCACTGGAGTTCTCTTTCACTCCTCAACATCACGAAGCTGGTGGATGTTAGAGACCTTGCGCTCCTCCATCTTCTGTTTGAGGATGCCCCACAGATGCTCAATAGGGTTTAGGTCTGGAGACATGCTTGGCCAGTCCATCATCTTTACCCTCAGCTTCTTTACAAAGGCAGTGGTCGTCTGGAGGTGTGTTATCATGTTGGAATACTGCCCTGCGGCCCAGTCTTCGAAGGGAGGGGATCATGCTATGGTTCAGTAGGTCACGGTACATGTTGACATCCATGGTTCCCTCAATGAACTGTAGCTCCCCAGCACTTATGCAGCCCCAGACACTCCCACCTCCATGCTTGACTGTAGGCAAGACAAACTTGTCTTTGTACTCACCTGGTTGCTGCCACACATGCGTGATACCATCTGAACCAAATAAGTTTATCTTGGTCTCATCAGACCACAGGACATGGTTCAAGTAATCCATGTCCTTAGTCAGCTTTTCTTCAGCAAACTGTTTGCAGGTTTTCTTGTGCATCATCTTTAGACGAGGCTTCCTTCTGGGACGACAGCCATGCAGACCAATTTGATGCAGTATGCAGAGTATGGTCTGAGCACTGACAGGCTGACTCCCCACCCTTTAAACCTCTGCAGCAATACTGGCAGCACTCATTCGACTATTTCCCAAAGATAACTTCTGGATATGACGCTGAGCATGTGCACTCTACTTCTTTGGTTGACAATGGCGAGACCTGTTCTGAGTGGAACCTGTTCTGTTAAACCGCTGTATGGTCTTGGTCACTGTACTGCAGCTCAGCTTCAGGGTATTGACAATCTTCTTATAGCCTAGGCCATCTTTATGCAGAGCAACAATTCTTTTTTTCAGATCCTCAGAGAGTTCTTTGCCATGAGATGCCATGTTGATCTTCCAGTGACCAGTATGAGAGAGTGAGAGTGATACCACCAAATTTAACACACCTGCTCCCCATTCACACCTAAGACCTTGTAACACTAACCAGTCAGATGACATTGGAGAGGGAAAATAGCTACTTGGGCCCAATTTGGACATTTTGACTTAGGGGTGTACTCACTTATGTTTCCAGTGGTTTAGACATTAATGGCTGTATGTTGAGTTATTTTGAGGGGACAGAAAATTTACAGTGTTATAAGCTGTACACTCACTACATTACATTGTAGCAAAGTGTCATTTCTACAGTGTTGTCAAATGAAAAGATATAATAAAATATTTACAAAAATGTGATGGGTGTACTCACTTTTGTGAGATACTGTATATAAATATACCCAATAAAGTAATTCAATAAAAGGCGTCCTCACCTGAACACTGTGGATGAAAAAGAAAAACACAGTAGGAAACAAAAAGCCATACTATATATACTGGTGTAGAAAATGTGTATATATCAAGTATGAAAAAATAAATAAGTAAACAAAGCTTCACAAAAAATATGGAATACATGAGGTCCTCAAAGAAAGAAAAAACCTATATGAAAATATATAAAAGAAGCCTAACCCATGCATGCAGCACACACATCAAAATAACATGGACATGCATCCTCATATAGATAAATAATTGAAGATGAAAACATGAGCATGTCTCCTTACAGTGTACAAGGCATATCTGATAGAGTATATATGCGATACATACCATGCAATAAATATACATATATAAAGTCTAAAAGCAAGAAAAACACACTTACATGTATCATAGACTCTATATATTATAGCCATAAAATATGGATATAGTAAGAAACCAAAATAGTGGAAGAAAAAGAAATGGCAAAATGCTAATGTTGGTCCTGACAAAAAATAATCAAAAATAGATTTTCTTAAAAAGACAAATAAACCTTGTCAGAACATCATATTATTTTTGATGTCACTCAAATGTTCACAAAATCTATCCCTGAGTCTGCGAATGGTTCTTCCGACATACGGTTTAAAACATATGCTACAGTACATGTGATGACATAAACCACATATGTTGTATTGCAATTGAAAACTTATTGATCTTAAAAGTCTTGCCATTACTCGAGCATATGTTTTGTCCTGGCAAAACATGGGAACAACACAAACAGTTGAAAGAGCCACATTTGAATTTACCTATAAAGTGTAACCATGTCATAGACTTAGTATGAGAGTTGGATGGCTGAAAGAAGCTAGGTGCTAAATAGTTACCCAACGTTTCCACTCCTTTAGCCACAACCATAATACCACTGTCCAAAATATGTGCACATACCGCATCATTAGACAACAAAGGTAAATATTTGACAACAATGTGTTTAATCTGTTTAAATTCAAGACTGTGTGTGAGAACTAATGAGGGATTTCTATTTCTAGTTCAAACAGTTTTGCGTGTCTTTCTGTTATATAGAGATCATGTCGATTTTAGTTAAGAGCTATATTGTAAGCTCTGTCCAAAGACCATTTGGGATAACCCCTTGCTATAAACCTATTGTCTAAAAACCTAAAGCCTCCTTAACAAAGTCAGAATGTGAACTAAAATTCTCCTCAATCTGACAAACTGCCCAATGAGAATACCCTTTATGGTGTGATGTGGGTGACTAGATTTAGCAGACAAAAGACTTTCTCGCAGGATTTTTTATTTTGTAGCTGAGTGGAAACCTTGTCTGATTTATGAGACATCCAAGAAACATATCTCCTCAGGATCGCTAAGTCCTGTAAAACATAGATTACATTCATTATTATTAAGATATAATAAAAATGATGGAAAATCGATCTCCCTGTGACCAACAAAAATCGTCAATGTACCTAAAGTACAAACTACTGTAGTATAAGTAAAACTCAGCCGATTTAGAACTGAAAAATTAGCCCCTTCTGGCTCTGCAGCAACTGAAGAAACTTGCTAGATGAAAAATAAATCTTGGGGAAAAGAAAAACATTTTTCTTCTCTCAGAGAAGATATCGATTTTCCTAGAATACTGGCAAAATAATACAACTGATCCATTCTGGAAGTAGGGGGGCTTATATGGGACCATCCTTACAGCTTTGTTTTTCCAGTTTCCAAGCTCCTGCAGACAGCAGTATAACCCGATTTACCTAAAATACTTCATCCTGGGTCATGTAATATTTAGTAAATCCTCATCTTCAGCCGTTCAGTGGGGGAGACACTGGGGTTGATTTACTTAAACAAGAGAATGCAAAATCTGGTGCAGCTTTGCTTGGTAGCCAGTCAGCTTTCAACTTCAGCTTGTTTAATTAGGCTTTGACAAAAAATAACTGGAAGCAGATTTGTTTCTTTGTAGAGATTTGCCAGATTTTGCACCCTCCAGCTTTAGTAAATAAACCCCATCTTTCCCATAATGTTGATGGTTTTCTTTTGTTGGTAGTTATAATGCTTTCTTTGATGAAAGTGACCATCATCAATCACTGTTTGCTTCTCTTGAGCATCCTCATTACATGCAGGACTATAGCTACTAAATGGACCTGTGCTTTTGGTTTTGCCTAGTGTCCAACTTTCTAAAGGAGCTATATCAAGCTGTTAACCACTTAAGCCCCGGAGGATTTGGCTGCTAAACGACCAGAGGGTATTTTGCGATTCGGCACTGCGTGACTTTAACGGACAATTGCGCGGTCGTGCGACGCTGTACCTAAACGAATTTGGCGTCCTTTTTTTTCCACAGACAGAGCTTTCTTTTGGTGGTATTTGATCACCTGTGCGATTTTTTGATCACGCGCTATAAACAAAAAAAGAGCGTAAATTTTGCAAAAATAGCAATATTTTTCCCTTTTTTTTATATGAAATTCGTCCCCAAACTAATGTAAAAATCAAAATTTTTTAATATTTTCGGCCAATTTGTTTTATGCTACCTATGTTTGGTAAAAAAAATCGCAAAAAGCGTATTTTGATTGGTTTGCGCAAAAGTTATTGCGTTTACTAACAAAGGGAAAGATTTTTGTCATTTTTGTTGTTTTTTTTTTTAACGCGTAATGGCGGCGATCTGCAATTTTTTTTTGCGGTACTGCGACATTGCGGTGGACAGATCGGACCCTTGACTGACATTTTTGACACTTTTGGGGTTACCAGTGACATTTCTACAGTAATCAGTGCTATATATATGCACTGTTACTGTAAAAATACACTGGTAGTGAAGGGGTTAACTTTATTTGAGAGGGAGGGGCTGTGTGTGTCCCTAGGGGCGTGATTCTAACTGTGATTGGCTGTGGCTTCAACTGTATGCAGAGTGATCAATGGATCTACATAGTAGATCCATGTGATCATCTCTCATACAGAGAGGAGAATGACAGGCAGCTTGTTTACACAAGCTGCCTGACCTTCTCCCTCTCCCCCGCCGATCGCAGAGTGGCCGGCGGCGATCGGGTCCGCCGGTCACACGCGCGGTGGGGTCCGAGACCACGCGGGAGCGCGCCTCCGGCGGCGCGCGCTCGCTCCCTAAACCCTCACAGGCGAGCGACGTAGACCTACGTCACTTTGCCTGTGAGGGGCTGACCGCCGCCGTAGATAGTCATGCGGCGGTCAGCAAGTGGTTAAAGATGATGTCCCCAACAAACTAATGGGAAAAATGATTTTGCAGTTTGGTTTTGAGCTTATAAACATCATATCAGCACCATTGTAGGTAAAGATGAGAAGGGAAAAGTAGTACAGTAGCAGTCATGTTGGGGACTGCTACATGATATACAGGTCCTTCTCAAAAAATTAGCATATTGTGATAAAGTTCATTATTTTCTGTAATGTACTGATAAACATTAGACTTTCATATATTTTAGATTCATTACACACAACTGAAGTAGTGCAAGCCTTTTATTGTTTTAATATTGATGATTTTGGCATACAGCTCATGAAAACCCAAAATTCCTATCTCAAAAAATTAGCATATCATGAAAAGGTTCTCTAAACGAGCTATTAACCTAATCATCTGAATCAACTAATTAACTCTAAAAACCTGCAAAAGATTCCTGAGGCTTTTAAAAACTCCCAGCCTGGTTCATTACTCAAAACCTCAATCATGGGTAAGACTGCCGACCTGACTGCTGTCCAGAAGGCCATCATTGACACCCTCAAGCAAGAGGGTAAGACACAGAAAGAAATTTCTGAACGAATAGGCTGTTCCCAGAGTGCTGTATCAAGGCACCTCAGTGGGAAGTCTGTGGGAAGGAAAAAGTGTGGCAGAAAACGCTGCACAACGAGAAGAGGTGACCGGACCCTGAGGAAGATTGTGGAGAAGGACCGATTCCAGACCTTGGGAGACCTGCAGAAGCAGTGGACTGAGTCTGGAGTAGAAACATCTAGAGCCACCGTGTACAGCCGTGTGCAGGAAATGGGCTACAGGTGCCGCATTCCCCAGGTCAAGCCACTTTTGAACCAGAAACAGCGGCAGAAGCGCCTGACCTGGGCTACAGAGAAGCAGCACTGGACTGTTGCTCAGTGGTCCAAAGTACTTTTTTCGGATGAAAGCAAATTTTGCATGTCATTCGGAAATCAAGGTGCCAGAGTCTGGAGGAAGACTGGGGAGAGGGAAATGCCAAAATGCCTGAAGTCCAGTGTCAAGTACCCACAGTCAGTGATGGTCTGGGGTGCCATGTCAGCTGCTGGTGTTGGTCCACTGTGTTTTATCAAGGGCAGGGTCAATGCAGCTAGCTATCAGGAGATTTTGGAGCACTTCATGCTTCCATCTGCTGAAAAGCTTTATGGAGATGAAGATTTCATTTTTCAGCACGACCTGGCACCTGCTCACAGTGCCAAAACCACTGGTAAATGGCTTACTGACCATGGTATTACTGTGCTCAATTGGCCTGCCAACTCTCCTGACCTGAACCCCATAGAGAATTTGTGGGATGTTGTGAAGAGAAAGTTGAGAGACGCAAGACCCAACACTCTGGATGAGCTCAAAGCCGCTATCGAAGCATCCTGGGCCTCCCTAACACCTCAGCAGTGCCACAGGCTGATTGCCTCAATGCCACGCCGCATTGAAGCAGTCATTTCTGCAAAAGGATTCCCGACCAAGTATTGAGTGCATAACTGAACATCATTTTTTTGAAGGTTGACTTTTTTTGTATTAAAAACACTTTTCTTTTATTGGTCGGATGAAATATGCTAATTTTTTGAGATAGGAATTTGGGGTTTTCATGAGCTGTATGCCAAAATCATCAATATTAAAACAATAAAAGGCTTGCACTACTTCAGTTGTGTGTAATGAACCTAAAATATATGAAAGTCTAATGTTTATCAGTACATTACAGAAAATAATGAACTTTATCACAATATGCTAATTTTTTGAGAAGGACCTGTCAGCACGCTCTCAGGTGTTCCACACACATGTTTTTTTTGAGCGTGCGTGTGGAACACCTGAGAGCGTGCTGACATCGTGGGTCGGAGCACGTAGCGCCGTATGTGACCTCGAGGACCCTATCCATTTAACATGGAGGATCCCGGTCTAGGGGGATCAGAGCCCAGCAGTCACCATTTCTCTGACCTGGAGGGTCATAAAGCACTATTGGTCTCTTTGTCATATGGCATTTGAGACCCACCATATCTGGTGAGTTTACATCTTATCTTTCTTCTGAAAGTCACCTTTGTGATTGGATTTCCTGGAACATTGGAGGATCCAGCACCAAGCACTTGCACTTTTCCTGACACTTTTTTTGGACTATTTATCACAGAGTCACTTATGAACTATTTTGGACTTAACTTGGCACTATTACTACACCTATTTATTTATATTGTCATTTATTTATATATACTGTCTCACTGTGCATTTTTAAGGGCATAGATTTTAGTTATTTATGTTATTAGCTTTTTAATTGGTATTTTATCCCTATTTGCACCTGTTCTTACTAGCAAGCGCTATATTATCCCATTTAGTTTGGGGTTTTTTACTCAATCATTTTATAACCTATAGCAGCTGCTCTTCTTATATTTAATAGTGCACTCACATGTTATATTAGGTACTCCTAGGCGCGAGGAATATATTCTTTTGAATATATATATTTATTTTTCTTCAAGTGTCCCATTTTGTACCTAGTTGAGCCAGAGGAGTATCTCACTCATTCCCTTCTCCCATCCCCAATATAAAATAAACAAAACCAAACCAAAGATGCCGGACTGGTCTTTGACTCAAATCTAACACCTGGGTATTCAGCTTAAAGCGGTTGTAAACCCAAAAAGTAAAAAAAAAAAAAAAAACTGCAAGACAAAGGCATAATGAGCTAGTATGCATCGCATACTAGCTCATTATGTATTACTTACCTTAGAACGAAGCCCCGACACGGACCCCCGGACATCGCTGCGGGCGCCGCCACGATCCCTCGCTGTCTCTTCTGGGTTCGGCGGCTCCGGCGCTGTGATTGGCCGGAGCCGCGATGACGTCACTCCCACGCATGTAGAGTGACACGTGAGTGACTTTCCGGCCATGCAAAACTGAAGGTCCCCCCGGACCTGCAGAGCGCATGCGCCGCTCGCGTGAGCGGCTGCATGCACTGCAAATATCTCCTAAACCGTGCCTGTTTAGGAGATATTAATTATACCTACAGGTAAGCCTTATTATAGGCTTACCTGTAGGTAAAAGTGTAAAAAAAACATGATACTACTGCTTTAAATGGGCTAAAGGTGTTACCGGTGACCATGACAGACCCACATCAGGCTCAATGCCTGGAAAATCTGCTACACTAGCATGAATGTTTGACAGTGAATTTATTCATGCCATTTGTTTAAACAATAGGGAAAGTATATTTCTCTTACGTCCTCCGACAGTCGCCGCCTCTTCATATTCGTCACATATGGGGTATTAGACTTTGCTCCGAAGGAGTAGCTAGGCAACAGAATATGTTAACAATAAAGCTTTAACATATCCCACCCTCAAGGGGTGGTCCCCTCAGTCAATACCCTCCTACTTCCTGCAACCATATCTCAGTTTTAATGTCTAGCTTGTCAGGAGTGGCTGGCTCTCTCTGTGCTGGGACTTTCTGTCCCAGACTCTTTCTTCTTTTTGATATTTTGTTTGAGTTTTCTCTCTATCTTTACTTAGCTGTTATTTTTGTCAGCATTAGTTAGTTCTTCGGACGAAGAGGATCATGCGGACTGGGTCTCGGGCTGATCCCCCTGGTCGCAGGTCGTGGGTCAGTGGCTTCCCAGTCTGCCATCGAGCGTTCAGCCAGGTAACGCTCCTGGCACAGTGAACGACCCATCCCTGTTCGGTGCAGGGATGATTGGTGAGGTGGCTACCTCACCGGACGCTGTGCGGTTTCTTAACCTCCATTGTGTGCGTCTTGAATTGCGACTCTCCCTGCCTCATGTGCAGCGGCTTGTTCGCCTGTGCGGGTTCCCCACGCCATGTGAGGTAAGTGTATTTATGTGGGGACCTGTCTGTCTGGGAGGGTCTCAGTCTGGGACTGTGTAACCTGCCTTTAATCACACTGCTTGTCTCCCTATCTCTCGGCTGCATGCTGTGGGCTGCAAGGGGGGGGGGGGGGGGAGCTGTATGACACTGTGTGTGTCAGGCTGGGCAGTGTGAGAAGCTGTGTGCTGTGGGGCATGTTTTTTCTTGGCATGTTTGGGCATATACAGCGATCGCTGCGGCGATCTAACATGTATCCTTATATTGGGATGTAATGTGTGTGTTTTTATGCACTGTGGAGCGGCGTTTTCGGCGCCAAACGACGCCATTTTACCGGCGCCCGCTCCGGCCGCATGGTTTACATGCACGGCGGCCATTTTCTTGTAGCCTCCATAGGCTTACATAGAGCGCCCTGGCAGCATCACTTCCTCTTTCCAGGAACATCGATCGAGGCAGCAGCAGCAGCGGGGTCTCCTCAGGTTTTATCCTTCTGTTCTTGCTATCCATTGCCTGTATTCAGTTTGTATATTCCCTGTGGGGGTCTCATTGTGCCGGAGTGTGGTGCGGTGGGCTGCGCTTGCCGCGCTTGCTAAAAGGGGGCAGTTAACCCTTGGTTGTCTGGCATTACAGGGGCAATGGATTCTCAGGAGGGCAAGTTTCCTACAGTATTGGTGGAAAGCCAGGGGACCGCTGTTTCCCCCCCAGGGGGGGATTTAGCCGCTATTGTGGCTGGCCTTGCTGCCCAGGTGCAAATGCTGGTGGCTGCTCAATCTACTAAACGGCCCAGAGTTGCTCTGTCCTCTGATTCTGAGGGTGAAGGTGATGGGGCTGTTCTGGCAGGGACCTCCTTATCGGGGTCCCGCTCCTCTCTTGATCTAGTGGGGTCTGAGGTAGAGGCTGAAGTTGAGGGGGTTGATAATTCTCCCCCTGGCTCGCCTGAAGAGCTTGCAATCATGGATGAGTTGATTGCTTCCATTAAGCAGACGCTACGTTTGCAGGACGAAGTGTGTCCCCCCGCTGCCTTGGCGGCTTATGGGACGCAGTGGAAACGCAGGACGCCGCAGGTTTTTCCCTGCAATGCTGATTTTCAGCGCGCTGTTAAGGATCAATGGCGCGATCTGCGCAAGCCTTTTGCGGTACCAAGTAAATTCAAGCTGCGTTATCCTTTCTCGCCTGCCACTGATGAACGGTGGTGTGTGCCTCCGCCAGTGGATCATGCAATTGCGGTTTTGAACAAAGCCACTGCGATTCCTGCAGAGGGTTCCCCTGTTTTCCGTGATGCCACGGATAGGAGACTGGAGTCTCTTGCCCGTCATACTTATTCTGTTACGGGTTCTATGCTTAAGGCTCTGTTTGCTTCTCTCATGGCGGCCCAGGCGATCGCAAGTTGGACGCAGATGCTTAGGCGCGTCCTAGTGGCCGATTCGGCCTCGGCGGCGACCCTGGATATGGTGAATCAGATCCACCAGGGTGTCATGTATCTGTGTGATGCGGACCTGGACCTGATTCCGTTAGCTGCACGTGTGCACAGCGTGGCGGTGTTGTCTCGCCGTCTGGTTTGGTTGAAATGTTGGTCGGTGGACCAATCTTCACGTAAGACCTTAGCCAATCTGCCTTATGATGGGTCTCGCCTTTTTGGGGAGTCCCTGGATGTGTTGATTAAGGGGATCACCGGGGGTAAGAGCACTCTCTTGCCCCATTTCCCCAAGGCTAAGGGGGCTTCTGGGAAGAAGCATGCTAATTTTCGGCCCCCTCAGGGGTCCTTTCGTGCCTTTCGGCCGCACTACAAGGGCAAACCGTTCAAAGGCCAAGGCTCTCAGAAGAAGCCCTGGTCTGGGAAACAGAAGTCCGGCCAATCCGGACCTGCAGCCCATAACAGTTCGGCCTGAAGGGGCGCCCTCACCCAGTTTTGGGGTGGGGGGACGCTTGCTCGGTTTTCTTCAGCCCTGGTTGGCCCGTGTGCGGGACAGATGGGTTCTGGAAATCGTTCGATCTGGTTACAAGATCGAGTTTCTCTCTCGGCCGGAGAGCAGATTTTTTCCCTCAAATCTTCAACTGTCTCCAGAGCGCCTGCGGGATCTGCACCTGGCGGTGCGGGACCTGAGGGCTCAGGGAGTGGTGGTTCCGGTGCCTCATCGGGACAGATTTCGGGGGTTTTATTCCAATCTGTTCACCGTGCCCAGGAAGGAGGGCAAGGTTCGTCCGATTCTGGACTTGAAGGCTCTGAACCGCTCTGTGCGGGTTCGCAAGTTCCGCATGGAATCCCTGCGCTCGGTGGTGGCTGCCCTCGTTCCGGGGGAATTCATGGCCTCCATCGATTTGAAGGATGCGTACCTTCACATCCCCATATTCGAGGGTCATCAGAGATACCTTCGATTTGCCATTGCGGAGGATCACTACCAGTTCGTGGCGTTGCCCTTTGGTCTCGCCTCGGCTCCGCGGGTCTTCACCAAGGTGCTTACACCGGTTCTGGCATTATTGAGGGCCCAGGGCATTTCTGTCCTGGGGTATCTGGACGACATTCTGGTTCGGTCTGCGACCAGACAGGGTCTGGAGGAGGACCTGTCTGTCACAATGCAAACTCTGCAGGAGTTTGGTTGGACGATAAATGTTCCAAAGTCGACACTGAGTCCGTCGGTTCGTCTCCCCTATCTGGGAATGATACTGGACTCGGTGCAGGCGAAGGTCTTCCTGCCGGAAGACAAACTCAGGACTCTTCAGGAGGAAGTCAGGTCCCTCAGGGACGTTCCACACTCGTCTCTGCGGACGTGTATGAGGTGTCTGGGATTGATGGTCTCGGCCTTCGAGGCGATTCCTTTCGCGCAGTTTCACACGCGGGGTCTCCAGGCGGAGATCCTGTCCAGGTGGGACGGGCGACCTCAATCTCTGGATCTTCAGATCTCGTTGAGTCATCGCACCAGGGAAAACCTTCTGTGGTGGCTCCAGTCCCCGTTGGTGTCCGGGGGCAAGTCGTTTCGTCCGATCTCGTGGACGGTAATCACCACGGATGCCAGCCTGTCGGGCTGGGGTGGTGTTCTGGGCGTTCTGTCCGCCCAGGGGACCTGGTCGGAGGGGGAGTCTTCCCTCCCGATCAACATTCTGGAATTGCGTGCGATAAGGCTCTGTCTTCATCGCTGGACGGACCGGCTGCAGGGCTGCCCGGTTCGGGTGCAGACGGATAATGCCACGGCGGTGGCCTACATCAACCACCAAGGGGGCACCAGGAGTGCCCGAGCGGCTCGAGAAGTGGCCGACATTCTATCTTGGGCCGAGACTCATGTCCCGGCGATAACGGCGGTTCACATTCCGGGAGTGGAGAACTGGCAGGCGGACTATCTGAGTCGCCAGACCCTGGATCAGGGGGAATGGTCTCTCCACCCGGCTGTCTTCCAGATGTTGTGCGCGAAGTGGGGTCTTCCAGATGTGGATCTGTTCGCGTCTCGCCTCAACTACAAGGTGAAGAGGTTCGTGGCAAGGACGCGCGACCCTCGGGCAGACGCGTCGGACGCGTTAGTGGCCCCGTGGCATCAGTACAGGCTGATGTACGCGTTTCCACCGATTCAGTTGCTGTCCAGGTTCCTTCGCAGGTTACACTCGGAACGCAGCACGGTGATTCTTGTGGCACCGGACTGGCCTCGCCGGTCCTGGTACGCAGACCTCGTGAATCTGGCGGTCGACGCCCCTTGGCGTCTGCCTCTTCGAGACGATCTACTGTCTCAAGGACCGATTTACCATCCTGCTTTACAGTCGCTGGCTTTGACGGCCTGGCTGTTGAGACCGAGGTCCTGAAGGAGAAGGGTCTCTCTCCAGAGGTCGTTCATACTTTGATCAACGCGAGGAAGTCTTCCTCGGGGAAGGTTTATTACCGTACTTGGAAGGCATATTTTGCCTGGTGTGAGTCCAGGGGGTTTTCACCCCGCACGTACTCGGTTTCCCGTGTGCTGTCTTTCCTTCAGACGGGTGTCGATCAGCGTTTGGCGCTGGCTACGATAAAGGGTCAGGTGTCTGCGCTGGCCGTTCTGTTTCAACGTCCCGTGGCTTCCAACTCCTTGGTTGGCACCTTTATTCAGGGTGTGCGGCATCTGGTTCCTCCTAGGAGGGATCCTTTGCCCCCTTGGGACTTGAATCTCGTTCTATCTGCGTTACAACGTGCTCCTTTTGAACAGATCAGGGAGATCTCGTTGCCTATGTTGTCCAAAAAGGTCGCCTTTTTGGTGGCGATCACTTCGGCTCGCAGAGTGTCGGAACTGGCGGCTTTGTCCTGCAAGTCTCCGTACCTGGTTGTTCATTTGGATAAGGTGGTCTTGCGACCTAATCCTTCTTTTCTGCCGAAACGAGTTTCGGAATTCCATCTTAACGAGGATATTGTTTTGCCTTCGTTGTGCACGAAGCCTAAACATCCAAAGGAGATGAGATTGCACTCTCTGGATGTTGTTCGGGCGATAAGGGTTTACCTTAAATCGACTGAGTCTTTTCGTAAGACGGACTCCTTGTTTGTTCTTCCAGAGGGTCCTCGGAAGGGCATGGCGGCTTCGGCCTCTACCATCGCCAAATGGATCAGGCAGACCATTGAACAGGCCTATGCCTTGCAGGGGAAGGTTCCCCCTGTGCCTGTGAAGGCGCACTCTACTAGATCTCTGAGTACATCTTGGGCCTGCCGTCATGGGGCTTCTGTAGCCCAGGTGTGTAAGGCGGCGACTTGGTCGACCGTGCACACTTTCACAAAATTCTACAAAGTAGATGTTCAGGCATCGGCGGATGCTTCCTTTGGCCGCAAGGTTCTTAGTGCGGCTGTTCCCTAGGGTCCATTGTGGGGACTCCTGGCTGTTGGGATAGTTTTTTGTATCCCCTGGGTTTTTTGTCTTTTCCTGGGTTGTTGCTCCTGTTGAGCACTTATTTTTGCTGTTGCCCAGCTGGTTTCCTTCCTTTGGTAAGGTTCCTTTCTTTGATGTGGAGACTGCGTTGCCTTTCGGCGCGGATGCGTTTCCCACCCCTCATGTTTGCACTGCTTTGGGACGTCCCCATATGTGACGAATATGAAGAGGCGGCGACTGTCGGAGGACGTAAGAGAAAACGGAATTTTTGTAAAATCTTACCTGTAAAATTCCTTTCTCTGAGTCCTCCGACAGTCGCCGCCCCCGCCCCTCTTTTGGGGTTTGAATGTATACTCTACTGCTATTCCACTAAAACTGAGATATGGTTGCAGGAAGTAGGAGGGTATTGACTGAGGGGACCACCCCTTGAGGGTGGGATATGTTAAAGCTTTATTGTTAACATATTCTGTTGCCTAGCTACTCCTTCGGAGCAAAGTCTAATACCCCATACCCCAAAGTCTAATACCCCATATGTGACGAATATGAAGAGGCGGCGACTGAGAAAGGAATTTTACAGGTAAGATTTTACAAAATTCCGTTTTTTAATTGTAGCTTTTGCATTTGTTAATGTAAAAAGTACATTAGAAATGATTCCCAATATAGTTTTATTTTCTACAAATAAAAGCAATGCTGACCTCTACAGGTCATTACCTATAATACACATTTGAAAAAGGGTTTTATTATAATTTGCTGCACAAGATCTGGAGGATAATGCAACAGTTACAGTAATTTATGAGAATGTTCGAAATAATGTGGCATCCTGTGACCACATAAAAGCACATGATTGCAGGTTGAGTGCTAATTTGCAAGTAGGGCCACAGGCACTTTGTAAAGTGGGTATATTAAAACTTAATAATGCTTGACCTGAAATGGTTACATACATTCCTACATTTTCAACTGCATACTCTAACAAAATGTACTGGTGAAAAGCATGCATCAGCAGTTCAAAATGGATGAAGCTTATTGGTTTCAGTTTTAGGCTTATTTATGTTTTTTGTTTTCTTGTAACTTTAGGGCTTATGCTGCATTTACAGGCATACAGTGTTTTGTAAAGATATCTGGATTTGGAGAAGCCGGTGTAACGTTAGAAAACCGTACCACCTTGGAGAAACCATACCCTCGTCACTTCCTGTGAGAAACAGCTGAGCAGCGAAGGAGTGCGCATGCTCAGAGAGCCGGAAACATCATGGAAGAGCAGAGAAGATGGCAAGTGCGCATGCTCAGAAGGTATGAAATAATTACGGTAGTGAATGTAATGTTAAACTTGCGTCGGTTACATAAAACAGCGCGGCTGCACTATGAGACACCTCCGCTCCTATCCTTGTAACTTTCCTGATGTGGGCTAATAAATAGCGGCGGCGGGTGTATGAGATGTTAATGTCGGCTCCGTGATCCGCTTTTATATTTATTACCCCAGATCAGGGAATTGACAGGGAGAGAAGCGGAGATCACTCATAGTGCAGATGAGCTGTTTTAATGTAACGGCGGCAAGTATAACGTTAAACACACTGCCGTGAGAAATCCATACCCTCCGGAAGTGACGAGGGTAGGGTTTTCTCACGGGTATGGTTTTTTCACGGAACACCGGTGTATAAAATACAAATTGAACATTGTATATACAGTATTTGTGTATAGTTCAGGCTAGATACTATACCAATCAAGTAGAGAGGGTATTTGCATATTTTTAACTTTCTAGGGTGTATATCCCATGATATACACTATATTACCAAAAGTATTGGGATGCCTGCCAGGGGTGGGGAAAGTGCAGCCCGCAAAATATTTGGTCGGGCCCCATATGCAGACATCCCAAGGCCTCTTTCCCACGGGCGTTCCGTATGTCCGTTTTTCATCCCATCCGTTTGCGGGTGAAAAACGGACATAATGCATGTCTATGTAAATACGGATGTCAGCGGATGACCATCCACTGACATCCGTTTTGCGTCCGTTCTGTTCAGTTCCGTTTTTTTGAACGGAAGAGAACCCTATTTTTTCTTCCATTTAAAAAACGGAACAGACGCAAAAACAGATGTCACTGGTGTCATCCGCTGACATCCGTATTTACATAGACATGCATTATTATGTCCGTTTATCATCTGCAAACGGATGGGATGATAAACGGACATACGGAACGGACACTCCAATGTGTCATCCGTGTCCGTAAAAAAAAAAAAAAAATGAACTGGATGTATGGATGGCGGTATTGGTGGCGTGTTAGGTGATCCGGATCGAGCAGCACGCCACCAATACCGCGGTTTTATTGTTTTATTGTATTATGCTTGTATACATCCACCGTTGTGTGAGTATGTTTTTATACATCCTTTAATACTAGAGTCTGTACAGTCCACGCTATGTCCTGCCCCTTTCTTTTGAGGTGAATTGATTATTGCTGGGACCATATATTCAGTCTGGTGGTACGTTTTGAGCCTTCATTGCCCTGTTACCATGATCTGCTGAGGCATTGGGAATTGATGATATTGATCCGTTGGCACTGTCTGTGATTGATGGCCCAATTTGAGATTTGTTCATCGCCTATATCCACCTAACATCTGGTAAGCAGTTGGCATATCTCCACGCTTGGGTGTTGGCTTCTTTTCATCCGCACGGCTCTGAAACTGGGAATTGGTCTCCACTACTTTCATCTTTCTTGGACTGTTGGGACTTTCTGTGGACACTCCACATTGACAAATCTAGTTTTATCAGTTTAGTGTTTGGCGCTACTACACTTTTTTATCTATGCTTATGTGATTTGTAATCTATCATTTAGTTGGCTGCCTTCACATATATCTTCAGTGATCCTCATTAATATTATAATTTTTTGCTGTCCGAGCGCAGATTCTTTTCCATTTTTTACACAATGGTAACAAGTCTGTATCCAAATGACAGGCACAGTCCAAAATATACGATTCCAGTATCAGATGATTAGACCAACGTTCATATCTCCTTACCAGAAAGCAGAATGGAGTTCGCCCAAAAACTCAAATCGGATCAGTACACCCAGCCTTCAATCGATGTGTTCAGATAATCCTCACATCCACAGGTGGTGGTCATATATAAAGGAAAAATTGACACTCCATAGCATAATACTGTTGAATACTATTACATCACCCAGAGGAGTGCACACCGTCACCAGATGGCTGATAGTATGAAGCACCAGCACCCTTAAGTCTCAAATGCTTACCAGATAGTGAATATATATATGTGATAAGTAGGAATGGAAGTGACACACAGAGACCTCTCTCGACACCACTGCCTCTTACCAGATTGTAATAGGTGAGAGCCACACAGTCTGTCGTCCAGTCCTCGGAGCCAATAGCTCTAACGGTCCCTCCAAAGTAAGACAGGTTCTCCCAGACTACAATGGGTTAAGCCACTCTCCCCAGAAGCCAATCCTTGGAGTAGGTGTCGCCGGGAGAAGATTCTTAGGAGAATGAGAATAAAATTCAGCGAGGATAAAGGCAAGCCGCCGGCCGGTCGGCTCCTCCGCCCGTCCTATTCAAACACTCGTTCACACAAGCAGGTGACGTCAGCACGCCGCGACCGATGCACGTGTCGTCAAATGTGACGTTTTCAAGGTACGGGTGGCGCGCTGACGCCACCGCTTATGTACAAAAGACAAGTACCCCATGTGATCCACCCGAGCGGCTCGAACCGCCATGTTAGATAAGGGAAAAACAGCCACAATGTCCATCACTGAAGAGGTTGCTGCCGTACATGTCATATAATATAAAAAATAAAGAAAAAACATAGATATCGAAAATATTAACTCAAAAAGCAGGAGCTAAATGGAGTTTTATAATCGGATTTAAAATGAGTGGTATAAATAGCGCCATCTGCTGGCAAGCACAGATGGCGTCTTGATGTCAATATTTTGAGTTATGTGGAAACCAAGCACCTGTACAATGGTGCCACAAACCATCATAGGTATGTAACAGGAGCCAAATTTCATAATCACACGGTCCAAAATTAATTAAAATATATAAATATATGAATATGGGACAAAAAATGTATTAAAACACCCACTCAAAGGTCCAATGGAACCACCTAATGATAAATACAGGTGTTCATTGAACCAACTCCCACCAATGTGGTGTCGACCTCATTAGATAAATCCAATCCGCATGACACACACACACACTAATGGTTAAACCATAATTAAGTACAAGAATGTACTAGCATCTAAATTAATATAAATCCAAGTAAATTAAAAAATTAAAAGAATTAAAAGAAGATGTCCCTCCCTACTAAAGGTTAGAAATCAATAGGGAATGGGCCCATCATATCAAATCCCTTGGTCACTAAGCTGTGTCAATAAAAGCGTTGACGTCGGTATCAACATTGAGTCCATACGGCTTATATGTTCTGACCCTATGGATCCAGGACATCTCCATCCTGGAAATACTCCGTACCAGGGGCTCACCCCTCCAATTGGGGGTAAACTTATCAATCCCCAAGAATAACATATTCCTAGGGTCTTTGTTATGGGTTGTCAAAAAATGTTTCGAAACAGAGTGCCTATCAAAACCTTTGCGAATGTTAGCAATGTGCTCATTGAGCCGAACATTCAAAGGGCGCTTGGTCCGCCCTATATATTGTAACCCGCACGGGCACTGGAGCAGATATACCACTCCAGTGGTCGTGCAGGAAACAAAGGGGCTTATTTTAAAGGTTTTACCATTACTGGTAGAAACAAATTCTTTGGTGTTCTTTTTTCTAATGCAATTCAATCGACAAACCTGGCATCTATTGCATTTGTAAAACCCCTTCAGTTGTTCAAAAAACGTAGGTTGTTTGACCGGAGGCTCAATAATATTAGGAGCAACCAGATCACGAAGGTTAGGTGTCCCTTTGAAAATGACACATGGTTTTTCTACCAAAATGTTTTTCAAGACGGGGTCATTCTGCAGGATGTGCCAGTGGCGCTGAATGATTTTTTTAATGCCCATGTGTTGGTTGGAAAAGGTTGTGATGAAAGATGGGCAGGCATTAACATCAGCACCTCCCTCCCGAACACTAGGCCTCAACAGATCTGATCTATCCATCCTGCTGACAGTCTCTAAGGACTCAGTTAGAGTGCCATGGTCGTAGCCCTTCTCCAGGAACCTCTCTGTGAGGACCCGTGCCTGAGCCAGGAACTCGCCATGTTCCGAACAATTACGCCGTAGACGCATGAATTGCCCCTTAGGGACCGCTTTCAACCAGGACTCATGGTGACAACTGTCCACCGGGATATACGAGTTCCTGTCGGTGGCTTTGAAATGCGTCTTTGTAATGAACCTGCCATTAAGAATCGAAATTGACAAGTCCAAAAAGGTGATATTGTTCTGGCTTATCTCGTAATTTAAATGAATACCTCTAGTGTTATTATTTAGGGATTCAAGAAAGTCGATCAAATCTGACTCTTGACCATCCCACGGGAGGAGGATGTCATCTATATATCTGGCCCACAGCACCAACTGCGGTCTGCTGTGGCCATAGATGACATCCTCCTCCCATTGGGCCATGAACAAATTGGCCAAGGACGGGGCATATTTAGCGCCCATTGCAACCCCAGTGTCTTGTCGGTAGAACAGTCCACCGAACCAAAAATAATTATGCTTGGTTGCAAACACTAATAGTTCCATTATAAATGAAATCTGTGGATTGGGTAGGCCCGATTCCCTATTCAGATACATATTGACTGCATCCAGACCCAACTTGTGGGGAATGATTGTGTATAGTGACGACACATCTGCCGTCACCATCCACATGCCTCTAGTAGGAGTAAAGTTGGAAAGAGTGTTGATAACCTGCCTGGTGTCCCGAATAGAGGAAGGCATCCTTTGTACTAGAGGTTGCAAATAAAAGTCAATATATTTCTCCACCCGGGACGTCACAGAGTCAATGCCACTGACGATGGGACGTCCCGGGGGGGAAGTCAGACTTTTATGGATCTTTGGCAAGTAATATATGACAGGGGTACGCGGACATTTAGGCACAAGAAAAGATGACTCCTTCTTGTTAAGAATGTTAAGTTGGCGTCCCCTGTCTACGATACTCTCCAATTCCCGTTTGTAAAGACCCTTAGGATCCTTTGGTAGGACGGAGTAGGTGGAGCCATCGTCTAGGATGCGATGCATCTCCTGCAAATAATCGCATCTATCCAGAACGACTATAGCTCCACCCTTATCCGCAGGTCTAATAACTAGTTCCTTATTTTTACATAAGGAATCTAGTCCATCCTGCAAGTCTCTATTCAATCTACATTTGTGCACTTTCATAGACTCGAGGTCTTTAAGTACAATGTCCCTAAACACCTTGATAGAAGGGGCCAGAGATCCCGGAGGGTTAAATAAAGAAGCGTTCGCCAACCCTGAGTGATGAAACTCAGATGTTATGCGGTTTTCCTTAATGGGATTACTAGCCATATAACGCTTAATATTAAACCTCCTGATGAATTTGTGCACATCCATGTAGGTTTCAAATTTATTGAGGGTCCTGGGGGGTGCAAATTTCAGACCCTTGTCTAGAATCCTTTTCTCGGGTTCAGACAAGACAGCCTTACTTAGATTAAAGATGCCAACTCCTGCTACATCCTTACTTTTTTTGAGTTGGATCCTTCTCCCTCCTCTGGTTCCTTGTTTTGGTCTGCCTGTCTTTTGGTGCCTTGATTCACCTTGGGAAAACCCCATCCTGGGTAGCTTTGGCCTAGTTGTTGTGTACCCGGGAGGGGAGCACCAGTATCAACAACCTTACGAGGTTGTGATGCTTGAGAACTGGAAGATCCAGGCAGGAGATGCATCGCATCCTAGACGATGGCTCCACCTACTCCGTCCTACCAAAGGATCCTAAGGGTCTTTACAAACGGGAATTGAAGAGTATCGTAGAAAGGGGGCGCCAACTTAACATTCTTAACAAGAAGGAGTCATCTTTTCTTGTGCCGAAATGTCCGCGTACCCCTGTCATATATTACTTGCCAAAGATCCATAAAAGTCTGACTTCCCCCCGGGACGTCCCATCGTCAGTGGCATTGACTCTGTGACGTCCCGGGTGGGGAAATATATTGACTTTTATTTGCAACCTCTAGTACAAAGGATGCCTTCCTATATTCGGGACACCAAGCAGGTTATCAACACTCTTTCCAACTTTACAGTTGCCTATCTACTAGAGGCATGTGGATGGTGACGGCAGATGTGTCGTCACTATACACAATCATTCCCAACGAGTTGGGTCTGGATGCAGTCAATATGTATCTGAATAGGGAATCGGGCCTACCCAATCCACAGATTTCATTTATAATGGAACTATTAGTGTTTGCAACCAAGCATAATTATTTTTGGTTCGGTGGACTGTTCTACCGACAAGACACTGGGGTTGCAATGGGCGCTAAATATGCCCCGTCCTTGGCCAATTTGTTCATGGCCCAATGGGAGGAGGATGTCATCTATGGCCACAGCAGACCGCAGTTGGTGCTGTGGGCCAGATATATAGATGACATCCTCCTCCCGTGGGATGGTCAAGAGTCAGATTTGATCGACTTTCTTGAATCCCTAAATAATAACACTAGAGGTATTCATTTAAATTACGAGATAAGCCAGAACAATATCACCTTTTTGGACTTGTCAATTTCGATTCTTAATGGCAGGTTCATTACAAAGACGCATTTCAAAGCCACCGACAGGAACTCGTATATCCTGGTGGACAGTTGTCACCATGAGTCCTGGTTGAAAGCGGTCCCTAAGGGGCAATTCATGCGTCTACGGCGTAATTGTTCGGAACATGGCGAGTTCCTGGCTCAGGCACGGGTCCTCACAGAGAGGTTCCTGGAGAAGGGCTACGACCATGGCACTCTAACTGAGTCCTTAGAGACTGTCAGCAGGATGGATAGATCAGATCTGTTGAGGCCTAGTGTTCGGGAGGGAGGTGCTGATGTTAATGCCTGCCCATCTTTCATCACAACCTTTTCCAACCAACACATGGGCATTAAAAAAATCATTCAGCGCCACTGGCACATCCTGCAGAATGACCCCGTCTTGAAAAACATTTTGGTAGAAAAACCACGTGTCATTTTCAAAGGGACACCTAACCTTCGTGATCTGGTTGCTCCTAATATTATTGAGCCTCCGGTTAAACAACCTAATGTTTTTGAACAACTGAAGGGGTTTTACAAATGCAATAGATGCCAGGTTTGTCGATTGAATTGCATTAGAAAAAAGAACACCAAAGAATTTGTTTCTACCAGTAATGGTAAAACCTTTAAAATAAGCCCCTTTGTTTCCTGCACGACCACTGGAGTGGTATATCTGCTCCAGTGCCCGTGCGGGTTACAATATATAGGGCGGACCAAGCGCCCTTTGAATGTTCGGCTCAATGAGCACATTGCTAACATTCGCAAAGGTTTTGATAGGCACTCTGTTTCGAAACATTTTTTGACAACCCATAACAAAGACCCTAGGAATATGTTATTCTTGGGGATTGATAAGTTTACCCCCAATTGGAGGGGTGAGCCCCTGGTACGGAGTATTTCCAGGATGGAGATGTCCTGGATCCATAGGGTCAGAACATATAAGCCGTATGGACTCAATGTTGATACCGACGTCAACGCTTTTATTGACACAGCTTAGTGACCAAGGGATTTGATATGATGGGCCCATTCCCTATTGATTTCTAACCTTTAGTAGGGAGGGACATCTTCTTTTAATTCTTTTAATTTTTTAATTTACTTGGATTTATATTAATTTAGATGCTAGTACATTCTTGTACTTAATTATGGTTTAACCATTAGTGTGTGTGTGTGTCATGCGGATTGGATTTATCTGATGAGGTCGACACCACATTGGTGGGAGTTGGTTCAATGAACACCTGTATTTATCATTAGGTGGTTCCATTGGACCTTTGAGTAGGTGTTTTAATACATTTTTTGTCACATATTCATATATTTATATATTTTTATTAATTTTGGACCGTGTGATTATGAAATTTGGCTCCTGTTACATACCTATGATGGTTTGTGGCACCATTGTACAGGTGCTTGGTTTCCACATAACTCAAAATATTGACTTCAAGACGCCATCTGTGCTTGCCAGCAGATGGCGCTATTTATACCACTCATTTTAAATCCGATTATAAAACTCCATTTAGCTCCTGCTTTTTGAGTTAATATTTTCGATATCTATGTTTTTTCTTTATTTTTTATATTATATGACATGTACGGCAGCAGCCTCTTCAGTGATGGACATTGTGGCTGTTTTTCCCTTATCTAACATGGCGGTTCGAGCCGCTCGGGTGGATCACATGGGGTACTTGTCTTTTGTACATAAGCGGTGGCGTCAGCGCGCCGCCCGTACCTTGAAAACGTCACATTTGACGAAACGTGCATCGGTCGCGGCGTGCTGACGTCACCTGCTTGTGTGAACGAGTGTTTGAATAGGACGGGCGGAGGAGCCGACCGGCTGGCGGCTTGCCTTTATCCTCGCTGAATTTTATTCTCATTCTCCTAAGAATCTTCTCCCGGCGACACCTACTCCAAGGATTGGCTTCTGGGGAGAGTGGCTTAACCCATTGTAGTCTGGGAGAACCTGTCTTACTTTGGAGGGACCGTTAGGGTTCTTTCACACGGGCGTTCCTTTTTTTTTTGCCCGATCAGGTCCTTTTTTTTTTTGTAACGGACATGGATGACACTTGTGTCATCCGGTCTGTATGTCCGTTTTTCATCCCATCCGTTTGCGGATGAAAAACTGACATAATGCATGTCTATGTAAATACGGATGTCTGCGGATGACACCACTGACATCCGTTTTTGCTTCAGTTCCGTTTTTTGAAAGGAAGAAAAAATAGGGTTCTCCTCCGTTCAAAAAAACTGAACTGAACTGACAAAAAACGGATGTCAGAGGATGATCATCCGATGACATCCGTATTTACATAGAGATACATTATGTCCGTTTTTCATCCGCAAACGGATGGGATGAAAAACGGACATACGGAACGCCCGTGTGAAAGAGCCCTTAGAGCTATTGGCTCCGAGGACTGGACGACAGACTGTGTGGCTCTCACCTATTACAATCTGGTAAGAGGCAGTGGTGTCGAGAGAGGTCTCTGTGTGTCACTTCCATTCCTACTTATCACATATATATATATATTCACTATCTGGTAAGCATTTGGGACTTAAGGGTGCTGGTGCTTCATACTATCAGCCATCTGGTGACGGTGTGCACTCCTCTGGGTGATGTTATAGTATTCAACAGTATTATGCTATGGAGTGTCAATTTTTCCTTTATATATGACCACCACCTGTGGATGTGAGGATTATCTGAACACATCGATTGAAGGCTGGGTGTACTGATCCGATTTGAGTTTTTGGGCGAACTCCATTCTGCTTTCTGGTAAGGAGATATGAACGTTGGTCTAATCATCTGATACTGGAATCGTATATTTTGGACTGTGCCTGTCATTTGGATACAGACTTGTTACCATTGTGGACTATCAATATTGTGCTTTATCTGACATTTATCTGTAGATTCAGTACTCATTAGCGCAACTTAGCCCTTTACATACTTACTTTGCTTGTCACAATTTAAGTTGCTGCTGTGTTTCAGTAGTTAGCGCAGTTATATTTTCTTTTTACTCAGGGCAACAGGCCAGGTTTGCAAGAAAACTGAAATACATCACAGGTGATATAATTTGCTGCTCAGTGATTGCAGTATTCTAGTCTGCATCTCCCCAAGGTAATACTTAACCACTTGCCGACCGCCACACGACTATTTACGTACAGTCAGCCCCGTACAGGCAAAGTGACGTAGTACTACGTCGCTCGCCTGAGAGCCTCTAGGGGGCGAGCGCGCGCCGCCGGAGGCGCGCTCCCGCTCGTTCCATGACATGTCCGCGCGTGTGACCGGCGGACATCGCGATCTCCCGCTGCAGAGGGAGAAAGGCAGGCGGCTAATGTAAACAAAACCGCCTGTCATTCTCCCTGATCTAACTGCAGAGATCATACGATCCTGCTATGTAGGAACGTATGTCTTTGTGGTTACATCACTAGCCACACCCCTTTACAGTTAGAAGCACGCCCCTAGGGACACACTTAACCCCTGCATCTCCAATAAAGTTAACCACTTCCCTTACAGTGTCATTTTTACAGTAACAGTGCATATGTATAGCACTGATTACTGTAGTAATGTCACTGGTATCCCCAAAAGTTTAAAAAATGTCAGTCAAGGGTCCGATCTGTCCGCCGCAATGTCGCAGTCTCGCAAAAAAAAAAAAAAAAAAAAAAAAAAATCGCAGATCACTGCCATTACTCGTTAAAAAAAAAAACAATACAAATGACAAAAATCTTTCCCTTAGTTAGTAAACGCAATAACTTTTGCGCAAACCAATCAAAATACGCTTATTGCGATTTTTTTTTACCAAACATATGTAGCAGAAAACAAATTGGCCTAAAATGTTAAAAAAAATTAGATTTTTACATTTTTTTGGAGAATTTCATATAAAAAAATGTGAAAAATATTGTTATTTTTTTTTAAATTGTCGCTCTTTTTTTTATAGCGCAAAAAGTAAAAATCGCACAGGTGATCAAATACCACCAAAAGAAAGCTCTGTTTGTGGGAAAAAAGGACATCAATTTCATTTGCGTACAGCGTCGCACGACCACGCAATTGTCCGTTAAAATCACGTAGTGCCGAATCGCAAAATAGGGTCTGGTCAGGAAGGGGGTAAAATCTTCCAGGGCTGAAGTGGTTAAAATCTGGCCTGTTAGTGTGCCCTGAGGACCGAAGTTGAGAAACACTGTCCTAAGGAGTCAGCATACAAAGACATTTTGTACAATTTCATGCTCCTAACTTTGTGGGAACAGTTCGGGGTTGGCCATTCCTGTTCGAACATGACTGTGCACCAGTGCACAAAGCAAGGTCCATAAAGACATGGATGAGTGAGTTTGGAAAGAAGGTCCTGACCTCAACTCGATAGAACACCTTTGGTATAAATTAGAGCACTGACTGCGAGTCCGGACTTCTCTCCAACATCAGTGCCCAACCTCACAAATACACTTCTGGAGAATGGTCAAACATTCCCATAGACACATTCCTAAATCATGTGGATAGCCTTTCCCAGAAGAGATGAAGCCAAGGGTTGGCAAACCCAATATTGAATCCTACAGACAAAGACTGGGATGCTATTAAAGTTAATGTGCGTGTAAAGGCAGGCATCCCAATACTTTATATATATAAATTAATATAGTGGATGTTCTTCCTTTTTTATGTGATGTTACATTTTAATGAGACGGTATTAACCACTTAAGCCCCGGAGGATTTGGCTGCTCAAAGATCAAGGCCTATTTTGCGATTCGGCACTGCATGACTTTGACAGACAATTGCACGGTCGTGCGACGCTGTACCCAAATGAAATTGACGTTCTTTTTTTCCCACAAACAGAGCTTTCTTTTGGTGGTATTTGATCACCTGTGCGATTTTTACTTTTTGCGCTATAAACAAAAAAAAGCGACAATTTTGAAAAATAATATTTTTTACATTTTTTATATGAAATTCCCCCAAAAAAATGTAAAAATCAAATTTTTTAACATTTTAGGCTAATTTGTTTTCTGCTACATATGTTTGGTAAAAAAAAAAAAATCGCAATAAGCGTATTTTGATTGGTTTGCGCAAAAGTTATCGCAGCTACTAACTACGGGAAAGATTTACAGTGCCTTGCGAAAGTATTCGGCCCCCTTGAACTTTGCGACCTTTTGCCACATTTCAAGCTTCAAACATAAAGATATAAAACTGTAATTTTTTGTGAAGAATCAACAACAAGTGGGACACAATAATGAAGTGGAACAAAATTTATTGGATATTTCAAACTTTGTTAACAAATAAAAAACAGAAAAATTGGGCGTGCAAAATTATTCAGCCCCTTTACTTTCAGTGCAGCAAACTCTCTCCAGAAGTTCAGTGAGGATCTCTGAATGATCCAATGTTGACCTAAATGACTAAGGATGATAAATAGAATCCACCTGTGTGTAATTAAGTCTCCGTATAAATGCACCTGCACTGTGATAGTCTCAGAGGTCTGTTTAAAGCGCAGAGAGCATCATGAAGAACAAGGAACACACCAGGCAGGTCCGAGACACTGTTGTGGAGAAGTTTAAAGCCAGATTTGGATACAAAAAGATTTCCCAAGCTTTAAACATCCCAAGGAGCACTGCGCAAGCGATAATATTGAAATGGAAGGAGTATCAGACCACTGCAAATCTAGGAAGATCTGGCCGTCCCTCTAAACTTTCAGCTCATACAAGGAGAAGACTGATCAGAGATGCAGCCAAGAGGTCCATGATCACTCTGGATGAACTGCAGAGATCTACAGCTGAGGTGGGAGACTCTGTCCATAGGACAACAATCAGTCGTATACTGCACAAATCTGGCCTTTATGAAAGAGTGGCAAGAAGAAAGCCATTTCTTAAAGATATCCATAAAAAGTGTCGTTTAAAGTTTTCCACAAGCCACCTGGGAGACACACCAAACATGTGGAAGAAGGTGCTCTGGTCAGATGAAACCAAAATTGAACATTTTGGCAACAATGCAAAACGTTATGTTTGGCGTAAAAGCAACACAGCTCATCACCCTGAACACACCATCCCCACTGTCAAACATGGTGGTGGCAGCATCATGGTTTGGGCCTGCTTTTCTTCAGCAGGGACAGGGAAGATGGTTAAAATTGATGGGAAGATGGATGGAGCCAAATACAGGACCATTCTGGAAGAAAACCTGATGGAGTCTGCAAAAGACCTGAGACTGGGATGGAGATTTGTCTTCCAACAAGACAATGATCCAAAACATAAAGCAAAATCTACAATGGAATGGTTCAAAAATAAACATATCCAGGTGTTAGAATGGCCAAGTCAAAGTCCAGACCTGAATCCAATCGAGAATCTGTGGAAAGAACTGGAAAACTGCTGTTCACAAACGCTCTCCATCCAACCTCACTGAGCTTGAGCTGTTTTCCAAGGAGGAATGGGCAAAAATTTCAGTCTCTCGATGTGCAAAACTGATAGAGACATACCCCAAGCGACTTACAGCTGTAATCGCAGCAAAAGGTGGCGCTACAAAGTATTAACTTAAGGGGGCTGAATAATTTTGCACGCCCAATTTTTCAGTTTTTTATTTGGTAAAAAAGTTTGAAATATCCAATAAATTTCATTCCACTTCATGATTGTGTCCCACTTGTTGATTCTTCACAAAAAATTACAGTTTTTTATCTTTATGTTTGAAGCCTGAAATGTGACAAAAGGTTGCAAAGTTCAAGGGGGCCGAATACTTTCCCAAGGCACTCTAGGTGTAGGTAAATCTAAAGGAAATTGAATAAGAAAATTGTACAGTATAATGCTGGCCATACACTAGCCGAAAGAGCATTTGAAAGGCACTGTATGTCATTTTTATTGTTTTTTTTTTTTTAACTAGGAATATGCGCACTCGCCTCCTAGAGGCTCGTAGGCGAGCGACGTAGCCCTACGTCGCTTTGCCTGTACGGGGCTGACTGCCGCAGTAAATAGTCGCGCAGCGGTCGGCAAGCGGTTAAACGTATGATTTTTATTCACTGTTGTCTCGTGGTGTGCCTATAACGTCCGTCTATTTTGGAGCCCTGTGGGTTGTTTCTTCCCCTTTTTCGGTTTCCACCCTTCTTGTCTGATAATTTTCAATGTGGTACTTCCAAAAATCTTCATCATTTTATTATTGCTGCAGAAAATCACCCTAGTATAGCCAGCCTGCCCATTAATGGTGTGAACTGAGCAATCATGGGATGGCTAAATTTACACAGTGTCCAGAGCTGATCCAAGCGGCTCTGTACTGTGATCCATGTCCGATAAGAGCAGAAAGTCCCAGAAACCGCACATCAGAACAAGACCTACTTTGTGAAAACAAGTGGCAGTCTCAGCCTGGACCCGCGCCAGGCTATGCCCCAAAGCGTTTCACTCCACCCACTGGAGCTTACTCATGGGGATCAATCATAGCGATCATAAATGTAAACAGTGCAGCATTTACATTGGAAAGCCCCTCTTTTCTTTTCACAATGGAGAAAAGAGAAACGTACAGTATGTATGAATAAGTCATTCATTACTTCCAGATAACAGCACAGCTTAGTGGTATCAGCTGCTCACCCCTTACTCTCCTACACATCTGATCTCCAGCTTGTCTTGGACTGCGATCTGTATATTATGCCTTTTCCTTGCTTATCCTGCACATTAGCCCCTTCTTCTCCATCCTCCCACTCTGTGTCCTCTGCATTATGGTATCAGGACAACCCCCCGGACAATATCCCCCCCCGGAATACATTCCCCTGGACATAGGGTTAGAGGGGGGATATTGTCTAGGGGTATATTGTCCAGGGAGGATATTGTCCGGGGGGGATGTTGTCCAGGGGGGATATTGTCCTAGAATCCTACATTATACCACTTTACCTCCGCCTCCCTTTGCGCATGACCTGTAATCACTGTATCTAGTGCATCATTACCAAGCTTCATATTTTAACACCTTAATACCGGAATGTTTCTTAATTTCCCCAAAAAATGAAAGGATCTTGGGTCTTTCCAAAACGGGGTAGATTTGGGGGTGTTTGCACTGTCTTATTTCAACAGGGTTCACAACAGAAAGTGTGATTTTTTTTGTCCTTTCATATATTACAAAAAAAAAACCCATTGATTATTAAAAGAGGCACTTCACCCTCCCTAGAAATTTTGAGGGCACACAAGTTGTTCCTGTATGTAATTAAAAAAAATACATACCTATTGGTCCATGGAGTTCAGCATTGTCCTTCTTACAGTAGGGTGACCAGACATCCCCGGACTGAGGACACTGTCCCCGGATTGCAGAGGTGGCGCTAGGTGCAGGGCCGATTCTGGGTGGGTGCTAAAGCAGAGGGAGGCACCGAAGCCACTGGCATACCAACAGGGGGCACCTTTACAGAAAGTCCCGCCTCCTGGTTTGGCTCCTTTGATAGACAGTACACTTGTCCAATGCAGGGACATGTGCTATCTTATTATAGGTAGAAGCCAATCCAGGAGGCGGGACTTGTGTGATGGCAGGCGTCCGGCGATTCAAGTTAAACCTGACAGGCGACGCTGGCCTCTGTGATGATTCAGCCAGCTCTTCTATTCTCTCTGATCCTCCGCACTGGTTAGGCTGCATTTGATGACTGACACTGGTCAGGCTGCATTGGATGATGGGCACTCGTGAGGCTGCATTGCTGGGCACTGTTTAGGCTTCATTGGATGATGGGCACTGGTGAGACTGAATTGCTGGGCCCTGGTCAGGCTGTATTGGATGAGCCCTGGTCAGGCTGCATTGGACGGGCACCGGTCAGGCTGCAGTGGATGGGTACCAGTCAGGCTACATTGGATGGGCACTACTGAGCTCTGCATTCTTTATGCAGCGCATTCCTGAGCTCTGCATGCTTTATGCAGCGCACTCCTGAGCCCTGCATTCTTTATGTAGCGAGCTCCTTAGCTCTGCATTCTTTATTGAACACACTACTGAACTCTACACACTGTTTTTTCTCTATCTTCATAACATTTGGTAGTCATATTTCAAAAAGTTCTAAGAAATGTTTTTTTTTTAATCTCATGGACGAAATAACGTATGAATCATACAAACATATACCACATACAGAAAGCATGTTAATTTGTTTGCACCTGCCCAAACTGTTATAAAAGGGATTGTAAAGTCGTCCAACATTTCAAACTTACCTGCTCTGTGCAGTTGGTTTTGCACAGAGTGCCTCAGATCCTCCTCTTCTCGTGTCCCATTTCTGTGCTCCTGGCCCCTTCCTCCTCTTGAGTGCCCCCACAGCAAGCAACTGTGTAGCTGAGACACAGAGCTGAATATCTATAGAAGGTCCCAGTTAACAGTGCACGTCAGAGCACAAACCATGAAGTCCAAGGAATTGCCTGTAGACCTCCAAGTACAGGATTGTATCAAAGCACAGATCTGGGGAAGGGTATAGAAACATTTCTGCAGCATTGAAGGTCCCATTGAGCACAGTAGCCTCATCATCCGTAAATGGAAGTTGGAACTACCAGGACTCTTCCTAGAGTGGCCTGCCCAGCCAAACTGAGCTATGGGGGGGGGGGGGCCTTAGACAGGCAGGTTACTCTGACAGAACTCCAGCATTTCTCTTTGGAGAACCTTCCAGAAGAACCACTATCTCTGTAGTACTCCACCAATCAGGCCTGTATGGTAAAGTGGCCAGACAGAAGCACATGACAGCCCACCTGGATTTTGCTAAAAGGCACCTGAAGGACTTCTCAGACAACGAGAAACAAAATTCTCTGGTCTGATGAAACAAAGATAGAACTCTTTGGTCTGCATGGCACGCATCATGTCTGGAGGAAACCAGGCAATGCTCATCACCTGCCCAATATCATCCCTTCAGTGAAGCATGGGGGTGGCAGCATCATGCTGTGGGGATTTTTCGCAGTGGCAGGAACTGGGAGACTAGTTAGGGAAAGATGAATGCAGCAATTTACAGAGACATTCTTGATGAAAACCTGCTCCAGAGCACTCTGGACCTCAGACTGGGACGAAGGTTCATCTTCCAAAAATACAACAACCCTAAGTACACAGCCAAGATAACAAAGGAGTGGCTACGGGACAACTCTGTGAATGTCCTTGAGTGGCCCAGCCAGAGCCCAGACTTAAACCCAATTGAACATCTCTGGAGAAATCTGAAAATGGCTGTGCATCAATGCTCCCCATCCAAGCTGATGGAGCATGAGAGGTTCTGCAAAAAGGAACAGAATGGGAGAAACTACCCAAAACAAGGTGTGCCAAGCTTGTAGCATCATACCAAAAGATTGGAGGCTGTAATTGGTGCCAAAGGTGCATCAACAAAGTATTGAGAAAGGCTGTGAATACTTATGTACATGTGCTTTTTTATGTTTCGTTTTTTTTATTTTTAATAACATTTGCAAAGCCTTCAAACTTGTTTCACATGGTCATTATGGGGTATAGTTTGTAGAATTTTTAGAAAAAATAATGAATTTAATCAATTTTGGAAAAAGGCTTGTAGCATATCAAAATGTGGAAAAAGTGAAGCGCTATGAATACTTTCCAGAGAAATTGCATGTTTGTGTTCAGCAGTTAGTAAAGTCAGTAAAATTGACAATTTGTCAGACTTACAAAGAGTACAAATCATTGTGCCCATTTAGCTAGAGCCAAACTGTTTAGTTTTCAAAAGCAACACTCATAAAAACCACTGCTACAATACACCGACATATAACCTTGTCAGTATAAAGACATGTTTCTTCAGTGTAGTCTATAAAAATAAAATTAGGCCCTATAATACTGATGTTTACATTCTGGACATTCCTTTATTTTTATTTCACCCATAGTTAAATATTAATTGTAAAGTACATTTTAAAGTACTTTTTTGTAAAAGTCCATACTTACTGTGCACCTGCCTAACAGTATGCTCAATACCCCGTGATGTGCATACTTTGATTTGCCATTTCTCGGTGTATAAACTTTGGAAAACAACCCCTTAACAATTTAAAAAATAAACATACTTCTGACTGAAGCACTTAAAAGCCCAACTCTGTACTAGGTATTCCATGGAATCTCCCTTGACTGTTGGCTGATGTCACTGCCTGCAGTGGGAAAACTGGGTGAATGTTGATTGTGTTTTCATTTTACTACAGCATTTTGGCAAAGTCCAAAAAATCAAACCTTGCTTGGTATTACAATGTTCACTTTAGGAAAATAGTTTTAGCCTGAAGCTGGGCTTTAAGCAGAACTTCAAGCAAAAGCTAAATGCACAACAACATTTGTGCAATTTTACCAGACAAAAAATGTATGAATTTATCTATTCTTGTAGTTCACACAAATCATACCGCACAACCCAAAAACAGATACACTTATTTCTTGGATCAGCAATTCTGTTTCCTGTGTGTCATATTTGCCTCCAGCCTGTTTGTTGGACATTGAATCGGTAACATTAGCAGTAAGGTCATTCAGAAAGCAGTAAATCTGGACCAGTAATATTAAAACTGAATCTAGAGGAAGTAAAATGTGGCAGAGTTGTGTAAATCACAAGACTGGTTTGTCATAACTACACAACTATGGCAGGTAAAACCGTTAAAAGGAGGTTGTAAACCCTTACATATATCCAGTGGAGAGACTGGGCTAAGGTGATACACAAATGAACTAAATCCTCCTACATAGGTTGTACCTGTTCATCTGCAGCCATTTGTCATGTACAGCCTTGTAAAACTCTGAGATAGAAAGGAATTTTCAGAGACCCACAAAGTAGGGGGTGGAGAACTGAAACTATACATTGTACAAGAGCTCTGAGAGCTGATTGGAGGGAAGGGACACATCCCCTCATCGCACGCAGGAAGGATGCAGTTGAGGTTCTCAATCACAGGCTGTATGCTGAAGCTCTTCTCTCCATCACCCTTTTCTCTCTTGGTGTTGGGAAACCCTTTAGGGTTATGAGGCAGCAGAGAGAGATCACACTCAGTGCTTTGTTCATATTCCATGTGCATGTGCATTTAGCGGTTTGTCTGTAGTTCTAGTTTAAGTATTCCATATACACATTAGTGTATCTTGCCTCAAAGTTAGAAATATTCAAATTTCAACTGAATAAAATATGTTTAAAGAAAAATATATGAAGAGTGACTATTCTGAGATAACATTTGAAATACAGACGAAATACCAGCAAATTAGCTGACACGGGGTAATCATCTTATCAAAATGCTAAAGCAGCTGGCACCAGAATACAGAAAAAAACAGCAATATTTTACATCTGCTTTGTTAGATTTGCCTGCAAAATTCAGTAAATAAATTGAGGTACTATTTTAACACATAGCTCCTTCTTGTACTACTAGGCAGACATAATGCTATTCTATATCTCATAACACACAGGAAAGTTGGGCTGAGTAAGATTTTATTTTTTAGGGATTTTGCTTTCAATCTATGTAAGACGGACATGTGAAATGCATATAAAATGAGATCTGTTTGACGTTAGGCCTATGACTCACTTGTCAGCAAATATAACTGCTAGAACTTTCTCATCTACACCATTTCCTTATTTCTCTAAGCAGCAAGGTGCCCCTACATTGCAACAAGTAAAAGCTGTTTTTTAAATTTTTGTGTCAATTGGGTCACCAGTGGTAGTATCACTTCTGTGATGAGGCTCTTCGCGACATGTTTGACAGCAAATATTGAAGGCCACAGAACATTTTGTATTCTCAGTGGGGCAATGTACAGTATAGCATTGTGAAATTTACTAAATTGGAGTTGCTGGGAAATGGTAGTGGATTAATCAGAATAAAATAATTGGAATGCTTTTTTCTGGACACTTTTTACCTTCAGCTTAAACTTGCTCCACACACAAAGATACATACAGCCTAGAAAGTTAAACCCTGCTAGGATTTTTATTAAGAATCCCCAAACATTCTATAATCATGCATATTTCCCATTTTCTAGGTGTGATTTTTGACATAGTCTTTTCACTTTGGTTATACATTTCTGCAAATTAAAGTTTAATAACAAAGATATGTTTGTTAAGAAGTAGTCTTTAATGTAATACAAAATACAAATATTTTGTGTGTTCAAGTACATGTACATCTTTGGTTAGCAAAAGAGAAAATTTGATCTCGAACCCACAACAATGACCTGCAAAACAAAAAAAAAAAAAAAAAAAGAAAATGAATAAAGCAATTTAGCAGGAAGAAAAAAAAATGTAAGAGAAAAAAAAGTCACAGTTTCCAATTTAAGGCTCAGGTCACACTAGTAGGCCTTTCAGTGCAACTTTGGGGAACGACTTTGATGTGACTTTTTACACTGTGGCATTAAAGTCGTAACAAATTTGGACCAAAGTAGTGCAGGAACCTTTTTCTAAAGTTGGACAGGCTTGTGTAGTATCAGTGTAGTATCAGTTAAGACAGCTCTCTTGGGAAACATTGAATTTCACAAGTCGGATCCTATGTCTCATCAGCGTGAACCAAGCCTTAGCAGATGGACAAGTTTATGATGCCTCAAATGTCACTACTATAGGCTCCTGTAGTTAATGTTGACTTCAAACCATTATTATTTTATTTTATTTTACTTCACACAGTGGGTAATTCTAGAAAATATTTGGCCCCTAATTATATGCATAAAAAAAAAAAAACCTTATTAAGCATGTATTTGGATTAAAATTTTCAGTAAACTACAAAGCCTTTCAACTCAAATATCCTTTACAGTCAGGGAAAAAAGTATTTGATCCCTTGCTGATTTTGTACGTTTGCCCACTGAAAAAGAAATCAATGGTCTATAATTTTAAATGGTAGGTTTATTTTAGTGAGAGACAGAACAACAAACAAAATCCAGAAAAACACCTTTCAAAAAAGTTATAAATGGATTTGCATTTTATTGAGTGAAATAAGTATTTGAACCCTTTGCAAAACATGACTTCGTACTGGTGGCAAAACCCTTTTTGGCAGTTACAGAGGTCAGACATTTCTTGTAGTTGGCCACCAGGTTTTCACACATCTCAGGAGGGATTTTGTCCCATTCCTCTTTGCAGATCCTCACCAAGTCAATAAGGTTTCAAGGCCGACGTTTGGTAACTCGAACCTTCAGCTCCCTCCACATATTTTTTATGGGATTAAGGTCTGGAGACTGGCTAGGCCAATCCAGGACCTTAATGTGCTTCTTCTTGAGCCACTCCTTTGTTGCCTTGGCCATGTGTTTTGGGTCATATTCATCCTGGAATACCCATCCCCAACCCATTTTTAATGCCCTAGCTGAGGGAAGGAAGTTGTCATCCAAGATTTGATAGTACATGGCTCAGTCCATCATCCTTTTGATGCGGTGACGTTGTCCTGTCCCTTAGCAGAAAAAACACCCCCAAAGCATAATGTTTCCACCTCCATGTTTGATGGTGTTCTTGGGGTCACAGGCAGCATTCCTCCTCCAAACACGGCAACTTAAGGCCAAATAGCTTGATTTTGGCTTCATCTGACCACAACACTTTCATCCATTTCCTCTCTGAATAATTCAGATGTTCATTAGCAAACTTCAGATGGGCCTCTACGTGTGCTTTCTTGAGAAGGGGGACCTTCTGGGCACTGCAGAATTTCAGTCCTTGATGGCGTAGTGTGTTACCAATTGTTTTCTTGGCAACTATGGTCCCAGCTGCCTTGAGATCAGTGACAAGATTCTCCTGTGTAACTCTGGGCTGATTCCTCACCGTTCTCTTGATCATTGAAACTCCACGAGGTGAGATCGTACATGACCGAGGGAGATTGACAGTTATTTTGGGTTTTTTCCATTTGCTAATATTTGCACCCTCTCACCAAGCTGCTTAGGGATGGTCTTGTAGCCCATCCCAGCCTTGTGTAGGTCTACAATCTTGTCCCTGACATCCTTGGACAGGTCTTTGGTCTTGGCCATGGTGGAGAGATTGGAATCTGATTGATTGCTTCTGTGGACAGGTGTCTTTTATATAGGTAACAAGCTGAGATAAGGAACACTCCCTTTAGGAGTGCTCCTAATCTCAGCTCCTTACCTGTATATAAGACACCTAAGAGCCAGAAATCTTGCAGATTGATAGGGGATCAAACACTTACTTTATTCAATAAGATGCAAATATCAAAAGGTTCCTGCGAGCTACTACTACTTCAATCAAGCCAGCTGCAAGCACTGATCACCATCTCATTCTAAAGTGTATAGTTCCATAATAAAACAAACCTTAGTGCTGCGCTAAATAAGATCATATAAAACAATCAAACAAATAAATGATAACAGCTGTTAGAACCTCAGTTGTGACAAGTGTGCTATACTAGAGGTAACGTGTGAATTAATAATATTTGTGATATAATTAAATGCTTCTTTTAAAAAACAAAGTCCACAACTATGCAAATTTTATGTAAATATATTGTGATGAACCTCCCCGCCACCGAGATCCGTGTTGTACATTTATTTCTTGATTGTTTTATATGATATTAATTAGCGCAGCACTAAGATTTGTTTTATTATAGCAAATTAATTTATAACTTTTTTAAATGTGTTTTTCTGGATTTTTTAGTTGTTATTCTGTCTCTCACTGTTAAAATAAACCTACCATTAAAATTCTAGACTGATCATTTCTTTGTCAGTGGGCAAACGTTCAAAATCAGCAGGGGATCAAATACTTTTTTTCCTCACTGTACATACGAGTTGTTAAAGTAGTTAAAAAATATGTTAAACAAACAGTAGTTCAAAGAAATACAAGTAGGTGCAGTATATATTCCTTATTCTTATTTTATTGAGGTGCCATAGTTTTACTCAAGATATGATAGGTAGAAGCGTTTCACTGGTAAAATGCTCAAATCATAACCCTCTTTTCCTGAGATTCTAAAACATTAAACAATCAAAATAATGTTATTCTGTCAATGCTTTTGTTGAGAATTGCTCTATATATGGGGCAACAAAATAATCGCTCTCTCTACTGCTTTGTTAAATCTAATGTAAAGTTTGCAGATTCCATTCATTAGTTAAATGCATCTCCACCTACACACGTTCTGTATCTGCTAGAGATCGCCCGATTATCAGCAACACCAATATATCAGGGGCCGATAAGCACTTTCCCCCGATATATCGGAATCGGCCCCGGAGGTTACCGATATTGCCGATATTTAGGGAAAGTGCATGTACCAGAGTGATGCCTGCAGCTAGAGGCATCACCCCGGTTACTGGTGTCCATAGCCGACTGTCAGCTGACTTGTAATAACCACCGATGCGGCTTAGAAGCCGCTCAGCTCTCATTACAAGGAGCGGGAGGGGACATCTCCCCACCTGCCATGGCTCACCCGGGTCTCCCGTCCCACCGGGAGACTCGGGCATCCTACCTCCACCGCTGCCGAAGAGAAGACCCGGTGTAGCATGAAAAGGTGTCCCCGTGAAAGCTGGTGTCCCTGCCGCAAGTGCGCATGCGCCGGTCTCCATGTAAAAAACCTGGAAGTGATGTGATGACATCACTTCCAGCTACTCGGCGCCGAATAAAAAAAAACTGACAGCATTAAAAACAGCCAAACTTGGCGTTTTGAATGCTTTTCAGTGCGAAGGAGGGTTTTGGGGTCTTTTAGACCCCCAGATCCCTCCACAAGGAGTACCTGAAGAAAAAAAAAATGTTTTTACATGTCCGAAAATATTGGCCGATACCGATCTCCGATGACCAAAATATCGGTATCGGCATTAAAAAAACAATAGTATCGGCACAAAAAAAAGGGTTTAATTTGCTTTGTTATACAGTTGTATAATTTTCCTAATAATTATTCTGGATGTTAGCAGTTACGTGGATTGACTTATATTTACAGCCTGGTTCATCACCACGATGTTCCTGAATTTGTGATAAAGGCATAATTTTAAAGGATCTTTAGGTTGCTCATTTCTTTTAAAGAAAGAAATGCACTTTAGAAGACCACCACACTAAATTAAAATAGTTTGTCAGGTTGAAAAAAGTCATTTTAGTTGAACCAATAAAAAAAAGAAAAAATAATTACAATTCCATATACACAATCCTATACCCACAGTTAAACCAGAGGAGGGCAAAAAACCCCATCAAAGCATGATCTAATTTGTTCCAGAAGGGGAAAAAAAAAAATTCCTTCCAGTTCCCAGAGAAGCAATCAGATATTTCCTGGATCAACTTTACCTATAAATGGTAATACCCAGTTATATTATGTACATTTAGGAAAGAATCCAGGCCTTTTTAAAGCAATCTATTGAGCTGGCCAGAACCAGCTCTTGAGGGAGTCCATTTCGCATTTTCACAGCTCTTACTGTAAGGAAACCTTTCCGTATTTGGAGATTAAATTATTTTTTCATCTAGATGTAAAGAGTGCCCCCTTCACGCCTAAGGGTAAAACACGTTAACAAATGTACAATTTGCAAAAATGTGCTTAGGCATTAGTAAAACTGTACATCCACTATAAAATACCAAAAACTATTGGGACACCTGCCTTTACATGCACATGAACTTTAATAGCATCCCAGTCTTGGTCTGTAGGGTTTAATATTGACTTAAAACGATAACCCTGGTACTGACCTAGGTCAAACAATCTAGGTATTTTTTTTCCTTAATTTTCTATTTTTTTTTTCACTCTACAAGGAAAGAGATACAATGCATCTTTCCTCTCAATTCAGAGAGAAAGAAACACAGGGGTGGGCTTCACAGTGACTGATCACTATCATAGCCAATGAGAGGCTATCACAGCCATCAGGTGACCCAGAACCTGGAGTTAGTACAGGACCTGGGGTTTCCTGTAAGACCCCGATCTCTGTTTCGGGAGTGTGCTGTGTGGCACAAGAAAGATACACCTATATGTAGCCGCACGGAAAAAAAGCCCAGCGGGGCAGCATACATGCGTACTGTTGAAACGGTTAAGTTATAGATGTATAGAAAAACAAACCATTTTAATTGTTTCCACAGCTCTTATCCTGTGCCTGTCAGCAATGTTGAAGTACAAACCTTTGTTTATTGCTCCTTGGACCTAGGATTTCTTCTTCTGTTTGAATAGGGAGGATCATCTAAAAAGGGAAAAATAAAAAAGTTTAAAAAAATTATCGAACCCAAAACACATTTGTACAAACGTGTATACTTAAACGTTCATTACTGTATAGAGCAGAGTTAGCATAACGTTTGAGAACTTCTACAGTGAGGGGAAAAAGTATTTGATCCCCTACTGATTTTATACGTTTACCCACTGACAAAGAAATGATCAGCCTATAATTTTAAAGGTAGGTTTATTTCAACAGTGAGAGAGAGAGAACAACAAAAAAAATCCATAAAAATGCTTTTCAAAACGGTTATAATTGGATTTGCATTTTAATCAGTGAAATAAGTACTGGGGGGAAGGAGGTTCTTACCCAAGATTTGACAGGACATGGCCCCACGTCCATCGTCCCTTTGATGCGGTGAAGTTGTCCTGTCCCCATAGCAGAAAACCCCCCCAAAAAAATGTTTTCACCTCTATGGTTGGCGGTGGGGATGGTGTTCTTGGGGTCATAGACAGCATTCCTCCTCCTCCAAATATGGCAACACTTCCACCCAGTTCTCCTCTGAATCATTAAGATATTCATTAGCAAACTTCAGACGGGCCTGTACATGTGCTTTCTTGAGCAGGGGACCTTGCGGGCGCTGCAGGCTTTCAGTCCATCACGGTGTATTGTTGTTACCAATTGGTTTTCTTGGGGACTTAGGTCCCAGCTACCTTAAGATCATTGACAAGATTCTCCCGTGTAGTTCTGGGCTGATTCCTCACTGTTCTCATGTTCATTGAAACTTCACGAGGTGAGATCTTTCATTGAGCCCCAGACCGAGGGAGATTGACTAATTTCGGGTTTCTTCCATTTCTGAATAAATCGCACAAACTGTTGTCACCCTCTCACTAAGCCGTTTGGTGATGGTCTTGTAGCCCATTCCTGCCTTGTGTAGGTCTACAATCTTGTTCCTTGGACAGCTCTTTGGTCTTGGCCATGGTGAAGAGATTGGAATCTGATTGATTGCTTCTGTGGACAGGTGTTTTTTATACAGGTAACAAACAGATTAGGAGCACTCCTTTAAGAGAGTGCTCCTTATCTCAGCTCGTTACCTGTATAGAAGACATCTGGGAGCCAGATATCTTTCTGATTGATAGGGGATCAAATACTTATTTCACTGATTAGAATGCAAATCAAATTATAACTTTTTTTGTAAAGCATTTTTCTGGATTGTTTTGTTATTCTGTCTCTCACTGTTGAAATAAACATATCATTAAAATTATAGACTGATCATTTCTTTGTCAGTGGGCAAATGCAGAAAATCAATAGGGTATCAAATACTTTTTTCCCCTCACTGTAACTTGTCATCTAAACTATACACAGTACTCCCCTCTGTCTGGGGCCTGTAAAATCCAGATCTTGCTCTCCCAGAAGTCTGTCTACACGCTACAATTTTTTTTTTTTGTTCAACCCGGCGGGACAGATCGCTGTACCAACACAAGCAATGTTAGTACATCAATCTCCACTGCTGTGCTATTGTGTTCTGACAGGGGGGGGGCAACCCGCCTCCAAGACACACTGATAAGCGCTGGCAGCCGGTGAGACCAGCTTCTGTTGGACAAGGAGCTATAACACATGGTTCCGAAAGCCGGCTAGTTTCTGCCAATCCAACCATCAAACTGCAGATTTAGGTGTCGGGACTTTGATTCATATGAAAACATTCACAGTACCAGAATCAGCACAAACACAACCCTTACAGAAGTCTCCCTGATTTGCATACACCTGTCTTGGAGTTATCAACCCTCACTGCAGTTTTTATAATATAATAAGATACAGGGGGTTGATTTACTAACAGAAAAAAGACTGAAGACTTTGCAAGGGGAGATGCACTTTGCATAAGAAAATGTGAATGAAATTTGACTTTTCAAAGAATGCCCAATCAGGTGCAAGGGAAAAAAAACAACAACATTTCTCACATACATGTAAATATCAGCATTTTTTTTTTTGCTAGGAAATTTCTTAGAACCGCCAAAACAAGATGGATTTTCTGAAAGCAAAGTATCTGGAGAATAAAATGATGGGTGTTGAAATTTCTTTAGGTCACACGGTATTTGCGCCGCAGTTTAATAAATGCAAATTTTCAGTAAAAATTAAAATTTTAATGAATCGTGCACACAAAACACAATATAATATTTATTGGCAAAATATAAAAGAAGATATAAAGAGATGCCCAACATGTTATTCTTTAACATTTTTTTTTATTTTTGCAAATTAACTTTAAGGAAAGTTATTCTGAAATTGTTTTGAAACAGGTTGCCGCCCCCCCCCCCCCACCCCACATGACATCTTTTTCCTGTCCTCGTCTATGCTCCATCCACTCACACATGCTGCTTTCTGCTTCCTGTCCTGAGGCTGCCTGATCACCCCAGCTACCACACTTCACTCCTTGAAGCAGCAACTTTGTCTTGGGATCCTGGAAGCGCCCTACTCCCAGCTGCAGATGCACCAATGACTGTAATGCATGAGATCATCCACACATTGCGTTGCCAAATATTGTGTGCTGTGTCCACCTCTCCACCTTGCTAAACTTTGATTGGCTCCTCCTTGCTGGCTCTCTTCGCTATTGCAGGTGCCATCCAGACTATATCCAGTGTATCCATTTTGACAGTTTCCTTGGGGTCCTCCCCGCCTGGTATTACTTTTGAGAACCATGATGAACATAATTCGTCTTATTTTATGTGAGTTGCCAATTGTGTTCCTTTAATAAATGTTTACACACCCACTACACTTAGTCTGCTCACTTTGATCTTTTTGTTTGTTGCTTAGAGATCTCTTCAGGCTCTCAGAAGTGCTGCATTAAGTGCGCTGGATTGGATTCTTCAGGGGTTCCTAAAGCCATAGGATTTATCCTAAGGATTTGGACCACACTGTACACTTTCCTTCAATGTAGCTGGTCTTAGCTCAGGCTGCACCCTTTGCGTCAGATTAAACATTTTTATTGCAGAAATAGGGTATGGGTGTCTGAGAAGGAATACGCATCAACCAGGTGGTGACCATCATGCAACTAAGTCCTCGTAGCAAAATGGTGTGAGGAAGCGCCCCCAGTACCTTTTTAAGGGTAAAAATCGCAGTAAAGTCACGACCTATAGTACAATGTAACATCTGGTCATTCACCTGAGACTAAGCTCTGATTGGTTGAACTTTAGCAACAAGTTTCCTGATACTTTCCAGATATAAACACATACTATGCAGAGCACACATTCTTAGTATAAAGCATGTAAAAAAAATGTTGCCTTATTTTTGCCATGGGACTTCAAACAGTCAAAGAAAACAGGAAGTCCCTGTCTTACCTATCCAGCTTGTTGGGTCACTATATAGGGTCTGTCACAGTTGGTATAAACCAGAAGAGGTCTTCAGGTCTGGGCTCCATAGGGATGGACCACAACCATGGACCTGTAAAGCAATCCTTTGGCTAACAACACGCATTGCATCAAGTGCCAAGGTGAGTGCCCATACTCGATCCAGTGCTTGAATAAATATTACAGACCATCTTCATGATGTGGGGTCTGGGTAGGTCTCCCAAAGTTTTACCATGGTTGTATAGATCTGCCTGCATTGCTTCTATTGTTGTATTAGAAGACAGTGAAGAATTGCTTAAAGAATTCCAAGTAAAATATTAAACTAATAAGCAAAGAGTCATTTCTCCGTAAGGGAGAAGTTGTTCATTTAAACCTTATGATACTACCTAGAACACATTTCCTGTCAGCTCACTCCACTATATCTGGGGAGAAAGCCATGTTTGCCAGCCAGGCAGTGCTTCAAACAGGTCTACTATTGTTCATCTTCATTACATTAGGGCTAATAGGAATAGTAGTTTACACAAGAAATACAAAAGGATACTTAATTTCTGCAGATCAGCAGGTACTTTCAGTATTTTACTGAAAATGCAAAAAAACCCCCCAAAAAAACAAAATACATTCTGCCACATTCTAAACCCAATCTATCTGACCCTGCAAAGCACAAATCACTGTGCTTACATATTCTGCAGCCAATCGGGTCCAGTCTTCAGCGGCGCAAGCTGTGTGCAGAAGAGGACCGACAACGGCTGAGAAATGGCTGGGAAGTGAAGTCACCCATAGTTACTATGGGGCTTTCATTGTCAGCTGCCTCTCTTGCACCCGCCTCCATGCTGAAGCTGCTGCTGCCAGCTGATGATGGGACTGGACCAAATCGGGTGTAAAATAGGCAAGCATAGTGATTTTTGCTTTACAGGGTTAGATAGATTAGGGTTAAAATGTGTCAGAGAAAAAGGTCAGAAGGTTTTTTTTTTCATCTTAATGCATTCCATGCATTGGCTGAGACAGAGCAGCTGTGCCATTGGCTCCCGCTGCTGTCAAAGTCAGTTAGCCAATAAGGGGAGAGAGGGGGCGGGGCCGAATGGCAGCTCTGTGTCTGAATGGACACACAGTGCTGAAGCTCAGCTCGGGTGCTCCCATAGCAAGCTGCTTGCTGTGGGGGTACTTGACAGGAGGGAGGGGCGAGGAGCAGTGAAAAGGGATATGCTTGTTATTTTAGGGAAAAAAAAAAAAGACTTTACAATCACTTGAGGCTACGTTCACATCTAGGTGTTGCTATATTTACAGGCATTTTTGCTGCGTTTTTGTGCAGGCATTTTTAGGGTGATAAGTGAAATGAAAAAATATAAAAATGCCTGAAACCTGCCAAAAAATAAGCTCATGTACTTTTTTGAGCAAAAGGGCATTTTGCTTAAGGTGACAGAATGCTCAGATGTGAATAGGGGCCATCTAAATGTGGGATTTGTCTTGTTGGGCATTTTTAGAGCTGAGGCTTAGAATAGAAAATTGCCTAGTTATGAATGCAACTTGAAAATTGGATAAGCCATAACATTTATGTCTGTGTGCCCTGTGTTTCCTTCCCTCTTCAAAGGCTAAACCTGTCCGTTTTTTTTTTTTTTTTTGCTGTCCCAAGGGATATTTTTTGGCTTCAATTACTGTTCTTGGGATGCACTAGAAAGTGGGAATACAACTCTCCAAAGTGAGATGAATTGCCCACTTGGACAGGTGTCCTTTTGTAAGATTTTGCCTCACCTTTTGTTTCAGTGACAACTGTACAATTTTGAATTTCCTGTCAATTTTTGTCTTTGTGGAAATGGTCACCAAGACAAATAGAGTAAATCTGCACAGCAAGGGCACAATCACCAATAAAAACATGACAGATATGCCAACCCTGCCCAATAATTAAACCAGTGGTTCTTAACCTTGTTGGAGGTACTGAACCCCACCAGTTTCATATGTGCATTCACCGAACCCTTCTTAATTGGAAAAAAAGAATATGTTTTTTTCAAATTCAAAACATAGGTATATATTTATACAGAGGTGCACAAAATGAACAAAACCATTAAAGAACAAAACCATTAAGAGTGTTTCACCAATGGTGTGTGGTTTGCCCTGCTTTGCGATCAGGTAAGCAACTTCGTACGATGCTATGAGGATCAGTTTGTTGATGGGTACAAAGCCGAGAACAGGCAGACTAGCCTTTTCATCGAATCTGGCTCTCCTCACCTTGAATTCAGCGAGTGTTGTGTTCTTGTATTTTCCATCTCCATGCCGCTTAAGGAAGTGTTCTCTTAGTTTTGGCGGTGCTAAACTTGAATTGCTCAACTTGGCATTGCAAATCATGCAGTTAGGATGCTGACTCCCATCACATTTCGTTATACATGTGAATTCATATTGTACATATTCGTCCGACCACTTTCTTTTTTTGCTCGACATAGTTAGTATGAAGGGATTAATATTAAGAAAGAAATCACACGATGTACCAGCATGACAGTTACAATTCGACTACTGGGCGCGCCAAATTCCCTGCAGCACAGATAGGCCAATCGATGTTGCGTGATTATCTGCAGCCAATGAGCGGGGCATGTCATCACAAATCATATCGGGTGTGTCTTCACCTCCGCCGAACCCGCGAGACTGACTCACCGAACCCCTGGGGTTCGATCGAACCCAGGTTAAGAACCACTGAATTAAACACTAAAAAAAAAAAAAGTTTTGGCCACACAGCCACTTTATAATATATACACACACATATATATATATATATATATATATATATATATATATATATATATATATATATAAGAATATTTACACACTCCTTTGCCAACAGTATTCTTCAGATAATAAGGTAAATTGTATGTTAGGTTTACTGGTTCATTGAAGCTGAAAGACTTATTAAACACAATCCTGTTTTCTCACCTTCCATTTCTGAATCACTGTCTTCGACATAAGGCAGGTTGATCAAAGTCTGTTTTTTGTCTCTCAGAACCACCAGCTGAAGCTTCCCGCGCGATTTCTCGATCAAAGCCTGGGCTTCAGTTAAAGACATGTTCTCAGTCAAAATACCATTGATCTAAAAACATAAAAAATTTTAATGCAACAAAAAGGGCCAAGTCAAAAATGTTAACCCTGCCCCACAGTGGCCCTTTTCGTGGGCTTTAATGCTTGAGAGGCGGTGTCACTTCTCTATAATGTGATTGATGTGCAGTAACCATGATCCCAGCTCACAACCTCAGGTCACCATAAATGCGGATGTTCAGAAGCTGAGTGTTAAAGCCCAATTTCCTTGCTGATGCATATACGAGAGTTATTCGGTTGGCACTTGAGGAGGAAGATGCCTAATCACTTTCATCAGAAAGCCAGCAGTCAGCTTTTAAATGATACACATACCACAGCAGCCGGGAGTGTGTGTAAAACCCCTGCTGCCACCAACCCAAGTCTTGCATTGGTGGCAGTTAAAGGGTAGCAATTTTGTGTAAAACAGAGTATGTCGATATATACACATTTCTGCCACTACAAGTCCAGATTTAATTTCTTAAATTACAAGTCCAAAACTATTTCATATTTGTTAAATGCCAACAGATGGGATTTCCCATTTGCTACCTATGTATGTTCTGTGAACTTCTGCAGATAGTGCTCCTTTCCTCTTTCCCATGACCCATAGGCTCACTCATCTTGCTGCATTTCTGTAACACAAGGTGGGAGGATCAGGGAATGTAAATATAAAGATTTTCCAGAGGCCATGAGCGATATAAGATCTGATACGTCAACTGTACCAATCTCCCAGAAGTAAAAGAAAATCCTGCCCTGTCAGACAGGAAGCAGAATTTTTAGGAGGGGCCTGCTTTGACAGCCCAGCATATTTCACAACAGTTAGCCTATTTGACCACAAGCCCTTAAATAGTTTGTAGAGTGAAAATGGTATATGTCAAAGCTGAATTCAAGGCAAAAATGTATAATTTAATAGAAATTCTTATATGTAAACTGTTTCACCTGTCAAAGGATTTTGAATTATGTTGAGCCAGTTCTGCGACCCAGAAACCACTGCAAGACAGCACAGCTAAGTGCTGGACCTACCTGCAGAATACGGTACATGTAAAAGAGAAGTGCGGGTTTCTGAAAAAAAAAAAAAAAAAACTTTCATACTCACCTAGGTGGATGCAGCAGCAGTCCAATGTTGCATCTGTCTTTCACGGCCTTCAAGACCGAGAACCAAGTGATCAAAGACCGCTGATTACTCTTGGTCTTCATTGACCAGAGAGTCGGTGACTAAGTTACCATTATCTGCCCCTTCAGCATTCATTGAAGCGCTGGGCTGTGCAGGGGCGGAAGCAACTGGCTTAGCCTCTCAGAGGTTCACTGAGAGACTGAGCCAGCTGCTGGTCCAGACATCTGGGTGGTTCCTGACATTAAAGTTGGGATCTCTCCAGAGCCCGGACCAGCTGAATAGGGGGGTCACAAGATTGCAGAACAAAGTGCACTCTCATGTTACTTACCTAGTTCTCCATTAAGCAATTCAGCCTGCCCAAACCTTTGGAGTAAATAATGAATGGCAGCAGCAAATTGAGGCAATCCCTCTTGTTAACATGTTAACAATATTTAATTGACAGCATTGTGAACAGCAATACAGATAGAGCCTTGGATAGTTCACAATGCGGAGGATAACGCCCCAATGCTGCTGTGTGAGGAAATACAGGAAAATAATATGTCAGATTCAAACTATACTAGTCATAAAAGAAAACAATATTATTACATAGCTGAAATTACTTGTGTTGTATATCTGCCTGAAATTTAAATGTATCTAAAGATGTACTAAAAGCAAAAATTGTACAAAGTTTTGGTCTTCATTAAACAGCCTCATTACTTGCAGAGAGTCTTTCCAACAGGCTTTCACAGGCTTTTAGGATATTACATTTCATTTAAAATGTCATGTTCATTTAATACAGCTAGTGCTTGTTTTTTTATATGAAATACATATTTAAATAGTTTAGTTTATTCTACATAATTTAGCTGTCATCTAAACTAATGGGATTTGTGTTTAATCAACAAGTTTATAGTGACAAAACAGCACATGCAGAAATGAAAAATAAATGCGTAATAAGAAAACCAGATGTATTAAACTACCTTGAGAACAATATCCCCTTCATGCAAATTCCCGTCTTTTGCTGCCAAACCAGTGCTTGTCAATCCCTTAATGTAAATCTGACTTCCAAGCCGAAGTCCATATTCTGAAATACAAAACGAAATACATAATGGCACTTGTAGCTGACAGAGTAAACCTGACATCAGAAATAAAAAATAAAAAAATGCTTGCCTTCATTTGGCTTTTTCTTTGTTAAAAGGACACTTGTAGAGGTGTCTGAAGGAGATGGGCTACGAGACTGAAGTCTATTTTGACTTCTCTGCATTTCTTTTTCATATTTGCGGTCAGGAGAAGCCCTTCTGCCATAACCTCTGTCTGGGCTGTACTGTGCATTTCTATCATAGTGGTCATCTCTATCCAAGGTTCTTCCACGACTGCTGTCCCTTCCATAGCTTCGCGGGTCATCCAAGTCTCGGTCAAGACTCCTGCCTCGACTTCTTTCCCTTCTGTACCCACGGTCCTCATCCAAACCACGGTCTATGCTTCTGCCACGGCTTTGGTCGGTTCGGTAGTTCTGTTCATTATCAAGGCCTCGTTCCATACTTCTGCCACGACTATATTCTTGCCTGAGTCCATAACCAACATTAAGATCTTGGTCAACACTTTTTGCACGGGCTCCATATCCTCGATCTCTTTCATAATAAGGACCCCTTTCCTGGTCTCTTCTATAGCCTGGGTTTGGGTCTACGCTTCTGTCACTATATGCACTGTAAGCTGTTCTGTTTTCAAATTCTGTATAGTCATCCATAATATCCAAAGCAGGCTCAGATTTGCTTGGAACCACCATTTGGACCCTTCGTGGTCTTCTTACTACCTGTAAACATTCCAGTAACAGGTTAAAAATGTACTTGAAGTATAATGGAAATTACAAAAAATACATTTGATTCTGGAATTTTTTTTTTCCAGTCATGGTAAATATGTGCATAAATCCTATGTTCTTTGCATACACAAATTACTATGCCTTGTGACAAAACCACAGCAGAAACCCTAAAATCAATCGATCCGGTATGGGGCAAAAATCCTCTCTTGGCCATGGACCCAGGCAGAAAACAGAGCCCAAGCAGTAAGAAGGTCTACCATCTAATCAAAACTGAGACCCAATCCTCGTCTGGGGCCCAAGAATACACATCTTGGATCCCACTGTCTGATGTGGAATCAATGAAGGATAAGGATGACAGAAGAATTCTGGGTACACTTCTGCATAGGGCTAATCAGAATACAAGTTGAACGAGGAAACAGGAGTGGAAGTGACAGCCCTATCACTAATGCAATTGGAGTGCAGATAGCTAGAAATCATACTCCTCTGTGTGTGTGTATTATTATATATATATATATATATATATATATATATATATATATATATATACACACACACACACACACACACACACACACACAAGATAGCCGACCGTACAGAACATGTGTAGCAAAATGTCCAGGCCTGTGGCCTGATGTGGGTCTGCCATTAGAACCGGTACTCTCTCGAGCCCAAGTGAGCTGCGGCTCTGGGTGTGATAACTGAAGCAACTACAACTCCGGCATCTTTGTTTGTGGTTTTTATTTGATTTAAAGGGGATGGGAGAAGGGAATGCGTGGGATACTCCTTGCGGCTCAAACTAATTGTACGTGGGACTTGGTTACTGAAAAATGCCTGTTGGCGCTTCCTTGACGCCAGCCAACGCTCACTGACTCTTAGAACTCTCTGTGTAACCGAAGAAGTGTTGAATCCCGACTTATAGTCCTGTAGAGCCAAGAATGAGAGCTGTAGACTCCTGACACTGCTGTGCTGTGAAAGTCACTAAATACTGTCCCCCGCTTGGTACAGCTTGAAGTAGTATCTTGTAGAACCTTGTGTAACTGTCGCTTCACTGACACTCTCTGTACAATTCAGGGCCCAGACTGCGGGCACCCCATTTACAACTTCAGGGTCCTCTACCTAGGCACCCCCTTTACAGCTAGCTGACACTGGATCCCAGAACATCTTCTGGATTGGTCCCCTCTAACACTTCAGGCGAACCCCCAGGGGCAATCCTCAGTACTCACGACCTGTGTAGGCTTTCCTGGGACTGGACCCCTCTCTCTCGCCGCAGGCTCTCGGCACACCGGATCCCCTCAGCTCAACTCAGCACTCTCTGGATACTCAGGCGACACCCCGAGACATCCACCTTCCTCAGACAGGAGGAGAGACAGCTGTACTCTCTGCTCCCGCCAAAGACAACCTGTCACGCACTTCCCCCAGACTTATACCCACTCCCAGAATCCTTCGCAGCCTAATCTGCCTTCTGGGGTAGTTACAAGCTGGGATTACCTGATTGGGCTTCCCACACTTCCCTATGTCCCTATGAGAAACCTCACAGGAGCCAGTGGGGATACTTCTCCCCTCAGTAGGCACATCTGGAAGTCCTGACACACTACCTAACAAATCACAGCCCTGCTGTTAGGCAGACAAGGCCCACTATACATTTTACCTAGCACCTACCTACCTGTAGGGTGCTACACATGCATTGTTGTTTGCCTTTAAATAATTATGTCTCTACCTCACTTTGTCGGTAGTCCCACCCTTCTATATGCTTTAGCCTCCAACACATGTACTGTATTTTGCTGGAGCTAGACACACTATGATTTTTTTGACCTATCTGATGTTATCAGATCTTTCAGATTGTCAGCTCTAACGAGCAGGGCTCTCCGATTCCTCCTGTATTGAATTGTTCTGTAACTATACTGTCTGTCCTCATGTTGTAAAGTGATGCGCAAGCTGTTGGCGTTCTATAAATCCTAAATAATAATAATCAGGGTGGTCTTCAACTCAAGTGCTCAATATGAAAGGGTTTCCCTCAATGCCCTTCTTTCCAGGCCTAATTTGAACAACCTTATATGAGTTTTGCTCGGCTACAGACAAGAACCAATTGCTGTTATGGCTGACATTCAACAAACATTACACAGTTTTATTATTTGAGAAGACCACAAAAACTTCCTCAGGTTCCAATGGTATTGAAACAACGATGAACTCATCACACTTCATAATGATTCTGCATTTCAACAGTTAACCCTGAGTCTGATAAGGAAGGAAATCAGAGCGAATACTGTTACACTCAACACCTCTGTGAAATCAAAGATGACTTCCATGTTGCTCATCAATTTGCAACCAATACTAAGGACCATATAAAGAGTGTCGTGAATTGCACTTCGGTAAAGGGCCTCCCACCATCAAGGAAAATTCCCAAGAGTCATTATTCAATGTGGTGAACATGAAGGATACTCACAGGAGATTGATAACATAACAAAAGTGACCCAACCTTTGTAAGAATAGCCTGCTCTACAAATTTAACACAATGGGATTTACTAAAGACAAATCCACTGTGCACTACAAGTCAGAGGGTGACATGCAGGGAAAATAAAAAATAGCATTTTTGCTTGCACGTGATTGGATGATAGAAATCAGCATAGCTTCCCCTCAGATCTGCAGCGAATGCACTTCCAGGTGCACTTGTAGCGCACAGTGATTTGCCTTAAGTAAATCAACCCCAATGATTGATAACAAGCTACTTTGATTGGTGGTCATATAAGGAAGTACAGTCTGTTTGGTGAGGAAAAGAGCCCCCTTGTAGTTCCAGGTCCACATCACATCACTGCACTGCTGGTTCAAAATCACCACAAGCAAGCTCAGCACCTTGCCAATGTCTTCTGGAGTCGTTGGAAGACATACCCTTGCAACTTTTAAGGTCGAGGCAAATGGAAAACCCAACCTACAAGTGGGTATTATTGTCCTGTTGAAATAAAAAGGATGCCCACTGGAACCATTGGCCTAGTGCTCTCATTACAAAAACTGTGCCAAGTAATAAGGGAAAGGTTCAGAAAGTAGAGGTTAAGGTAATTAAGGATGGATTGGTGCGACTACCTGAAGGCCCTTTCAATAAACTGGTATGCCTTTTGCCAAAAGGAAGAGGATTTTTCTTCTACCCCAATGACTTGATTCAAAGAGAGGTAAGAAGGAATGCTGCATGTTGCTGCCTTCCCCCTCAGAAGATAGACTCATGGATTGTCTTCTGTGCCATCTAGTAGTGACTTAAGTTTTACAGTATGTTAAAGTTTGCGTGATTATCCTCTTGCTCTTCCCTTTCTTTTCAGGTGTTCCTGGAATACAGTCTTTACTTAATGTTTTAACTTGATTCTCAATTGTTTAATATTTAAAATCATGGATTTTGACGGGAAGTATGATACGCGTGCACTGTTTATTTGCCTTTAAATAAGGTCACTACCTCACTGAACCTAGGGGAACTCTACGTAGTCAGCCCCGCCCTTTATTTCATGTTTTAGCCTCTATTCACTACATGTACTGCATTCTGTGGAAGCTAGACACACTATGATTTTTTTGACCCATTTGATGTTCATCTGTTATGATCTGCACAAATGTATGGACTAAAAAGCTTTCTATGATCTGCAGAATGTCATTAGGATTGAGATACTGTCTGTTAATTCTATGGAGACCAAGTTACAACTAGACTATATTGTCAAAAGTATTGGGTCACCTGTCTTTAAACACACATGAACTTTAATGGCATACCAGTCTTAGTGCGTCTATGCGAAGGTTTGACCATTATTCCAGAAGCGCATTTGTGAGGTCAGGCACTGATAGTGGACAAGAAGGCCTGGCTCTCAGTCTCTGCTCCAATTCATCCCAAAGGTGTTTTATCGGGTTGAGGTCAGGACTCTGTGCAGGTCAGTCAAGCTCCTCCACTCCAAACTTGCTCATCCATGTCTTTATGGACCTTGCTTTGTGCACTGGTGGCCAGTCATGTTGGAACAGGAAGGGGCCATCCCCAAACTGTTACCACAAAGTTTGGAGCATGAAATTGTCCAAAATATTTGGTATGCTGATGCCTTAGGAGTTCCCTTCACTGGAACTAATGGGCCAAGCCCAAGCCCTAAAAACCAACCCAACACCATAATCCCGCTTTCACAAAATGATCTGGACCAGTGCACAAAGCATGGTCAATAAAGACATGGATGAGCGAGTTTGGGGTGGAGGAATTTGACTGGCCTGCACAGAGTCCAGACCTCAAACTGATAGAACACCTTTGGGATGAATTAGAGTTGAGACTGCGAGCCAGGCCTTTTCATCCAACATCATTGCCTGACCTCACAAAAGCGCTTCTGGAACAATGGTAAAACATTCCTATTGACATGCTCCTTAACCCTGTGGACAGCCTTCCCAGAAGAGTTGGAGCTGTTATAGCTGCAAAGGGTGGGCCAACTCAATATTGAACCCTACAGACCAAGACTGGGATGCCATTAAAGTTCATGTGCGTGTAAAGGCAGGCATCCCAATACTTTTGACACACTTGCAATGATTAGTTCAAAGAGGCAGACCATATATGAATAAAATCTATTTTTCAACGGACTATACTATGATAATGAATCATTTTAGCAGAAAAAAAAAACAAAGAAACAAAGTGCGAGTTTTTATGTTTTAGCCAATGTTTGGGAGATGTAGACAGATGGTGTGAAAAAAAATAAAAAAAAAAAATCAAGGAGGTCAGAATTTTAGAATCTGCATTTGGAGATTCACTCAGCTTTTGCCTTTTAGATGATGTTAAGGAATGTACAAATGGCATTAGAGTGGATCATATTAATGGCTTCAAAACATAAAAATAAACAAAACACACTAGAGGTTTGGCAGTCTTCCTACCATAGCTACATAATGACAGCACTCTACTTGCTTCGCCTTAGGCTGAAGAATGAGCAATCCTCGTTGTAAAAGACCACTCATCCACAAGGTTATGGCGAGTAAAGCCACTTGCACATTTTCTATCAGCGGGAGTAAGCAAACCGTATATAAAATACAGCTGGTAAAAGTCTAGTAGTGTGAGGCAAATATGTCTTGGGTTGCTACTGCTTTTTTATCATTGAAAGGACAGAGCCTTGGATACAGATTGTGCCATTGGAGTTCTTGTTGTTGTCAATCCAGGAACATACATGTTAAATGCAGGATGTGGAAACCTTGCAAGCGGACCTGAACAAAATAACGGGGTGGGCAACTACATGGCAGATGAGGTTTAATGTTGAAAAATGTAAAGTAATGCACTTGGGGACCAGAAACCTGAAAGCAAGCTACTCACTAGGGGGGGGGAACCTCTGGATGAGTCTAGGATGGAAAAGGACTTGGGGGTACTGGTAGACAACAAGCTTGGCAGTGGCATGCAATGCCAAGCCGCCGCAAGCAAAGCCAACAGAATACTGGGATGTATAAAAAAGGGGATTCACTCCAGAAATAAAGAGATTATTCTTCCACTCTACAAGACTCTGGTCCGGCCACATCAGTATGCTGTCCAGTTCTGGGCACCGGTCCTCAGGAAGGATGTGCTGGAACTGGAGAAAGTCCAGAGAAGGGCAACAAAAATAATTAGGGGAATGGAGGACATCAGCTATGAGGAAAGACTACAAGCACTGAACCTATTCTCTCTGGAGAAGAGACGATTGAGGGGGGATATGATATCAATGTACAAATACTGTACTGGTGACCTGAGCATAAGGAACAAACTATTCAGTGAAAGGAGATACAATAAGACACGTGGCCACTCACTAAAACTAGAGGAAAGGCGGTTTAACCTTAAAGTGCGTAAGGGGTTCTTCACTGTAAGAGCGGTAAGGATGTGGAATTCTCTTCCACAAGCAGTCGTATCAGCAGGGAGCATTGATAGTTTCAAAAAACTATTAGATGGACACCTTAAAGACCAAAACATACAGGGGTATACAATGTATGGTTAAAAGCAAACACACACACACACATCATAGGTTGAACTGGATGGACTGATGTCTTTTTTCAACTTACTAACTATGTAACTATGTAAAGCCTATTCTTCTAAACAGATTTTACTTGTTTTTACCGGCATGCACTCCAGCAACTCCATGCAGTAATCAAGACTTGTTAGCATTTGCTTTGTTCTAAATGTAGTCTACCGGTAAATAACGCTCCTTTTGGTTTAGGTACAAAGCCCACGCGTTTCACCACACATACTATTTAAAGACCAGAATAAAATCCCACAGATGGACAAGACTTTGTCATAGAAGTAAAATATATGAAGTACATACTTGTAAAGGAAGGAGGGAGCACATAATGTTCCTGCTGCCTGTGCTGCTGAACTCCACCTGTTCCTGAGAATTGGTACCCCAAAGTCTGCTGGGACTCTCAGAAGGTAGCAGAGCTTGGGCAGCAGTAAAATTCAATACTCCGTCTCTTCTTCTTTACAGGTACATGCTTATTTAAATGTCACTTATATGACAGCAGAATACAACCAGAAGACTACAAATACGCCCAATGTGTTTGTTACTTTGAGTCTGGCACACTGATTAACTAGAGCATAATAATGGCATAGTGTCTGTAAATACACATTTTGAAAGGTGTTTAGAAAAGACAATCTTTGCCTTTGCAACAGCACAATATCCTAGGGTAATAACTTTTTTTTTTTGCACAATTTATAAAACAAAAATGAACAATCAGAATACATTGGTTCTATTTACCAGGACAGCTGTTTTTCCACATTTTCTTAGTTGCTGAACTGCAAACGAATGTGGCACATTCTCCAGAGGGGTTCCATTTACCATAAGAACACGGTCGTTCTCTCTGAAAGGGTCATAAAAATGAGGTTGCTCTTAGCAGAAAATTATTTTAAAAATATCTTAATTTGGCTATTGTTTTGTTCTAGTGCAGGAAATAAATTTTATTAGCTGATAACATGCAAGTATTCATGGGTACTACTACTTAGTAAGATTACGAAGGGTGCATGAAAACGCTCAGCTCCAAACTGACTCACAGGATGAGGATTCCATATACCAGGTCTTGTAATTTCGCTCCGCTAAGCAAACATATAAACATAACTCTCACTTATGTGTAAGCATAAAAAGAAAAAAGGAAATTATACATTTTGTAATGAATACAATTTTGTGGTGAATATCCGGTTTTCTTGTTCACTAAGGGACAGAGAGAGGATTAATTTGGGATCTCCAAAAGCAGTCCAACAGAGATGGGCAGCACAGCAAACAAAAAGGCAAATAGGCCAGACTATAAACAAGCTGGGACTGCCTTTAGCTCAAAGAGCTTCCTAAAGAAACCTATGCCTGTGCTGACTTTAGAAGCAACATCCATCTAGAAAATCCTATAAAAGGCGTGACCAGAAGATCATATGGCAGCCTTGCAAATATGAGAAACAAGTGAAAAATATGTGAATAAACTGCGCTAACTTAAAACTAATCTGTAAAGTAAAACACAATACAAAGCTGCTAGCACTCCAACCGACAGTGATGGTGATCAAAATATTAAGAAAAATAGTGCAGCGCTAAAAATGTGCGAGTAACTGCACGAAGTAAAACGTGAACAATCAAACCAAAATGCAAAAAATCAAAGTCCAGAATGTCCATAAAGTGTAAACTGTGACTTGAAAAAGGTGTTGACTCCAGTATGTGAAATAACTACAACAAACGATAAATCCCACACCAAAGGAATAAAGGACTCAAGATGTGCTCACCAGATGGTATGGATCCAAAGTACTGTACAGCAAATGGGTCATATACGCTGTATATGTAGATGTCCTCGGTACCGAATAGGCAGGAACCTCAGCAGTATCTCTGGATCACAGGTGGTGATGAATATCTTCCAAACCAGTCCACACGGGAATGCCTAGGAGTCCCCACTCATGGGATTGTGGAGAGGGATAAAGGACACCATAGCATAATACCGTATATGTGCAATTTATTGCAAGATAAGGAATACACTTACAATTTCATAGGTGGTAAGAAGCATTCAGAAAAGATAGGCACTCATGATATTCTAACGCGTTTCCTTAAAAACAACATCCTCAAAGAAATTAGCCTGAGGAAACGCGTTAGGAGTATCATGAGTGCCTATCTTTTCTGAATGCTTCTTACCACCTATGAAATTGTAAGTGTATTCCTTATCTTGCAATAAATTGCACATATACGGTATTATGCTATGGTGTCCTTTATCCCTCTCCACAATCCCATGAGTGGGGACTCCTAGGCATTCCCGTGTGGACTGGTTTGGAAGATATTCATCACCACCTGTGATCCAGAGATACTGCTGAGGTTCCTGCCTATTCGGTACCGAGGACATCTACATATACAGCGTATATGACCCATTTGCTGTACAGTATTTTGGTTCCATACCATCTGGTGAGCACATCTTGAGTCCTTTATTCCTTTGGTGTGGGATTTATCGTTTGTTGCAGTTATTTCACATGCTGGAGTCAACACCCTTTTCAAGTCACAGTTTACACTTTATGGACATTCTGGACTTTGATTTTTTGCATTTTGGTTTGATTGTTCACGTTTTACTTTGTGCAGTTACTCACACATTTTTAGCGCTGCACTATTTTTCTTAATAAAATATGAGAAACAGTTCCCTATTGCGAAATACTACTCTCAGATCTAGTAGAATGTGGCCTGACAAGAAAAGGGTGGAACCAGATATTTAAAGTTGTTCTGAAGACAAGGTTTATCTTAATGCATTCTATGCATTAACCACTTCTGGATCGGAAGATTTCCCCCCTGTGTTAATTTAATGGACAATTGCGCGGTCGTGGGACGCTGTACCCAAATAAAATTGATGTCCTTTTTTTCCCCACAAAGAGAGCTTTCTTTTGGTGGTATTTGATCACCTGTGTGATTTTTATTTTTTGTGCTATAAACAAAAAAGTTCGACAATTCTGAAAATGAAAAAAAAAAAAACAATATTTTTCACTTTCTGCTATACAACATTCCCAAAAAAAAAATTAAAAAAAAAAAACAAAATGTTTTAACATTTTAGGCCAATTTGTTTTCTGCTTCATATTTCTGGTAAGAAAAAAAAAAATCACAATAAGCGTATTTTGATGCAAAATTGCGCAAAAGTTATCGCTTCTACTAACTACGGGAAAGATTTATCTCATTTTTGTTTTTTTTTTACTAGTAATGGAGGCGATCTGCGATTTTTATCGGAACTGCGACATTGCGGCGGACAGACCAGACCCCTAACATTGACACTTTTGGGGGGACCAGTGACATTACTACAGTAATCAGTGCTAAAAATATGCACCGTTACTGTAATAATGACACTAGCAGGAAAGGGGTTAACACTGTGGGTGATCAAGGGGTTAAATGAGCCTAGGGGAGTGATTCTAACTGTGGGGGGGGGGGGGGGGTGGCTTGTGAAATGATCACAGAGACCTGTGTTCCTATATAGAAGGATCACAGGAACTCTGTGATCATTCCAGGGAGAACGGTCAGCTGTGCTTACAACAGCTAACCATTCTCTTTCAGCGGGTAGCGAGCGCGGGTGTCAGACGGCAATCGGAGCCGCCTGCCCCGTGCATCTGAGTTCCCGCTGTCCAGTGGGGGCGGGAGTGCTTGCATCCTAGCTGCAAACACGTGACCAACGTAGGTCTACGTCGGTTTGCGCAGAGGGGCCGCACTGCCGCAGTAAATAGGTGGGGGCGGTAGGGAAGAGGTTACGATAAAAACAAAAAAAACCTTCAGTGTGCAGCAGCCCCCTCAGGACCCATAATACTTACCTGAGCCCATCTCGATCCAGCAATGTGCACGAGTGCCTCAGCCCCCTGGGACTCACCCTCCTGACTGGCTGAGACACAGCAGCGGCGCCATTGGCTCCCACGGCTGTCAGTTAGCCAATGAGGAGAGAGAGGGGGCAGGGCCAAACCGCAGCTCTGTGTCTGAATGGATACACAAAGCAGCAGCTAGCTAGCAAGCTGCTTGCTCTGGGGGCACTCGACAGGAGGGAGGGGCCAGAAGCACCGGGAAGAGACCGAGAAGAGGAGGATCGGGGCTGCTCTGTGCAAAACCACTGCACAGAGCAGGCAAGTATAACATGAGACTTTAAAATCACTTTAAGACCAAAGTCTCAATGATGAATTTATCAAACAGTCGAATGGTGGGATGAGAAGCAGATTCCCCTTTATGAGGACAATTAGCGATAAGGAGTCAGTCTTTCTAATAGAGAAAGTGGCTGCAAGGTAGACACACATAGCTCAAACTTCAAGTCAATGAAGGGAAATCTTCCAATGTACTGGGGCTGGACAAGATGCAATGTCCTGGTTAAGGTAAAAAGCCGAAACCACCTTGGCAAGGGGCTCTCGACCTTGTTCACCTCAAGACCGGACACCTTTACCCCCTTCCTGCCCAGGCCATTTTTCAGCTTTCAGAGTTTTTACAACTTTGATGGTTATTTAGTCATGCAACACTGTATCCAAACAAATTTTTTATAATGTTTTTGAGACAAATAGAGCTTTCTTTGGGTGGTACTTAATGACCGCCTGGTTTATTTATTTTTTTACTATATGAGCAAAAACATACCAACAAATTTTAAAGGGAAAAAAAAACTCCTCTTAGTTTCGGTTAGAAAATGTTGCAAATAAATAATCTTTTTTTATAAATTTAGGCCAAAATGTATTCTGCTGCATTTCTTTGTTAAACATACCCCAAATCAGTGTACCTTTAGCCTGTGTGAAAGTTATAGAGTCTACAAACTATGGTATTTATATATAAAAATGTGATCAGTTCTGATGTACTGACTATTTCATTACTTGAGTCCCTAAAATGCCAGGACAGTACAAACATTTTTATTGAGAAATTAGTTTATACAATCAGTCAGCTTACTAAAAAAGAGCTGGCATTCACTAAAATTATCCTTTATAAGAATAATGAAGACAAGACGACAGAGTATAAAATTATATAATGAAATATGAAAGTAACTAATTTTAGAAAAAGTAGAAAAAAAAAAAAAAATGTAATCGATTTTTTTAAAATTACTTACTGTAGGCAACCATCTGCAGGTCCTCCTAGAAGCACATCAGAAATTACAATGGAGTTGTCCCCATTATTAAAATGTGGATTGTCTCTCCCTCCAGAAACAGCAATGCCAAATCCTTTTTTTGGATCCTAGGTAACAAAGTAGAAATATTATTCATTAGCATAAGCATGACTGAGTACCAAAGAAAGCCTTATAAATAAACCAATATCATAATTTCCATGAATTGTATATGCCACAGACATGTCTCTGTACTTAAAACGTTTGTCATCCCAACACTTACGTATTCCTGATGTGTGCCCGCTGTGCCATGTACTTGTATGAAAAAGTATCCTGTTCTCTTTGTTTTGCTTCCTTTAATGCAAAATCCCTGGAGTTCCTTCCAGTCCCTCTGCTTTCCTATTAAAAACTGACCACACCAAGCAGGAGAACACATAGTGGTCAGTTCTCTAGCTATGCTGGGAACTCAGTGTGCTCTCCTCCAATGATCAGACTCATCCTGACATGGCCCTGCTGCAGAGCCATTCACTGGGAAGCTCAGGGTGCTGCTGCTTCCCCCCCCCCCCAGCTCTTATGCAGAGGGAATGTGATCAGGTATATAGGAGAAGAAGAAAGAAAGAAGAAATAAAGAAGAAAGAAGAAGAAGAGGGGGAAGGTATTTATAATTTTTTTTTATATCTACACAAAAATGTTTTGCCTTTCATTTATATTTTAAAATCAGTGGGTTCTTTTACAAGTTTATTGTTTACAATCACTTTAACAAATAAATGCGCATTTCAACGTATTACACTGTCTGCTTTTTTTTCTTCTGTGTATTTGTAGTGACACTTTATTCATGTCACTGTACAACAGCACTGTGCATTGCGCTGCTGTGTGAGGACATGTGGTGTAGTCCAGTGTGCTATGTAAAAATGCTGCATTTTACCGCAACTCAAACGCACATGACACCAGCACTGTGAGCTCAAAGAAAACAATTGTTGTCTACATACCCTAGAAGTGACCAGTGTTTATCCAATGCGGAAAAAAGCAGGTCATGGCTGATAGTTTGAAAGAACATTAACAATGGTCTACAATAAAATAGTCCTTTTCATCATTTCAACTTCATAAAAAACGGCAATGTGAATCTGGTGTGGGCACTACAATGAATGTACAAAAAGTCAAACCTTGGTTAATAAATTTAACCTTGGTTTTAGGAGTTCCAGTTTGCTTGCGAAAATTAACATAAATGTATAGTAGTTTTGTACATATTTTAACCACTTGCCGACCGCCAGCAGTACATATACTGTGGCAGGTCGGCTCTGTCCCACGAAATGGCTTAACTGTACGTCGCTTCACGAGACCGCAAGTTGGGGCATGCACCCATTCGCCACAGGGGAAGTTGATCTGCGGGGACGTGCAATCTCTCCCCGTGAAGACAGAACGGCGGTCTGCCGTTGTAAACACACAGACTGCTGTTCTGTCAGTAATGAACACAAGGCTCCTGTGTTCCTCCTATTTAGGAACACAGGTCCCTGTGTTCATTCCAGAAGTACATCCCCCACACAGTTAGAAAGCAGCCCCCTAGGGACACACTTAACCCTTTGATCGCCCCTGGTGTTAACCCCTTCCCTGCTAGTGTCATTAGTACAGTAACAGTGCATATTTTTAGCACTGATTACTGTTAGTAATGTCACTGGTCCCCCCAAAAGTGTCAAAAATGTCAGTTAGGTGTCCGCCGCAATATCGCAGTCCCACAACAAAAAAAAAAACAAACAAAAACGCTGATCGCCGCCATTACTAGTAAAAAAAATAAAAACAAATAAAAATGACATTATTACCAAAAATGGCCTGGTCATTAAGGGGGGAAACCTTCCGGTCCAGAAGTGGTTAATTTTCTGGACCAAAAATATTAAAAGGGTTCACCATATTTTTTTTCCAGGTACTTATGGAAGAATGTATTGGAGTATAGCGTAGTTTTCTATCCAGCCAGCAGTTAGCGCTACAGGCTCTTTTTTCACTAATTTACACTCTTTATGCCATTAGGGTTGTGTTCACCGCCGTCATCCAGCCTGTGTCCCCCATCACGCAGCCAGTGTCCCCGCCGTCACCCAGCCTGTGTCCCTGCCGTCACCCAGCCTGTCCCCCAGCCTGTGTCCCCCCATCACGCAGCCTGTGTCCCCGCCGTCATCCAGCCTGTGTCCCCGCCGTCATCCAGCCTGTGTCCCTGCCGTCACCCAGCCTGTCCCCCAGCCTGTGTCCCCCCATCACGCAGCCTGTGTCCCCGCCGTCATCCAGCCCGTGTCCCCGCCGTCATCCAGCCCGTGTCCCCGCCGTCATCCAGCCCGTGTCCCCGCCGTCATCCAGCCCGTGTCCCCGCCGTCATCCAGCCCGTGTCCCCGCCGTCATCCAGCCCGTGTCCCCGCCGTCATCCAGCCCGTGTCCCCGCCGTCATCCAGCCCGTGTCCCCGCCGTCATCCAGCCCGTGTCCCCGCCGTCATCCAGCCCGTGTCCCCGCCGTCATCCAGCCCGTGTCCCCGCCGTCATCCAGCCCGTGTCCCCGCCGTCATCCAGCCCGTGTCCCCGCCGTCATCCAGCCCGTGTCCCCGCCGTCATCCAGCCCGTGTCCCCGCCGTCATCCAGCCCGTGTCCCCCGTCATCCAGCCCGTGTCCCCCGTCATCCAGCCCGTGTCCCCCGTCATCCAGCCCGTGTCCCCCGTCATCCAGCCCGTGTCCCCCGTCATCCAGCCCGTGTCCCCCGTCATCCAGCCCGTGTCCCCCGTCATCCAGCCTGTGATCCCCGCCATCACGCAGCCAGTGTCCCCCAGCCAGTGTCCCCCAGCCAGTGTCCCGCAGCCAGTGTCCCCCAGCCAGTGTCCCCCATCCCGCAGCCAGTGTCCCGCAGCCAGTGTCCCGCAGCCAGTGTCCCCCATCCCGTGTCCCCCATCCCGCAGCCAGTGTCCCCCATCCCGCAGCCAGTGTCCCCCATCCCGCAGCCAGTGTCCCCCATCCCGCAGCCAGTGTCCCGCAGCCAGTGTCCCGCAGCCAGTGTCCCCCATCCCGCAGCCAGTGTCCCCCATCCCGCAGCCAGTGTCCCGCAGCCAGTGTCCCACAGCCAGTGTCCCACAGCCAGTGTCCCCCATCCCGCAGCCAGTGTCCCCCATCACGCAGCCAGTGTCCCCCATCACGCAGCCAGTGTCCCCCATCACGCAGCCAGTGTCCCGCAGCCAGTGTCCCGCAGCCAGTGTCCCGCAGCCAGTGCCCCCCATCCCGCAGCCAGTGTCCCCCATCCCGCAGCCAGTGTCCCCCATCCCGCAGCCAGTGTCCCCCATCCCGCAGCCAGTGTTCCCTCATCACGCAGCCAGTGTCCCTCATCACGCAGCCAGTGTCCCTCATCACGCAGCCAGTGTCCCTCATCACGCAGCCAGTGTCCCTCATCACGCAGCCAGTGTCCCCCATCACGCAGCCAGTGTCCCCCATCACGCAGCCAGTGTCCCCCATCACGCAGCCAGTGTCCCCCATCACGCAGCCAGTGTCCCCCATCACGCAGCCAGTGTCCCCCATCACGCAGCCTGTGTCCCCATCACGCAGCCTGTGTCCCCATCACGCAGCCTGTGTCCCCATCACGCAGCCTGTGTCCCCATCACGCAGCCTGTGTCCCCATCACGCAGCCTGTGTTCCCTGCCGTTATCCAGCCTGTGTCTCCCATCACGCAGTCTGTGTCCCTCATCATGCAGCCCGTGTCCCTGCGCTGTTCACAATTGTGTTTTTTTTGTTTGTTTTTAGAGGAACTATAAATCCCAGCATGCACTTTCAGGGTCAGCTTCACAATTGTATTTTTTTTTTGTAGAAGAACTATAAATCCCAGAATGTACTTTCAGGCTTAGCTCTGCTAACTCCTGCTGTGTCTCTGACCATTCAAATAGCGCATAGGGACGTTCACAATTGTACAAGTTACTGTGGGGGATAGCACTGTGCATGGGTTTTTATTTGCCAAAAGCTCCAACTGTCAGGCATTGTCCGCGGGCACATGCACAGTAGTATTGAATTGTCCTCTTGAGAATTCCAACTCTCATGCACGGGCATTGGAGTTTTCTGTCAACGGGCATTGCCGTTCACGCATGCGCAGTTAAGTAATTGCATTCTGCTGCAGAGAACTCCAACTCTGATGCACGGAGTTGGAGTTCTCTGTGACCGTGCCTTGACGTTCGCGCATGCGCAGTAGCGGCAACTTGCCGTAATCTCCAACCGGAAGTGACGCAGGTTGGAGATTTCAGCAAGTTGGAAATTTCGGCAGTACACCGGCACAGATGGGTTTTTTTCTACAATCTGTATGGGCTTTGACCATTTTTAAAGCTCTACAGCCCTTGTGTAAATTGCAAGGCCCGGGGGCCGAATCCGGCCCTCGTATCTCTCATGCAGCTGCGGCACCACCCTTGTCTCCACCCTCAACTTGTCTCAGCAGTTAGCAGAAGACGACATAACTCCACTGCTAGATCCTGCATTTCTCCCTGCAGCCACTGAGTGGCTCGTATTGGCTCCTCCCCTTCTCAGCAGTCAGCAGCAGGGAGGACAGGACTCATTCTACAGAACCTGTGCCTCTCTGTGCAACCGAAGCACCCCCTCGTCTCCACCATCCCTAATCTCAGCATTTAGCAGACTCTGGCAGCGGACTCCAGTCCTCCTCCGGACCCTGCACTTTCTGCTTTACAGTAGCACAAGGTAAGTGGGGTGCACTGTGATGTAAAGGAGGATGGGGGGGGGGACCCTTGACATCTGCTGTAAGGGAGGGGGGTAGGCTGCTGTGGAAATCTAGTCCTACAGATAAAACCGGCCCCATGAGGGCAACCATAATGTTGATACAGCCCATGATGAAATTGAGTTTGACACCACTGCCAGTGGCGGCTGGTGCATAGGGGGCGCCAGGGCGCCGCCCCCCCCCCACCCTAAAAAGAAAAAAAAATTACAAAAAGAACAAATAAAGTTTAAAAAAAAAAAATTGCGTTCGCCGGCCTGCGGTGGCTATGGGGGGGGGGGTGGGGTTTACGACCCAGAAGACGCGCCGATTGGCTGCCTTCTGGGGGCGTAACCTGGGCGCAGGTCATTGCGCTTGGACACCCCCACTTTCGTGATATCTTGGCTGTGATTGGTCCAGTCTCCAGCCTGGACCAATCATCATCCAGGACATCCGATTGTGACGCCGCTGACGATGCAATGGAGGCGGTGCCGGTGCGTGCATCAGTCACTCACCGTCACCGCCCGGTCAGCTTCCCGCCGACAAAGAGGAGTCCAGTCCGGAGAAGAAGCCGGCGCTGGTCACCTTCCCGCCGCCCGTCACCCGCCGCAGAAGAGGCCGAGAGGGAGAAGCGCCGCTCACCTTCCCGCCGCCAAAAGGAGTAGAGGAGAGGGAGAAGCCGCCGTGACTCACAGGTAAATGCACTGCTCTCAGTCGGGCACGCACGCATAGCTCTGCATTGGGGAACATGTATACTGGCTGCACTGGAGGCACGCACGCATAGCTCTGCATTGGGGGACATGTATACTGGCTGCACTGGAGGCACGCATGCATAGCTCTGCATTGGGGAACATGTATACTGGCTGCACTGGAGGCACGCACGCATAGCTCTGCATTGGGGGACATGTATACTGGCTGCACTGGAGGCACGCATGCATAGCTCTGCATTGGGGAACATGTATACTGGCTGCACTGGAGGCACGCATGCATAGCTCTGCATTGGGGAACATGTATACTGGCTGCACTGGAGGCACGCACGCATAGCTCTGCATTGGGGAACATGTATACTGGCTGCACTGGAGGCACGCATGCATAGCTCTGCATTGGGGAACATGTATACTGGCTGCACTGGAGGCACGCACGCATAGCTCTGCATTGGGGGACATGTATACTGGCTGCAATGGAGGCACGCACGCATAGCTCTGCATTGGGGACATGTATACTGGCTGCACTGGAGGCACGCACGCATAGCTCTGCATTGGGGACATGTATACTGGTTGCACTGGAGGCACGCACGCATAGCTCTGCATTGGGGAACATGTATACTGGCTGCACTGGAGGCACGCACGCATAGCTCTGCATTGGGGAACATGTATACTGGCTGCACTGGAGGCACGCACGCATAGCTCTGCATTGGGGACATGTATACTGGCTGCACTGGAGGCACGCACGCATAGCTCTGCATTGGGGACATGTATACTGGCTGCACTGGAGGCACGCACGCATAGCTCTGCATTGGGGGACATGTATACTGGCTGCACTGGAGGCACGCACGCATAGCTCTGCATTGGGGGACATGTATACTGGCTGCACTGGAGGCACGCACGCATAGCTCTACATTGGGGGACATGTATACTGGCTGCACTGGAGGCACGCACGCATAGCTCTGCATTGGGGGACATGTATACTGGCTGCACTGGAGGCACGCACAGCTCTACATTGGGGGACATGTATACTGGCTGCACTGGAGGCACGCACGCATAGCTCTGCATTGGGGGACATGTATACTGGCTGCACTGGAGGCACGCACAGCTCTACATTGGGGGACATGTATACTGGCTGCACTGGAGGCACGCATGCACAGCTCTGCATTGGGGAACATGTATACTGGCTGCACTGGAGGCACGCATGCATAGCTCTGCATTGGGGAACATGTATACTGGCTGCACTGGAGGCACGCACGCAATGGCTCTGCATTGGGGGAACATGTATACTGGCTGCACTGGAGGCACGCACGCATAGCTCTGCATTGGGGGGACATGTATACTGGCTGCACTGGAGGCACGCATGCATAGCTCTGCATTGGGGACATGTATACTGGTTGCACTGGAGGCACGCATGCATAGCTCTGCATTGGGGAACATGTATACTGGCTGCACTTGAGGCACGCACGCATAGCTCTGCATTGGGGACATGTATACTGGCTGCACTGGAGGCACGCACGCATAGCTCTACATTGGGGGACATGTATACTGGCTGCACTGGAGGCACGCACGCATAGCTCTGCATTGGGGGGCATGTATACTGGCTGCACTGGAGGCACGCACGCATAGCTCTGCATTGGGGACATGTATACTGGCTGCACTGGAGGCACGCACGCATAGCTCTGCATTGGGGGACATGTATACTGGCTGCACTGGAGGCACGCACGCATAGCTCTGCATTGGGGGACATGTATACTGGCTGCACTGGAGGCACGCATGCATAGCTCTGCATTGGGGAACATGTATACTGGCTGCACTGGAGGCACGCATGCATAGCTCTGCATTGGGGGACATGTATACTGGCTGCACTGGAGCCATGCACGCATAGCTCTGCATTGGAGACGTGTACGCTGGTGGTCACTGCATTGGAGGCATGCACGCATAGCTCTGCATTGGGGACATGTATACTGGTCACTGCATTGGGGACATGTATGCTGGTCACTACATTGAAAGGGGGCATTTATACTGGTCACTATATTGAAGGGGGCATGTACTGTGGGGTTTGTGCTAGGAGCCTGTACTGTGGGGTTTATGCTAGAGGGCCTATACTGTGGGGTTTGTGCTTGAGTTGTTTGTGCTTGAGGGGTTTGTGCCACTCTCAGTCCATGTATCCCATAATAGGATGTCTCTCACAGTATATCCCATAATAGGGCCCCTGTTCCCTATTATGGGATATACTAGTACTGATGGATCCCTTAATATGTGATATATTGGGAGAATTGGTTCACGCAAGCAAAATACAGGGGACAAAATGGGTGGAGTCTATAAGGGGTGTGGCTTCTGAGAAATGGGAGGGGTCAAAATGGAAGGGCGGGGTCTTGCGCCCCCCATCTTAAAACTTCACCAGCCGCCACAGACCACTGCCCTACAGGATATTATAAACTAAACCAAGGACTACTGTTTTCCATAAAATAAAAGGAACGCATAATTGTTTGTACTTCTAAACTGTATCATTCAAACAATTTAAATAGGAAGTATGCTGTGTTATGCAATTATCAAAGCAAAAATATATACGTATTAACCTTTTCACTGATGTATGCCATGCATTGGCACCTGGGCATGTACACTGACTTGTGGTTGCTAGAGTTTTTTTACATTGTGACTGACCGCTTTCTTGTGGAAGGGATTCCAGCAGCTAAACAATCATTTCCAAGTGTCTGCCAGTGAAAGGGTTAAAGTGGAACTAAACTGTATCTGAACACCACAAAACAAAAACACACAATTTAAATAATTTTTAAATATATTTAAAGGAAACTCACCCATCCCCATCCATGTCCTAGTACTGGAGTTGGAGCTTTTTTTGGAAGATTGCAAGGCTCATTTGCAGGGCTGGCCCAAGACATTGTGCTGCCTGGGTCCAAGAATGAAATGCTGCCCCCCATCCCCCCCAAAAAAATTCACGCCCTTCAAAAGGCCCCCACATTCTATAGGACTATGAAAGCAGTCAGAGGGGTGCGAGTGTGTACGGAGTGAAGGCAGGAGCAGGACAGAGCAGTAGACACTGGGCAGATGAGCGCACCAGGAGAATGCCGGGCTGCGGGCATGGTACAGGAGAATGCGGGGCTGCGGGCATGGTACAGGAGAATGCCGGGCTGCGGACATGGTACAGGAAAATGCAGGGCTGCGGACATGGTACAGGAAAATGCAGGGCTGCGGACATGGTACAGGAAAATGCAGGGCTGCGGACATGGTACAGGAAAATGCGGGGCTGCGGACATGGTACAGGAAAATGCGGGGCTGCGGATATGGTACAGGAAAATGCGGGGGCTGCGGGCATGGTACAGGAGAATGCAGGGCTGCGGGCATGGTACAGGAGAATGCAGGGCTGCGGGCATGGTACAGGAGAATGCAGGGCTGCGGGCATGGTACAGGAGAATGCAGGGCTGCGGGCATGGTACAGGAGAATGCGGGGCTGCGGGCATGGTACAGGAGAATGCGGGGCTGCGGGCATGGTACAGGAGAATGCGGGGCTGCGGGCATGGTACAGGAGAATGCAGGGCTGCGGGCATGGTACAGGAGAATGCAGGGCTGCGGGCATGGTACAGGAGAATGCAGGGCTGCGGGCATGGTACAGGAGAATGCAGGGCTGCGGGCATGGTACAGGAGAATGCAGGGCTGCGGGCATGGTACAGGAGAATGCAGGGCTGCGGGCATGGTACAGGAGAATGCAGGGCTGCGGGCATGGTACAGGAGAATGCAGGGCTGCGGGCATGGTACAGGAGAATGCAGGGCTGCGGGCATGGTACATGACACTGCGTCTTCTGTAGTATGCAAAAAGTGTACCTGTGAAGTTTCAGCTCTGTAGCATGTCCAGAACTAGAAAAAAATATAATTTTTCTTAGAATTTTTAAGATGCCCAAAAAATGCCCTTAAATGCCTGCAACAAAAACGCCCAGGTAGAGTGGAGCCATATCCCTCTGCTATTAAAAATTCTAAGAAAAATTATATTTTTTTCTAGTTCTGGACATGCTACAGAGCTGAAACTTCACAGGTACACTTTTTAGACCCCCCAGACACTAAATCCAAAAAAAGTAATGCCTGCCTCCAAAAATGCCTGATAAATGCCTGCAACAAAAACGCCCAGGTGGAGAGGAGCCCTATGCCTGTGCTACTAAAAATTCTAAGAAAAATTCACAAGTCGGATCACAAGTCGCTTCAAATAAGATAAGGAGGCGATTCCCATTGAAGTCTATGGGACAAGTCGGATACAAGTCGCCTCAAAGTAGTACAGGGCCCTTTTCAGAAGTCGGAGCGACTTCAGTAGTGCCAATTAAGACGGCACTTATTGATAACATTGCTTTTGTTATGTCAAGCGACTTGGGGCGACTTGAGGGCACACAAGTCACGGCAGTGTGAATGGACTCTAAACCGCTGGCAACAAAAGTGAGTACACCCCCAAGTCAAAAATGTCCAAATTGGGCCCAAAGTGTAAATATGTGCGGCCACCATTATTTTCCAGCACTGCCTAAACCCTCTTGGGCAGAGTTCACCAGAGCTTCACAGATTGCCACTATACAACCCAAGCGCTCACTCTATTGGGAATTGTAGGTGTGCCGCTCTCCTCAGATGGAGAAACTTCAATAACAAACAAGAAAGGAGAAGCCTAGTGCACTACCCTTCAACACCTTTGACAATGTATTAAAATGCCAAAAACACACTCACAAAACATGGAGTAAAATCGCATAAAACAGCTTTAAGGAAGGGAGCATGTCTCCTGAAACGTGTCAACGGTCCTAGCATATTGACGTTTACTTTTCCACACTGAGGTGGATATGTTTTATGCAATTTTACTCTTCATGTTTGGAAGTATGTTGTTGGCATTTTAATACATTTTCAAAGGTGTTGAAGGGTAATGCACTAGGCGTCTGCACCTCCTTTCTTGTTTGTTTCCACTCAGAACAGGCTTCGCCATGATCGACCAAAGAATTCGAGTGCACATGCTCAGCGTCCTATCCAGAAGTTGTCTTTGGGAAATAGACTTCTGAGTTCTGCCAGCACTGCTGCAGAAGTTGAAGGGGTGGGGGTCAGCCTGTCAGTGCTCAGACCATACACCGCATACTGCATCAAATTGGTCTGCATGGCTGTCGTCCCAGAAGAAAGCCTCTTCTAAAGATGATGCACAAGAAAGCCCGCAAACAGTTTGCTGAAGCCAAGCAGACTAAGGACAAGGATTACTGGAACCATGTTCCCTGGTCTGATGAGACCAAGATAACATTTATTTGGTTCAGATGGTGTCAAGCGTGTGTGGCGGCAACCAGGTGAGGAATACAAAGACAATTGTGTCTTGCCTACCAAGCCGTCAAGCATGGTGGGGGGGGGAGTGTCATGGTCTGGGGCTGCATGGGTGCAGCCGGCACTGGGGAGCTACAGTTCATTGAGGAAACTATGAACAACATGTACTGTGACATACTGAAGCATAACATGATCCTCTCCCTTTGGAGACTGGGCTGCAGGGCAGTATTCCAACATGAGAATGACCCCAAACACACCTCCAAGACGACCACTGCCTTGCTAAAGAAGCAGAGGGTAAGCATGTCTCCTGACCTAAACCCTATTGAATATCTGTGGGGCATCCTCAAACGGAAGGTGGAGGAGCGCAATAACATCCACCAGCTCCGTGAGGTCATCATGGAGGAGTGGAAGAGGACTCCAGTGGCAACCTGTGAAGCTCTGGTGAACTCAATGCCCAAGAAGGTTAAGGCAGTGCTGGAAAATAATGGTGGCCACACAAAATATTGACACTTTGGGCCCAATTTGGACATTTTCACTTAGGGGCAAATTTACACCGTTACACAAACTGTACACTCACTACTTTACATTGTAGCAAAGTGTCATTTCTTCAGCATTGTCACATGAAAAGATATAACATATTTACAAAAATGTGAGAGATGTACTCATTTTTGTGAGATACTAAATGACATCAATTTGGCCTAGGGCAGAAAACTGAGAAAATGTTACAAAAAAGGTTAAAACCAGAAAATACAATATAGCTTCTATCTTAACAAATGCTAGCAGCATAAGGATTAAAAATCATGTTGATTGAGAGAGTTTAGTTCCACTTTAAAGAAGGCAAAGAGCACTGTTAGATATGCTCAAGAGTGAGCAGGAAATGTGTTGTTCAGCAGTCATTTTGTAGTAAGAGCACATTGAAAACACTTACAGTATTATGCGTTGATTAATGAGCATGTGTTTGTGAAGGTCTCTATCCTATTCAACTGAATAAGAAGCTGAAGGTCAACTACTGTACAATAAGCTATTAAAATTAAAAGGAAAATGATAGCACACAAAAAGTATGGAGTTTTACCTTGTGTAACGTGACAGTGTACTGTTCCCATACTGTGTCTTCTAGTCCAAACCCCTGGTAAAAGAAAAAAACATGGAATTTAGGAGAGAAAAAAGGTCATAGTAATGTACCCTGTCCCTGAACACTGTAATGCTGTTTCCTTGAGAAAATGTCCCTGTTTATATTTATGCTGTGTTCTTTGCCCTTAAAAAATGATTTGAGTCCTAATCATGCAGTTTGTTGAATATTTCTTTGAGAAGAAACATGCGGAGACATAAACTTGGAAAAAGTTAAAATTAATATTCAAGCTTTTTTTTTGGGGGGGGGGGGGGTTTAGGATGTCATGTGATGTACTCATATTTATTGGATTCAACAAGTGGGCTGCGTGTGCTTTCTGCTGCATTCCTTCAAATTCCAGTATGTGTACTTACGCCACTCACTTAACCTGACACCACAAAGCTTGGATTACTGGACAGACTGGATCATCTCATTGTTGTGATGAAAGTTTGTTGTTTTTACCCATATAACGTTTAGCAAGCTGTGGTGGACAATCATTTCAGTACTTTTGTGTTTATTCCAGCCATGATACTTTTCTATCCACTTGAGCAACGGAAGGTTTTACCCCCTTCATGATCAGACTATTTTTTGCTAGTTAGCACTGCACTAAATTCAACTGGCAATTGCGCAGTCAAAACAAAATGGATATAAAACTTTTTCACACAAATAGAACTTTTTGGTGGTATTTGATTTCCATATAAAAACGAAAAGAACTAAAATCTTGAGAAAAAAACAACACACTTTCTGCTATAAAACATATCTAATAAAAAAAAAAAAAAAAAAAAAAAACACTACGTTTTCCAATGACCATAAGAAATTAACATTCTGGCCCGTAGAATGCAATGCTCAATAGCCCTTTGTGCATAAAACACACACACATTCTCTAACAGTCTTTTTTCCAAATTCTAGCAGAAAAACTGCTGCTTATTTTTATAAACCAGTGCGCATGAGGCCTTCTAAAGGCTTTTATAGCCACTTGCCAACCCACCACAGTACTGGCACTATACAGCTGGGTGTTTTTTTTCCGGGTCTGCTCGTGCGTGCACTTGGAAACCTGAGCTATCATTCGCTGCAGCACAAGCCTATCAGCGGGTCCCGGCCATTAATCATTGGGCAGATGAGAGTCTTGTGTTGGTAAACAACATAGAGCTCTCTACAGACAGCAACAGTGTGTCAATTTTTCTTTCTCCTGAAGGAAGAGGAAAAAAACAGGCCGTTGCTCAGTAAAATCAGCACATACAACACACAGTAAACATTGTTAGGCACACAGTTAAATAGGAAGTAAACCCTCTGAAAAAAATGTATAAAAAATAAAACCTGTAAAGACAAAGGCATAATGAGCTAGTATGCATCGCATACTAGCTCATTATGAAGTACTTAAAAAAAAAAACAAAGCCCCCGCAGTGCTGACAGGACGGCTGTCCTGCTTCCTGGATCGCGTCCTCCAGCCATCTGATTTCCCGGAGGCGCGATTACATCACTCCCACGCTTGCGCGCGGGAACCGCCGTTCACGGCATAGGGCCATCCGTGCCGTTCCTTCAGAGCGCATGCGCCGATCACGTCACCGGCTGCATGCACTGTAAATATCTCCTAAACGGTGCATGTTTAGGAGATATTTATAGCACCTATAGGTAAGCCTTAATATAGGCTTACCTATAGGTAAAAGTATTTAAAGTGGGTTTACAACCACTTTAACCTTTTGATTGCCCCTAAACGTTAACCCCCTTCCCAATCAGCGTCATTAGTACAGGGAAAGTATATATTATTAGGACTGATGACTGTATTAGTGTAACCGGTGAGGTCGATGTCAATTATTCAGTCCCCCCCCCCAGCATCAGTTTGTTTCAGATTTTCCGTTGCACATCACAGTCCCACTATAAGTCGCTGATCACCGCCATTACTAGTATATAAATAAAAAAAAAATTCCAGTGTAATATATATATATATATATATATATATATATATATATATATATATATATATATATATATACACACACACATACATACACTATATATATATATATATATATATATATATATATATATATATATATATATATATATATATACATATATATACACACACACACACACACACACACACACACACATATATATATATATATATATATATACATACATACATACATATACACACACACCATAGTTTGAAGACGCTATAACTGTCACACAAACCAATTAATATACGCCTTTTGGGATTTCTTTTTACCAGACACACACCAGAATACATTTTGGCAAAAGCTAATGAAGAAATTCTTTTTTTTTTTTTTTCTCAGACAAATTTTTTTTTTTTCTCAGACAAATGTTTTTATCGTTTTTTTTTTTTTTTGTGCTGCTGCCATTTCCACTATTCACATTTGTTTTTGGCCACTAATGGTACTAATGCACAGTGATGACAGCTGGCACTGTGGGGCTGTTCGTGAGGGTAGGGTGGACACTACACACCAGTAACTCACACTCCTGACCTTTACCCCTTTGTGGGGCTGGGCAGTGGGAGTGTGGGCGGTGTAGACCGGCTATATAACATGTTGGGAACTGTTAGTGTGTCAGTAGCACTTTTGGCTCTGAGGAAGAGGGTCCTCCCTCGAAACGCATCAGCCAGATCATTTCGGATACCATCACATTATCCAGCAGTTCAGGAGTATCCTGGAGGCGATTAGTCTCTAATTTCTACATGCGTATATACATCCTACGTTTGGGAGAACACTGTGCGCTACCTTTTTGGATTTTAATACATTTGTTAGTGGTAATGCACGAGGTTGGTGCGCCCTTCTCTTGTTGTTTTTTGAATTGTTTTATAACTACTCTGCCCTGTTGTAAAGCATTGCGCAAACTGTTGAAGCTATATAAAATCCTGGGGGGTGGGGTCTTCGGATAAATATAAACTGGCAGACAACGTTAGAGCCAGCAACAAAGGAGGACTTTTTTTTTTTTTTTTTTTTTAAGCAGGTCAATGGCGCCAGAAGACATCACCGGAGGAAGAAGAAAATCGGTAGTGGACACGTTGGGAGCTACGACGGGGGACATTCTACCTTTTTAATAAAGGACTTGTCAAAAACCGCCTTTTGTTTTTTGTAACACTACGCTTTTTCATTGGTGATTAGGTAGGGGTACAATGTACCCCATGTCAGACAACACCGTTGACCCTGCAGGAGGGAGGACCACACCCTAACAAAGAGGGGAGGGGAACCCCACCATCCAAAAAGGGAAAAGCACTGAGTGTGCCAACAAATGAGGGGGAAAAAAACAAAAACGAATATATAAAATCATCATTTCGATGGTAATAAAAATGGGATTTTTGACTTACTGTAAAATCCATTTCCCTGATGTTCATTGAGGGACACAGCTCCTGATCTTCTTAACCATTGGGTTATACCTCCCCCACAGGGGTAGGACTCTAGACCGAAAAAAAGTCTGGCTATGCCTATGGGCAGTCCCAGGGGGTATACTCCCTCTCTTACGGTAAGTAAAAAATCCCATTTTTCTTTCGTTCACTGACAGACACAGCTCCTGATCTTCTTAACCATTGGGACACCCCAAAGCAGTGTTAAAACATGAGGGGTGGGAACAGCGAAAAAGAAACTTCCAAGGCTAACTATAGCCAACCAAGTAAACAGAAGTTCAACCAAAACAACTGGAGCTCACCTGAAAAAAACAACACACCCCCAAAGAGGACCAGGTCCTCTAGACATCAGCCTAAAAAATCCTTAAAAGGTGAAGGAAGCATCCGCAGATGCCAACACATCCATTTTATTGAACTTTGTAAAAGTGTGCACCGACGACCAGGAGGGCGACTTGCAAACCTGCGTCACTCACGCCTGATGACAGAAGACCCAGGAGGCACTGAGCGCCGAGTAGAATGTGCCTTGACAGGGAAAGGAGGAACCTGACCTTAGGATGGAATAAACCTGAACCACAATCTGTCTGATCCATCTGGAAAAGGTCGCAGAGGAAGCGGCTAACCATTTCCGAGGCCTATTTGTATGCACTAATAGTAAGTTGACTTCCTAAAAGATTCCGTAGCTGCCAGATTCACCCTTAATTGCCCAGACCACATCCAAGGCATGCAAAGCAATTTCCTTCGGATATTTTGGCCTGGGACACAGCAAAGGCAACACAATGTCTTAATTAAAATGATCAGAGACAACCTGAGGAATGGATGACGGACAGAGGTGAAAAACCACCTCATCACTGTGAACCACCAAGTAAGGTAAATGACAGGATAACGCCGCTAATTCCGATACCCTGCACGCAGAGGTGAAAGCCACCAAAAAGGGCACCTTCTGGGACAGTGTAAGCAGGGGAATCTCCCGAAGATTCTCAAAAGGAGGCTTCTGGAAGACAGAGAGCACCAAATTGAGGTCCCAAGGTGGCAACAGAAACCGCACTGGAGGGGTCAAGTGCCTAACTCCCTGAAGAAAAGTACGTACCAGGGATTATGTGGCCAAGGACCGTTAAAAGAAGACCGCTAAGGCCGACACCTGACCCTTGATAGTACTCCAGGCCAGTTTCTGCTCAACCCCCCTTTGAAGAAAGGTCAAGACCTGAGCTACCGAAAGATAGCTAGGATCAACCCTAAGAGACTCACACCACGCAATGTACGTCTTCCACGTATGATGGTAGATCTTCCTAGAAGTAGATTTCCTAGCTTTTAACAGCGTTGAATCACCAACTCAGACAAAACCTCCATTCATCCGCACCTGGTGTTCAACAGCCAAGAGGTCAAAGCCAGCGATTGTAAAGCAGGATGGAAGATTGGCCCTTGGGACAGCAGATCCTCCCTGAGAGGAAGCTTCCAACGAATGTCGGCGACCAGCCGCACCGCACCAGATCAGCGCAAAAAGCCCGGCAAGGCCAGTCCGGGCCACTAAGATGACCGGAATCCCTTCTGTCTCGATCCTGCGTAGAAGTCTTGGCAAAAGCTTGAGGAGAAGAAGGGAAGGCGTAAATCAGACGATACTGACCCTCACTGGGCCACCAGCGCATCTGTGGTGTCTGCCAGAGGATCCCGTGACCGAGCCACAAACCTCTGCTTCTGTTTAGCCGAGACGCCAACAGATCCACCTCTGGAATCCCTCACTGGAGACACAACTGATGACACACACTGATGAAGGGACCATTGCCATTGGTCCAACGCCTGCCGACTGAGGTAATCCCCCTGCCAGTTTTCCATCCTGGGAATGTGTACGGCAGAGAGGGCTGGAACACACCATTCTGCCCACCTTAGAATGTCGGCTACCTGCAGGAGGTGCCAGGTCACTTCTTGTGCCCCCCGGTGATTGACATAAGCCACAGCCGTGGCATTGTCTGATGGAATGCGTACAGGACATCCCTGAGGATGATCTGTCCAATTTTACCGGCACAGTCTGATTGCTCGGAGTTCCAAGATCGGTAGTCTGAAATCTTCCAGTGTCCAGATACTCTGAGCAGAATTTTTGCCGAAGATGCCTCCCCAGGCTGGCATGCTTGGTGACCTCTGTCCAAGGGGAGGAAGGATTTTCCCAGCCGAAGCCCTGGAGAACGAAGTCACCATATCAGGGACTCTTTTGTTCCCCAGCTCAGCCGGATCTGATTGTCCAGAGACTGTAGATTCTTGTGCCATTAGGCCAGAATCTCTCTTGCAGGGACCTCGTATGAAACTGTGCAAATGGAACCGCCTTGAAGGTAGACACCATCATGCCGAGCACCCGCATGCAAGTACGGATGGATGAACATGTGCTGGACAGCAGAAGACTAAATGCAGTTTCTAGAGTTTGTCCAGAGGAAGGAGCACTCGGACTCTGGACTCTGCCTTAGCCAGACACAGATTGTCCAGCTTTGTGGACAGAACCAGAGAAGATTTCAGAAAATTCAGAATCCAGCCAAACTCGTATCTTGTAGCCAGGCCGTATGACCTCGTGGACCCACTGGTCTTGTACCAGGGAATTCCACGGGTCCGGGAACCAGGGAAAATGTCCCCCCATGCCAGATACAGGTGAGGGTACATCTTCCTGCTAAAGGGGCCTTGTCCGTGGGTCTGGAGAAGCCTGCTCATGACTTGCCAGACAAAAGTTTGCTTGGATCCTCCAGAGGAGGCCCAAAGGGCATAGATCCCTTGTCAGTTGACCCTGAGGGACGAAAAAACATCTTATGAGCCGAGAAGGAGGGCCAATGTCTACAATGAGGGCCCATGCCCTTAGTAGTTTGCGGAAGAAAGGTACTCTTCTCCCCCTCTGAGACCTTTAATTATATCATCCAGGATAGCACCAAACAGGCGATCTCCTTGAAAGGGAAGGTCAGACCTTTATACAAGTTTGGTCCGCAGACCAGCATTTGAGTCAAAAGACACGACGAAGGACCACTGTCGAAAATGAGAGCCAAGCCACTAAGGGAGCCACATCCGAAGAGGTATCACAGATAAACTGCAGCCCCTGGACCAGCTGGTCCGCCAGCTCAGCAAAGACAGGGGGGAGCTACTCCCCCTCCAGGTCACGGTGCAAAAGCTTAACCCATTCATCAGAGTCTGTCACACCAGGGCAATTGGGAATATCAGCCTCAGTGCTGAACCAGCCAGGGTCCGCCTTCTTGTCAGCCAGGTCCTCAACTGGAATCATGGTTGCCTTGTTTAATCTGGGAAACCGGAGGGTCCACCACCGGTGGAACAGTCCACTTCTTAAGAAGGGACTCCTCATAGGGGTTTCGTCTAGCAACTTGCTTAGGGACCCCAAGGGATGCTTTGGTCGTTCCCACTTTTTAGTGACAATTCTGTCAAAATAGGCGGGGAAAGGGAACACCTTTTCCTCTCTGGATGGCTTGTGAGTGCTAAAAAGGAACATGCGCCTCCATTGCAGCCGCAACCACAGTTGTGTCCTCCATCCCAGGAAGTTGACCAGACCACCCAAACAGCCCCAGCATAAGTGGAGGAGGGGGGGGGGGGGGAGGACAGATAAAGAGGGGTGCCTGACAGGAAGGAGGGGAACCTGGGGGTCCGATCGTCCTATGGAGGGGCCCATGTCCACCCTAGGGGGAGAGGGGGGCAACTACTCACCATACCAGGAACCAGGCAGGCACCACTCCAGACAGAATCCCTCGCAATCGAAATGGGGGGGGGCTGTTGGCCAGGAGAAACGCTGCGACTCGGGCAGAGACCCAGTCGTATGCGAACTCCTGAGGCGTTTAACTCGCAGGCCAGCTCCTGTCCGGTGGGGCTATGTTGCGGCTGACCTAACACGGAGATTAGGTCTGGGCTCGCTCGCTGGTCAGACTGGGGTGATCAATGGATCTAGATTATCCAGCCCGTCACCAAGTCTGGAAATTGATTGTAGATCTCACAGGAAAAAAAAAACAGGAGAAAAATCTATCTAAAGAAAAAATTGCCAGGACCAGAGATCCCAGCAAGGATCTAGGTCCTTACTCCTGACTAGGCAGAAAAAAAAATGGGAGTACCTATAACAGGGGGAGGGGAATATACCCCCTGGGACTGCCCTTAAGCATAGCCAGACTTTTTCTGCCTTGTGTCCTATTTCTGTAGGGGGCAGTATAACCCAATCATTAAGATGATCAGGAGCTGTGTCCGTCAATGAACAAAAGAGAAATAATGATTTTATATATTTGATTTTCTGATTTTTTTTCCCCATTTGTTGGCACACTCAAAGTCCTTTCTCCTGTTGATGGTGGGGTTCCTCCCTCCTACAGAACCATCCGTTTGGTCTGACATATACATTAGTAACCACTTTAGCCCCAGGAAGATTTTGCTGCTCAATGACCAGGCCACTTTTTTCAACTTGGCACTGCGTGACTTTAACTGACAATTGCGCGGTTATGCAGTGCTGTACACAAACAAAATTTACGTCCTTTTTTCCCCACAAACAGAGCTTTCTTTTGGTGGTATTTGATCACTTCTGTGCTTTTTATTTTTTGCGATATTAATAAAAAAAGCGAAAATTTAGTGAAAAATTGACATTTTCTACTTTGACTGTTAAAAAAATATCCAATAGATTCAATTTTTGTCATATATTTAGGCCAAAATGTATTTAGCTACACGTCTGACAAAAAAAAAAATTCTCAATGAGCGTATTTTTGTCCACTTTAAGACCGGAAGATTTTACCCCCTTCCTGACCAGGCCATATTTTGTGATTCGGCACTGCGTTAATTTAACGGACAATTGCGCGGTCCTATTACATCCTTTTTTTCCCACAAATAGAGCTTTCTTTTGGTGGTATTTGATCACCTGTGCAATTCTAAATTTTTGAAAAAAAGAGCAACAATTTTGAAAAAAAAAAAAACAAAAAAAAACAAACACAATATTCTTCACATTCTGATATATAAAAAACATTCCCAAAAAAAAATTTAAAAATCAAATTTTTTTTAACATTTTAGGCCAATTTGCTTTTTTGCTACATATTTTTGGTAAAAAAAATGCAATAAGCGTAGCAACCCAGTTAGCGGTCGGCAAGTGAGTAAGATGTATATGCATATACCTTTGTCTGGCTCACATCTCCATATGTATCCACAATGTACCCCATACTCATGACATGGGGGGGGGGGGGCAGAATCAGAAAGGCCTCTTTGTTAAAGGGGGGCTTCCAGATTCCGATAAGCCATCTGCCCGCAGACCCCCACAGCGAATATCCTGTATGTATAATTCTTTTTTATGAATTTATTCTCCATTTTTTATGCATTTAAGGATTAGCAATATATTTTTTTTAATACATTTTAATTTTTTATTATTCATTATTGTTATTTATATTTTATTTATCTTATGTAAATCAATTTATTTTCTTTATATTTGTATTCTTTAGGGTCTCTGCTAAAAAAACATATATAATGTTTGGGGGTTCTGAGTAATTTTATAGCAAAAAAAAAGGAGGATGATTTTTACATGTAGGCGCAGAGTGCCAGAATTGGCCCGGTATGGAAGTGGTTAAATAAAAATAAATAGGGGAAAAAAAAAACACATGGAGTGCTGCCAAAAATAAATACTATTAAATGGTCTTCGATAATGAAACATGAAAATTCCCAAATTCCTGGGATGCATGCCCTCTTAATCAGTGCAACTCCCAGGCTTGATGTTTTTTAAGGAAGAAGCTGGGACGGCAGAAATAACACACTCAGGTGTATACATTGCACATTTCAGGAGACAGTTTAATTAAAACTTTTTAACTCTGAAGAGAACAAAGGAAAAGGGAGGACCCTTTGCCATTCTGAACTAGCAAAAAGTAAACTGCTTACCCATATTTAAATTACTGAAGTCACTAAGCTCCCACTTACAAGGGTGTTTTTTCTAAAAACATATGTATGTCAAAAGGATTAATGGAAAAGGATTTGAACCAGTTAAAAGCATCAGTCTTCTAAATATGTAAGCTTGTCTAGTTTTTGACTTGCATTCCTTTCTTGTATCAGTCACAGACTATTAGCAAGATAGAGTAGACAATTTGGGAATACTGTACAGTAATCCCCCGCTCCGTCGCGGTTCAGTTTTTGCGGTCCCGGTAATTCGCGTTTTTTTTTGTAATGTTATTTTACTATATAAATCATTAAAAATGAAATATTTTTGTGTTTTTCATAGCTCTTGCTATGTCTCTCAGTATCTTTTATGTGTTTAAATGAGTTTCTATTGTTTTAAAAGTGTGTTTAAAGAACTTAAAATGCTTTTACATGTACAGTGACCGTAAAAAAATCATGCCTACAATGCATTTTAATAGGGTTTTTCTATTTCGCGGAATTTCACTTTTCGCGGCTGGGTCCGGAACGTAACCCCCGCAATGGAGGGGGGTTTACTGTATTATATCCTGTAGTCTTAGGGCCAATTCACAATAGCTGCTGCATCACAATGCAGTGGCTAGTATACAACATGGTATGGCCAGATCGCAGCCAATTTTTTTATTTTTTAATGAACTTTATGAACAAAGACATTTCATTAAATTCAACTGGTGGCCATGCGGTACGAGACAATAGATTGCCTGGCACTGTGCCGGAGAAAAGTATTGCATGCAACCCACACACCACTACAAAGCTGTGGTGTAAACTGGGCACACTGGAGAATGCATGGGAATTGCCACCCAAGGCATTCCTACTGCATCTGGTGGGACTATATTCTTACTGGAGCAGCAGGGAAGTCTTCCCTCTCTAAAATTTAAAGAAATAGGGGGAGCCTCATAATGGCTGCAGCTAGATTCAATTCAGTTTCCTGGTGTCTCATTATGGAGGACCTAAACAGTGAAAGATGTGCTAGGACTAGCCAACTAGTGTTGCCCGTAGGCTCCCTGCAGCAGGAGTGGTTTTAACCACTACTAGCTTACTATACCTTGTTTCTGTGTGGAGTTAGGGTTTCTTTCCTGATGTCTGGTGGAGAAATATTCAAAACATAACAGGAGAGGTGCAGAAAGCATAAATCCTTAGCATGAATGAAGATGGGAGATGCTTGTAAACCAACAAAGAGAACAGTGAGCAGAAAATCTTACTAAAAATCTCAAGTGAACAGTAGTCAGAAGCAGACTGCAGAAATACAGCTATAAGGCTAAAAGGCGCAGAAAGCAGAGTTCTGTTTTTCAAGAGTAATGGTACTGGAGTGTTTTGTTTACCTTAATGCTATATATGCAAGGTGAAAAACACTAAACCTTTAGTACTACTTTAACATACAATACCATCCTCAATCCCCGAAATCTAGTTTGCAACTGATAATGAAGAAGAAGGTCAGCCAGCATGGTACATATTAGGTTATGGTATAGCTTTACAATGCATAGAAGGCAAAACTAGGTAGGATTTTTAAGCAGGCAAAAAAGGTAAGAAGCAAATTTCAAAATGTCTTTTTTTTTCTTCATCAGTTATATTATGTGAACTGGAACACATAAATATAAAAATAGGTGTTCCCATAATTTGACAGGAAAAGTAGAGAAAAATAAAGTATTTTTTAGATTATGGGTATCTTTTTTGAACACCAAAAAAATAAAAAAATAAAAGAAGGTTCCCCAAGGTTCACAAATAGCTTCAGCAAGTACTTGGATACATTTTTTATAGCAACTGTAAAGTTCTGGCATATAACATAGTACAAATAATTGATAAGCTTAAACTTGGCATGGTTTATTGTAAACATTAGCTAACCAGAAATTGGTTTTAAAATTGAGAAATGTATGCACTCTGCACTTCCTCTGTACTTAAAGTAGAACTATAGGCAAAAACTTTTTCTTGGCGTAAGGGAGGGTTATCTCCTGTCAGATTTTTTATTTTTTTTTTGCTATCTGAGTCCTATTGCAGAGATTTCTGTTCACTTCCTGTCCCACAGCCAAACTGGAAGTGAGAGGAAATCCCTTCAAATAATGGGAATTCCTTGGGCCTCCCAGGTCACTAGAACTAGTGTCCCCATTGGAAAATGTTTCCACCGTTACTTTTTTTGGGGACAACCAAAAAACCAAAAGTGTGGGATTTTCTTTCACTTTCAATAATGGTAAACAAGACAGAGAGGGGGAATCTCCTTAACAGCGGCAAAGACAGCAGTGAAACCTGACTGGTGCTCTATCCAAAACTATAAAAAAAAAAAAAAAAGGTTTTGCATTTAGTTTTACTTTAATGCTTGGACACAGAACTATAAGGCCCCTTTCACACACTCCGTCCGAGTCCGTTTTTCTCAGCTGAGCAGGAGGATGACAGCTGTGTCTCCGCGCTGTGTGCGGAGACACAGCTGTCAGTTCCCCATGCATCTCTATGGGGGAAATCGTATGGGAACGGACCATCGGTCCGTTCTCATCTGCTGGACGGATGGAAAATAGGGTTTCCATCCGTCCAGATTTGACGGATCGGATGTCAGCGGACATGTCTCCGCTGACATCCGATGCCCCATAGGGATGCATGGGGGGACCGTTCAGATCCGCCAAAAAAATGGACAGGCGGATCTGAACGGTCTGCCTGTGTGAAAGAGCCCTAAACCTTGTGTGCACATGAGGCTACAAAACCTAAACTGAGTAATTCTGCACCCAGGAGACAATTCTACAATCATAGTAGTAGCTGGCTGTACACTATCTATATGGGGATATATGCCATTGTTTGAGATTTATGGTTGTGCGAATGTTTACGCAAGTACTATGTATACCTGTGTACAGCCATTCATTATTATGGGCAGCTGTATGCTGCTGCTGTACATCCCAGAAGTGGAAAAACACCTCCAAAATTTGCATTATATGCCCTCAGATGCCCATGCGAACAAGAATTTGGTAAGACTAGTTGAGCCCTAAAACCACAAAACCATGTTACCGGCAACAGTTACCAGCACTGTTTTCAGTGATGAAAACAAAAAATTTGAATTTAGTAAATTGACGAAAGCTATGCCAACTATCAATTCCAATTTCTGTTAATGAATGAAAACAGACAAAAAATGTGAGGGAGGGAGGTTTACCCAATTAACGTTAACTTCCAATTTCCACAGAGCTCCACCTGTCTGTTAAAGCCCCAGCCACCTGACAAGCAGTGTTGGCTGAGAGACAGGCTCCCTCTGTCTGCATGCTGCCTGGGAGTTCTGGAACAATGCCCTGCAAACCATGAGGCGAGTGTTTCCCCTCCAAGTGTAAAATAAAAGCCTCCCCAGACCAGTTCTCTGCCCTGTGCACTCCTTCACTCCCATTTACTTCCCCATCCCCACTACAGGTTATTAGATTTTTACTCCAGGAGTATAAGAGTTTGGAAAATTTAAAGAAATTCTTAAAATAATGCATTACAGTTTAACTAAACCCACTAGATTTTAGTCGCCTAAAATGTAAGGGAGGTTATAGTCAACTAAAATGTAACAGAGATTTTTTTAATCAACTAAAATACGACTAAAACCATTCAGGTGACTAAAATACGACTAAAACTAAAAATGAAATTTTAGTCAAAAGACTAAAACTAAATCAAAAATGTGATGTCAAAATTAAGACTGTTCCCTGTATTAATTCCAGGGCTCGATATTTAATTTTGACTGGAGTCATGAATATCTAATAAGCCGAGATAACAGACTCGTGCTAACATGAATTATTACGATTATGGAATTAATGCAGGGCTACATTTTGCAAGACAGAAGTACAAAGCTAGTAAATTATTCCGCATTTCTACAAAACTTCAATGTAAAAGCACTACATATAAAAGTTTCACATAACCAAGCCTGTCATTTTATCCATGTCCTGCCTCAAACATGACTCCGAATGAATATATAAAAGTGTATGGCGGACAGAGAGACACCATAAACAAGGAAGGCATTGATGCTAGAACTATTATGAAATTAGACCATAACCAGTTATATGGGTTCTTTGTTTCTAAACAAACTGGATTAGATTTGATGGTTTGGATGGAATACAACGTGACATGGCTGTGTGAGAAATACATTTGATGTAGATGAGTGCATTGGGAAATACTATTCCATGACAGTTTACAAGACACACTGTGGAGAACAATCATTTTTGTCACCATAGGAACAAAAGGATTGAAGTGAGAAATGGCATAAGGTCTGCTATCCCACACTCTGTTCCACCTCTATCCCCATGATGTGCACCAGCTGATGCCACAGTCTGGCACATCAGTCACAATTTCACTTAGTGATAACTCTCAAGAGTTATGTGCAACCTCACTTTGCAGGAGCATTTAGGCTCTGGGGAACATACAAAAACTCAGTTATGCATTAGGTATTAAAACATAACATTTTTCAAACACAGCTAGTATACTGGCCATATATTACACAATTTCCTTTAGATTTACCTTCAACTGTGAAGTGGAAGGGCCTGCCTGATTGCATACAAATTGAAAGTGTTCGGGTTTGACCTCATATTATATGGTTTTGGTAAATCTAAAGAAAATATTGTACAAGAGAATTGAATAATGTATGGCCAGCCTTACTGCCTGATTATGTTTCATTACCTTTACATAATACTGGATTCTTGCTTGCAAAAGGGGACAGCACAGGTAATAAGGAGTTGTTGCTTTTTTGTTGTCTAGTCAGTAAAACTGGCTATACACTGATCGAAATTCGGTCTGTTCAGAAGGGACCGGATCAGTGTGTGGCCTTCCCAGTTCAACAGAAGGGACACAATACAAAACATTTTCCCAATTAGCGGTTGCCACATTCAGAATTCAATGCCCCAGAGGGTGGGGATTCCTCCTCCTACTGTTTGTGTGAATAAAGTCTCAAAAAAAAAATAAATAAATAAAAAAAAAAAAAAACAAAAAAAAACAACTAATCGGCCAGGTAAAACACCATTACCAAGTGTCGTGGGAGATCAGGGTTGTTAGTCTGTGCACATAAGAGATATCTGAAAGTGTCAAAGGAAGGGAATGCATACATTACTAAAGCTGGCCATACATGGATAGAAAAGTATGAGTAAAAGCAACATTTTTATGCCAAAAGAAAAATCCATCATGTATGAATTTTATTGCGTAATCAAACTATTTTCTAAACATTAGTAGGAAAATCAATTGTAAATAGTTTTGAAAAAAACGTACATGTGCATTGATCGGCAAAGTAGTTAACGATCAATAATATATGGAAAACAATTCAATACAATGATGGCGTTAACACACAGTTGTTCGACAGATCCTTATCAAGAAAAGTTTTCAAAATGAATTTCTAACAATATGCAGCCAGCTTAACCACTTGCCAACCACCTCCTGTGGGCATGCGCGCCCGCTCGTTAGCAGGGAAGCAGAGGCGCGGGGGCCGGCGGCTGCGATCCCTACCCATGAGGAGAAAACGGCGGTCTGCTGTCCCCCCCCCCCCAGTTAGAAAACATCCCCTAGGCTCATACTTAACCTTTTGATCGCCCCTGGGTTAACCCCTTCCCTGCAAGTCTCATTATTACACTAACAGTGCATATTTTTAGCACCGATTACTGTGGTAATGTCATTGGACCCCCCCCAAAAGTGTCAAAAATCAAAGTTAGGGGTCCGATCTGTCCACCGCAATGTCACAGTCCCGCTAAGAATTGCAGATCGCTGCCATTACTAGTAAAAAAGCAAAAAAATAAAATAAAATAAAAATGACAAAGCTTTCCCCTAGGAACTTCCAAGATACGCTTATTGGGATTTTGTATACCAAAAATATGTGTCCGAATACAAATTGGCCTAAAATTATGAAAAACTTATTTTTCTATTTTTTTGGGGAATGTTATATAGCAGAAAGTGAAATTTTTGTTTTTTCTTCCTTCCAGAATTGTTCTTTTTTTTTTGTTTATAGCGCAAAAAAAAAAAAAAAAAACAAAGCAAAAAAAAAAAAAAAAACAGGTGATCAAATAACAAAAGAAAGTTCCATTTGTGGGGGGGGGGGGGGGGGGGAGGATATCAATTTTATTTGGGTACAGCGTTCAACGAGTTTTGTAAATTCTCGCTTTTTTTTTTTTTTTTTTTTTAAGTAACAAACATGTCATACTTACCTCCTCTGTGCAGTTGGTTTGGCATAGAGCAGCCCAGATCCTCCGCTTCTCAGGTCTCTCTTTGCTGCTCCTGGCCCCTCCCTTCTGTCAAGCGACCCCACAGCAAGCAGCTTGCTTTGGGGGCACCCGAGCCGAGCTGCAGGTCCGTGTGTCCATTCAGAGTTTCCGTTCAGCCCTGTCCCCTCTGTTGGCTGACTTTGCCAATGGCGTCACTGCTGTGTTTCAGCCAGCCAATCAGGAGAGAGTGTCCCGGACGACCGAGGGACTCGTGGACATCGTTGGACAGTAAAGGGGCTCAGGTAAGTATTAGGGGTGCTGGGGAGGCTGCTGCACGCAGAAGGCTTTTTATCCTAATGCATAGAATGTATTAAGATAAAAAAAAAAACCTTCCTGCCTCTACAAAACGCCAAGATCAGGAGGTTAGGATTTTTTACTGGAATTTTGTTATGACAGAATGTGGAACAGCTGTGTGTGGCAACCAATCAGCTTCTTTCTTCTGGCCTGTTTAGTTATTGGGTCAAGAATATCTAATAACAGAATAAAAATAGCTGGAAAATGACTACAAATGTGAAAAAAAATGTTCCCTTTTTTTTTTTTTTAATAAAAAAAACTTCTTGTAATTCCTTTCACAGTGCACACTGACAGCTGCAGTCTGGAAATTTGTTTATAAACTCTTATGTGATCACAATGTTATAATTGGAGCGGGTGGTCACATGACTATGAACCATGTTGATTGGTTTCCGCTGATTAGTCAAGAACAGAAGCTATGTGTGAGCCCACAGCTGCATACTCCCAGCTGCAAATGGTTCAAGATCACTAAACCCACAGATGGGAGTTCCTCCCTAGGAATGGGAGTAGATTACCATTCTCTTTGCAGAAGTACAATTATCTACAGATTGCAGGCAGGAGCTAGTTAATAATTATTCACTGAAACAACATTATTGCACTCATATGATATGTAAAACTATATGTGGTTAAAAAACAGCTATATTTAAATTACAAAGAAAGACAAAACCCTCATAACTGTCAAAGAAATCCCTAAGGCTCGGTTAACACTAGCCGACTCTAAAGTTAAACTTTGGAGTCCGACTTTAACACCACTTTTAGCCTTGATTCACATTACTGTTACCTACAAGTCATGCAGCTTATGGTGCGACTTTGCCAGGCGACCTCCTGACAACTCGAGTACTACTTTGATGCGACTTTAAAGTCTTGTGCAGGTATGCAGAGATAACAGCAAACAGGAAGATGCCATGCACTGCCTGGGTAATCTTTCTGTCAAGTCGGATCCAATCACATCAATATAGATGGGGATCAGACTTGGAGGGGACTTCCATTAAATTCTATGGGCACAAGTCGGGTAGAAGTCATCTTAAAGTAGTACAAGAACCTTTTCTAAAATCCGAGCGACTTCAGTAGTGCCAATTAACCACTTAAGGCAGCCCCTCCTGCTTGAACCGACGTAGCTCTGCGTCGGTCGCGCACCTGCAGCTAGGGCGCACTCCCACCCCCACTCAGCAGCGGTGACTCCGATGCACGAGGCCGACGGCTCCGATTGCCACTGTGCACCTGCAATCACGCCCTGCTGTGAGAGAGAAGGATGGTCAGCTGTTGTAAACACAGCTCACCGTTCTCTCTGGAATGATCACAGAGCGCCTGTGATCCTTCTATGTAGGATCACAGGTTTTTGTGATCATTTCAAAAGCCCAACCCCCATACAGTTAAAAACACTCCCTTAGGCTTACATTAAACCCTTTGATCACCCACTGTGTTAACCCCTTCCCTGCCAGTGTAATTATTACAGTAATCAGTGCTAAAAATATGCACTGATTACTGTAGTAATGTCACTGGTCCCCCCAAAAGTGTCAAAAATGTCAGTTAGGGGTCCTATCTGTCTGCCGCAATGTCGCAGTCCCGCTAAAAATCACAGATTGCCGCCATTACTAGTAAAAAAAAAAAAAAAAAACACATTACAAATGACAAAAATCTTTCCCGTAGTTAGTAGACGTGATAACTTTTGCACAAACCAATCAAAATACGCTTATTGCGATTTTTTTTTTTTTACCAAAAATATGTAGAGGAAAACAAACAAATTGGCCTAAAATGTTGAATTTTGATATTTACATTTTTTTGGGAATGTTATGTAGCAGAATGTAAAAAATATTGTTTTTTTTTTTCAGAATTGTCGCTCTTTTTTTGTTTATAGCACGCGCCAAAAAAAAAAAAAAGAAAAATCGCAGAGGTGATCAAATACCACCAAAGGAAAGCTCCATTTGTGGGGAAAAAAGGACATCAATTTGGTACAACATCGCACAACCGTGCAATTGTCCGTTCGCAAACAATGGCCTGGTCATTAAGGGGGCAAATACTTCCGGTCCAGAAGGGGTTAAGACAGTTCTCATTGACTAACAATTTCACAGGTCAAGTAATTGAAGCCGTGCTAAAGTAAGATCAAAGTAGTGCAGGAACCTTTTCTGAAGTCGAAGTGACTTCAGTAGTGTCAATTGGAACGGCACTCAGAGATACATGGCATTTCACACGTCATGCGACTTTGGGTTCAAAAGTCAGATCATAAAAAGGAGTGTGAACTGAGCCTAAAGCTTTCAGGAATGTTCCACAAATCTATCTGATCCAGTTGGTTCAGCGTGAAAGGAACAACATTTAACCAATGTGCTACAATATTACCAAAAATCATGCTAGTTTCAAGCATCAGGCCTTTTGCACATGGCTGCCTGAAAAAGCTCAGTTTTCAGGCATACATCATGTAGCCCATTTTCATTGTGCCAGTGCAGACTGGCGTGTAAAACAAGCATTGTGTATTGATTAGTAAATGAGAAAAAAAAAATATAGAAAAATCTGCGTTGCCAGTCAAATACGCCCAAATACCCCCAACATAAATGCCTGGAATTACATCCAGAAATGCTGATGTTCAACAGGCCTATTCTATTTGGGATTTTCAATTACAAAACAATATGTATGGCCAGATAAAAACAGCTCCACTAAATATTTAAAACTCCACTTTCATTACGTCTCCTTTCACATTAGTGCATCTCCAAAGTAGCACAATTTCCAATGTGACTTTTGGTGTGATTTTGATTCAGCTTTACATTCTATGGATCAAAGTCGCATTAAAAGTCACACCAAAATAGGACCCTTCTTTATTTCACAGTGATTTGAATGGGTGTCACTGAAAAGAATGCTGTGTGATTTGTCGCGAGACTGATGTCCAAAGTCACATGACAAATCGCAGAGGCGTAAAAGGAGCCTTAAAAAAAATAGAAACCATGAATATTAATTTTGCAATTTAATGTTCTTTAAAAATTGTTGTAATTAATGACAAGATGGGACTTTATAAAACTGCCTTCCCCCAAAATACCAATATTGCTTCTATGTTATTATGGCAACATAGGGATGTACGTTCCTGTACTCTGTATAAAAACACAAAAATAATTTTCTGCACATGTGATTGGCTCATATTAAAAGTTTGGAGATGTGTTGCATTAATGTGATGAAACAAAGAGCGGGTTAAGATGTAGGGATTTCATTCTGTGTGACCCAGAACAAAAAGTGGTCTTGTCCTTTTGGTGTATAGGGACAAGCTAGCTGAAGGAATGCATGGACACAGGGGAATCAATAAGCCATGACACTACAAACTGCAGCCACACAACTTTATGAACCCATCATTACAAAATAAGGCAAACAACACAGGGAATAAAACTACACTAAGGGTCCTTTCACACGGTCCACTTCCGTAGGTGGATCCGTGCTGCTCAGCAGGGTATCTGTGTGCGGAGAGGGAGGTGTCAGATCCCCATGCATCTCTATGGGGGAATCGGATGAGAGCGGACCGCCTGTCCGCTCTTATCCGATCCGATCCCCTGGAGGAATGGAAAATAGGGTTTCCATCCGTACGGATTTCACGGACAGGATCGGATGCGGATGGCAGCGTAGATGTCTCCACTGACATCCGTTGCCCCATAGGGATGCATGGAGCATCCAATCAGATCCGCCTAAAAAACTGACAGGCGGATCTGATTGGAGCGCTCGTGTGAAAGGACCCTTAGGGTTGGTTCACATCTATATGTGTGACTGAGCGTGCGCATTGCATGTAGGGCAGCACAATGATTCCAATGGGCTGCTCTATGTGTGAGAACATGGAAAAGAAGTTCCGGACCGTTTTCTAAAAACACTCCACACTGAAGCGCGTGCCGCCACTGCGTGTCTGGTAAACAGCAGCACGTTTCTGTGTGTGTCGGGAAAGCACACAATTTTGCACTTGTTCCTGACATGCATAGATGTAAACCTAGCCTAAACAAAAAGATTTTAAAGTATGCATTGCCTTTACCATTCAGGGAGTGACATTTTTCAACAGAGCCGCAGAAGAAAAACATACCTGAATATATTTTGATACAAACCCCTCGTATCCCACATCCAGTCAGGCTCTGCTGTACTGCACAGTGCTGTGCATCTAACACAGAGAGCTGCTTGAGGGAGGAAAGAGCAGGAATATGTCATAAAGGTGCGGCTGCTCCTTCACAGTCCAAACATATGCAGGGCCAAACCAAAGAGCATGTGGACCTTCTTGTTCTGTACAGGAGTTCCTGGATCACAAGACAGCTGCCAATTTGTAGTTTTTTGCAGGAAAAAACATTGCATGCATGTATTTCAATTGCATATCTATCTGCTTGCCTGTAATTAAAGGGGTATTAAACCCAAAATCAAAAAAGTAATACAGGTGCATCTCAAAAAATTTAAATATCAAAAAGTTAATTTCAGTAATTAAATTCAAAAAGTGAAACTCATATTTTATAGATGCGTTACACACAGAGGGCTATATTTTAAGCATTTCTTTTAATTTTGATGATTATGGTTTACAGCTAGTAAAAATAAAAATTCTGAAGAAAATTCAAGTCTTGGTGTCACACTCAATCAGCTAATTAACACCTGTAAAAGGTTTCCTGAGCCTTTAAATGGTCTCTGTCTGGTTCAGTAGGTTAGACAATCATGGGGAAGACTGCTGACTTGACAGTTGTCTAGAAGACAGTCATCGACACGCTCCACAAGCAAGGTAAGTAACAAAAGGTCATTGCTAAAGAAGCTGGCTATTCAGAGTGCTGTATCCAAGCATATTAATGGAAAGCTGAGTGGAAGGAAAAAGTGCGGTAGAAAAAAGGTGCTCAACAGGGATAACCGCAGCCTTGAGAGGATTGTGATGCAAGGCCATTCAAGAATTTGGGGGGAGATATACAAGGAGTGGACTACAGCTGGTATCTTTATTTTAAGAGCCACCACACACAGACTTAGCCAGGACATGGGCTACAACTGTCGCATTCCTTGTGTCAAGCCACTCTTGAACCAGAGACGTCAGATGCGTTTTACCTAGGCTAAGGAGAGAAAGTAAAGATTTCATTTAAATTTGGAAATCAAGGTCCCAGTGTCTGGAGGAAGAGTTGACCAGAGTCCAATCTGCATGAGGTCAAGTGTCAGTGATCATTTGGGGAGCCAAGTCCAAAGTCAGCGCCGCCTTCTACCAGGAAATTCTAGAGCACTTCATCATTGTTTACTCTGCTGACCAGCTTTCTGGAGATGCCGATTTCATTTTATAGCAGGACTTGGCACCTGCCCACACTGCCAAAAGTGCCAATATCTGGTTTAATGATCATGGTATAACTGTGCTTGATTGGCCAGCAAACTCATCTGACCTAAACCCCATAGAGAATCTGTGAGGTATTGTCAAGAAGAAGATGGGAGACACCAGACCCAACAATGCAGAGGAGCTGAAGGCCATTATCAAAGCAACCTGGGCTTCCATAACACCTCAGCAGTGCCACAGGCTGATTGCCTCCATGCCACGCCGCATTGATGCAGTATTTAATGCAAAAGGAGCCCCGATCAAGTATTGAGTGCATACTATACTGTACATGGACATACTTTTTAGTAAGCCAACATTTCTGAATTAAGAATCTTTTTTTTTTTGGTCTTCAACATTCTAATTTTCTGAGATACTGAATTTGGGGTTTTCACTAGCTGTAAGCCATAATCAAACTTAAAAGAAAGCAATGCTTGAAATATATCACTGTGTGTGTAATGAATCTATATGATATATGAGTTTCACTTTTTGAATTTAAATACTGAAGTAAATTAACATTTTTTGAGATGCACCTGTTTATTGCTGCTTACTAGTGTTGAGCGAACACGGACTGTATTATTCGGGTCCATACCGGATAATTGGATTTTTGTTACCCCGACACGGACCCGAAAACTTTACTGTATGTTCGGGTTTAAAATCCGTGTTCGGTAACTTTATTTCCTGTTTTGTATGTAATGGCGGACTTTCAACAGCCAATCAACAAGCGTTTAACTGGTGTGCGCCATCACAGCCATGCCTACTAATGTATTAGGAGCTGTGATTGGCCAGCTGAAGCATGTGACCAAGGTCTTTATAAGCTCGAGAGACACAGCGCGGTGCGTCAGTCTGCTGTAGTGTAGGGAGAGAGCACACAGAACGGTGCTGGCTGCTGCTGATTAGGTACAGACAGGGAAAAACAACATTGTGCTGAAAAGAATGCAGGGACAGGTCGGAGTGTAGGCAGGGAAAGATATTTGAGCATTTTAGGGACAGGCTGGAGAGATTAGGCAGGGAGGGATTAGGAGACACAGGACAGAACAAACGTCCGTTAGCGATCTACATCGATTTTGCTGTGTGGGGAGTGGTGCAGTGAACAATCTTTTTGCCCTCACTTGAGCCCACTGAGGAGGAGGAGGAGGAGGAGGAGGAGGAGGAGGAGGATGGAGAAACAAATATATTTTTATCAGTCTGTTGTGTGCAGCGTTCAGCTATATTTTACTACAGATTGCTGTTCTTATCTGCTATTTAAAAATTACAAATTTAAAAGGGGAATTTTTTTTAAGAGCATTTGCCATGCTCTTAACTACATTTTGCTGCCATTTGCAGCACTCTAGCCCTTTCCATTGGTTTTTTAGAGCCATTTTAGTGCCTGAAAGTTCGGGTCCCCATTGACTTCAATGGGGTTCGGTGTCCGGGTAAAGTTCGAAAAAAGTACGGGACACGGACTTTTTTTTCAAGTTCGGCCGAACTCTACTGCTTACCAATCTTTAGATGTGGTGGCTGCATTTTTTTTTTTTTTAGGCTTTACCACTTCTGTTTTTTACCTGGTTATCTGGCCAGTAAAACAGACCTCTATTAGAGTGCCCTCATTCTGGATGAAAGAGCAAAGAGGCCCCTTTGGACAGCAGCAAAGGGGCTTATCAGCAGTTAGGGATGGATGTGCACCTCTTGATGCAAATTATCTGTATCCAGGGGTGTATGTCCCTCCTTAACTACATTTAAATACTCCATGTGCAATTACATGTAAACAAACAGCTGTGGAGCATTAGCCTGTCATTTATTTGTACAGGCCTTAGATCAGTGGCCGATTGGAAACATCTGGCCATACCAGCAGCAGAAAACGCTAATCTGGGCAGTGTTCAGCCCTGTCAATATGCATTAGCATTAAAGTTGTTCTAAAGGCAGAAGGTTTTTTTATCTTAATGCATTCTCTGGCTGAAAGTGCCTGTATGACAAGCCGGTAGCTATGGGGCACTTAGCAGGTTGAGTCAGGAGTGCTGGCGGGAGACCCAAGAAGAGGAGGATCAGGGCTGCTCTGTGCAAAACCAATGCACAGAGCAGGTAAGCAAGCCACATTTGCTTATTTTTTTTTTTTATTTTACCTTTACAATCATTCTAAAATAAGGTCTCATCTCTGTAGCTATAAATAAAATTAATCTTCAGAGGCACTAAAGTTATATCTTGTTTATTACTATTTTTCATTGTACCTTAATGTTGGTAGGCTAATGGCCCTCTAACAAACAAACTGCAGCAGTTTCTAAACTGTTAGGCCCCGTTCACACATACAGACTGTTTGTCTGTTTTTCATCCATCCGTTGACGGATGAAAAGCGGGCATCAATGCATTCCAATGGGAAAACAGATGACAACGGATGATCATCCCTATACATCCACTTCCGTCAATATCCGTTTATTTGAACTGATGAAAGCCCTATTTTTCTTCCGTTAAAAGAATGGATCGGACGAAAAACTGACAAACGGTCCATTTTTTCATCCCTTTTTGCAATGGTAGTGGAGGTAAAAAAAAAAGAAGAATGGACCAATACCTTATCCATTTTGATGTGACTGAACTGATGAAAAGAAACGGTCCTTATGTGTTAAAAACAGCCTGAAAGCAATTTTAGAGACCCTTTACACTGTTGCATTTTAACTCCTGCATTGCAACATGCTAAAATGCATGAGTACAACTTCCCCATTATATCTTCTTACTGCAGTGAGTTTTAAAAAAATTAGGACAGGTCTGTTTTTTTCTATGCTTTAGTGCATTGGGAGTCCCATAGAAGTCAATGGCAGTGCATCAAAAGGCATACATAATATGCCTTTTGATGTGTTGGAAACAAGTATTAACAAGCCTTGGTAAAGGGCTGTTAACCCTATCTACTTCAAATTCTAAATTCAAATGTGAATTGAAAGTGCACATCCAAATGCATGTCAAAACAGAAAAACGCCAGTTGATGCATGGCAGTGCATTTGCCTAACAGCACACACAGCAAAAAAAAAAAAAAAAACCTCAATGCACTGCCATAAACTTAATGGGCCCTTAAGCCTGGTATACACTAGTATTTAATTAAAATTTTTTTTTTTTTTTTTCAACCCAGTGAACTGAGTGAAAAAAAAAAAACTGAAGAGCTTAGGAGGAGCCTCTGTAATAACAATCCAATGTTAGTTCAGCGATCTCCCCCGCTGAGCTATTGTGTTCTGACAGGGGGACCACCCCATCCCCGCCACAGAACACGGGTCAGTGCTGTCAGCCATTGGCTGAGAGCAGTGATCGGATGCCAATTGGCAGACCGTTTTTGTTCATGCCCCTTCAACAGAATGGCCAGCCGGCTTCTGTCTGATTGGCAGGAAAAACCAAACCAGATTCAAAAAGGCCCCACCTCGCAACTTACAGGACGTAGAACTATAGGCAGAATTTTTCACTATTTCCCATTGCAGAGATTTCCTTTAACTTCCTGTCCCACAGCCAGACAGGAAGTGAGAGGAAATCCCTGAAAATATTGGGAATCCCTAGGGGACCCCCTGATGACCAGAACTAGTATCCCCATTGGAAGATTTTCCCTCTATTACTTTTCTGGGGACAACCCAAAATGTAGGATTTTCTTTTACTCTCTCTGATAATGGTACACAGGACAAATGGAGAAGGTCAAGCCCCCTAATGGGGACACAGAGAGCAATAAAAACTGACAGGGGATCTAATTCACCTCCAGTCCATCCAAAACTAAGAAAAAGGTTTTACTTTAGTTATACTTTAACCACTTTACCCCCGCTCACTGTGCCTCTACTGCGGCACAGTGGCTCGTTCCCGTCCAGCAACGTAGACCTACGTCGCTGGACTCCTCCCCTTGTGGGCGGCGGTCGCGCGCCGCCGGAGGCTCACTCCTGCTGTTTTCAGTCACAGCAGGAGTCGGGGAATCGAGTCTGGAGATCCGCCCGCTTGTGTAAACAAAGCGGGTGGATCTCCTAAGTGACAAACAGTGACACATTGCAGGATTCAGCATAGCTGAACCTGCGATCTGTCCCTGTGTCACTCAGTCACCTCCCCCCACACACGTTAGTAAGCACCAGGCATACATTAACCCCTCCCTCTCCAATAAAATTAACCCCTTCCCTGCCAGTGTCATTTTTACAGTAACAGTGCATATTTATAGCACTGATTACTGTAGTAATGTCACTGGTACCCCCAAAAGTGTCAAAAATGTCAGTCAAGGGTCCGATCTGTCCGCCGCAATCCCGCACAAAATCGCAGATCACCGCCATTACTCGTAAAAAAAAAAAAAAAAAAACACCAAAAATGACAAAAATCTTTCCCTTAGTTAGTAAACGCAATAACTTTTGCGCAAACCAATCAAAATACGCTTATTGTGATTTTTTTACCAAATATAGGAAGCAGAAAACAAATTGTCCAAAAATGTAAAAAAATTTAGATTTTTACATTCTTTGGGGGGGGGGGGGGGATTTCATAAAAATGTGAAAAATATTTTTTCAAAATTTACGCTCTTTTTTTGGTTTATAGCGCAAAAAGTAAAAATCGCACAGGTGATCAAATACCACCAAAAGAAAGCTCTGTTTGTGGGAAAAAAAGGACGTAAATTTCGTTTGGGTACGGCGTCGCACGACCGAGCAATTGTCAGTTAAAGTCGCACAGTGCCAAATCGCAAAAAGTGGCCTGGACGTAAGACAGCAAAATCCTCCGGTGGTAAAGTGGTTAAAGGATCTGCTATTGTTGGCTTGGTTACCACAGCATACCTTCAGAGGTCTAGTGGCGTCCATGCCTCCATGGGTGAAGGCTGTTTTGGTGGGGAAAGGGGGGTTCAGTTACAGCTGGTTGGTGTAAATCATGTTATGTAAATATTGGCGCATTTTGTGTGAGCTAAATTACCAATGGTATAAGTTCTATGTGGTGTTGCACCAGCCACACCCAATCACTTTAAAAATGCTATGAGACACTTTGTCCGATCATGTAGGCCAAAATAATTAAACATTCTGCCAAAGTTCTAACTTTAACCACTTAAGCCCTGGAAGATTTTACCCCCTTCCTGACCAGGGTTTTTTTTGAGATTTTTTACTGCGTGATTTTAACGGACAATTGCGCGGTCGTGCGACGCTGTACCTAAACGAATTTCACGTCCTTTTTTTTTCCACACAAACAGAGCTTTCTTTTGGTGGTATTTGATCACCTGTGCGATTTTTTGATCATGCACTATAAACAAAAAAAAGAGCGTAATAAAAAAAAAAAAAAAAAAAAAAAAAAATCGCAAAAAGCGTATTTTGATTGGTTTGCGCAAAAGTTATCGCGTTTACTAACAAAGGCAAAGATTTTTGTCATTATTGGTGTTTTTTTTTTTTAACGAGTAATGGCGGCGATCTGCGATTTTTTTTGCGGTACTGCGACATTGCGGCGGACAGATCGGACCCTTGACTGACATTTTTGACACTTTTGGGGGTACCAGTGACATTACTGCAGTAATCAGTGCACTGTTACTGCAAAAATGACACTGGCAGGGAAGGGGTTAACTGTATTGGACAGGGAGGGGTTAAGTGTGTCCTAGGGGCGTGCTTCTAACTGTAGTGGGACATGGCTATTGGTGTAAAAACAAAGATCAACGGTTCTACATAGTAGAACCGTCTGATCTTCATTTTTACACAGGGGAGAATGACAGGCGGCTTGTTTACATAAGCCGCTCTGCCTTTCTCCCGCTGTACCGACGATCGGCGAGTGACCGGCGGACATTGGGTCTGCCGGTCACACGCCCGCACTCCTCCCTGAACGAGCCGAGGCGGGCGCACGCCTCAGCGGGCGCGCGCTCGCCCGCTATTGGCTCCAATCCCAGTGACAGGCGAGCGACGTAGATCTACGTCACTCTGCCTGTCCGGGGCTGACTGCCGCATTAAATATACTGTGCGCAGTCGGCAACCGGTTAAAAGATTAACAGCATTACCAAAGTGGCATCAATTCTGTAGGTGAACATAGTTTCAGTTTTGTGCCAAAGTTTTGGTGCATCAGTAACTTAGCACACGTATAGAAATTAGTGCATTTTTTTTAGCATGTTCTAGTCTTTGTTACTCCATCCAAACTATATACAGTGCCTTGCGAAAGTATTCGGCCCCCTTGAACTTTTCAACCTTTTGCCACATTTCAGGCTTCAAAACATAAAGATATAAAACTGTAATTTTTTGTGAAGAATCAACAAGTGGGACACAATCATGAAGTGGAACAAAATGTATTGTATATTTCAAACTTTTTTAACAAATAAAAGACTGAAAAATTGGGCGTGCAAAATTATTCAGCCCCCTTAAGTTAATACTTTGTAGCGCCACCTTTTGCTGCGATTACAGCTGTAAGTCGCTTGGGGTATGTCTCTATAAGTTTTGCACAGCGAGAGACTGAAATTTTTGCCCATTCCTCCTTGCAAAACAGCTCGAGCTCAGTGAGGTTGGATGGAGAGCGTTTGTGAACAGCAGTTTTCAGTTCTTTCCACAGATTCTCGATTGGATTCAGGTCTGGACTTTGACTTGGCCATTCTAACACCTGGATATGTTTATTTTTGATCCATTCCATTGTAGATTTTGCTTTATGTTTTGGATCATTGTCTTGTTGGAAGACAAATCTCCGTCCCAGTCTCAGGTCTTTTGCAGACTCCATCAGGTTTTCTTCCAGAATGGTCCTGTATTTGGCTCCATCCATCTTCCCATCAATTTTAACCATCTTCCCTGTCCCTGCTGAAGAAAAGCAGGCCCAAACCATGATGCTGCCACCACCATGTTTGACAGTGGGGATGGTGTGTTCAGGGTGATGAGCTGTGTTGCTTTTACGCCAAACATAACATTTTGAATTGTTGCCAAAAAGTTCGATTTTTGTTTCATCTGACCAGAGCACCTTCTTCCACATGTTTGGTGTGTCTACCAGGTGGCTTGTGGCAAACTTTAAACGACACTTTTTATGGATATCTTTAGGAAATGGCTTTCTTCTTGCCACTCTTCCATAAAGGCCAGATTTGTGCAGTATACGACTGATTGTTGTCCTATGGACAGAGTCTCCCACCTCAGCTGTAAATCTCTGCAGTTCATCCAGAGTGATCATGGGCCTCTTGGCTGCATCTCTGATCAGTCTTCTTCTTGTATGAGCTGAAAGTTTAGAGGGACGGCCAGGTCTTCGTAGATTTGCAGTGGTCTGATATCGCTTGCACAGTGCTCCTTGGGATGTTTAAAGCTTGGGAAATCTTTTTGTATCCAAATCCAGCTTTAAACTTCTCCACAACAGTGTCTCAGACCTGCCTGGTGTGTTCCTTGTTCTTCATGATGCTCTCTGCACTTTAAACGGACCTCTGAGACTATCACAGTGCAGGTGCATTTATACGGAGACTTGATTACACACAGGTGGATTCTATTTATCATCATTAGTCATTTAGGTCAACATTGGATCATTCAGAGATCCTCACTGAACTTCTGGAGAGAGTTTGCTGCACTGAAAGTAAAGGGGCTGAATAATTTTGCACGCCCAAACAAAGTTTGAAATATCCAAAAAATTTCATTCCACTTCATGATTATGTCCCACTTGTTGATTCTTCACAAAAAATTACAGTTTTATATCTTTATGTTTGAAGCCTGAAATGTGGCAAAAGTTTGCAAAGTTCAAGGGGGCCGAATACTTTCGCAATGCACTGCAGGTGTGTATTACACTGCACACTATTCTATTGAAGATCCCACCCATGATGATGTGCTCTGATTGGGGCTGTACAGAAGGATTCTGCTAAGGCATGCTTTGCATTATATGTCAAATGTTGCTTGTCATTGCTTTACTATTTCAAACACATTACCTGAAATTCATAAAGAGTGTATTTCTAGTGGTGTGTGGTAGTCCCCGCTGGACAAAAGTTGATAGTTGGATTAATTTCTGTCAAAGGGACATGTTGGAAAGTTATTCTCAATCAGTGGGTGCTGCTGCTGCCAGAATACAATGTCCCCTTGGGGACGATTCCTCCAATCATCTTGTTTGGTTGGAGAGAAAAACCTGCCTGCTGGCTGGAAAAAAAAAAAAAAAAAAAAAACACCCAACAGTGTATGGCTACTTTAAGCTACAAGAATCTGTAAGGATAGTGATGTACCAGTTTTTGGTGGCAAAAAAAAGAAAGAAAAAGTGCAGATAATGGCTGCCGAAAATGCACACGATTTTGCAGAAATTATACCGCGATTCCCCTGTGATTAAAAACGCATCAAAAAAAAAAACACGGGTGCGGTTTTAATGCATTTCTGTGGGAAAGTGGTTTTTGGTGCGTTTGTTTTAACTGACCATTTTGCACAAAAAATGCAGCAAGCAGGATTTTTAACACTGCAACAGACCAGTGTAAAGACATACATAGAATTTAAAGGGATGCATTTTTCTTGAGCTTTTCTTGCGCTTTTTTAAATGCAAAAGCGCTTCCAATACTGTTCAGTATTAAAAGCAGCCTATAAGCCCAAAATGTACCAATACTGAGAGACAATAAATTCATGATTGAATATATGTGAAATATAATCAGGGCAAACCACCACTCAAATCTATGTGCACATAATTAACTTTGTTTTTGTCTTATGTTTTGTGACTGCACTGCACTATTTTTGGATTTATTAAATTAATGATGAAATTAATATTTTCCTTTTCGGTGCACCACTAATAAGGGCCCATTCACACTTGAGTCACAGCCCATTGCTTGCAATGGCACCCGTTCAGATCGGTGGGAAGTAGCAGTGATTTCGAAAGGGTGCCTGCCTACACTATTTTAATGCAACTTTGGTCCAGAGAATGTAAAGTCGGATCAAAGTTGCACTTGAAATCGTGTGACTTTGGAGATAGGCTAATGCTAATGCTAATGTGAATGGAGCTTTAGTGTATGACCAGCTTTACACGTACGATACAATACTCCACAAAATATTTTTTTTTTGCCTCCACTTTTGTCACAAATATTGTTGTAATTTTGATTGAATTGGTCACAGCCATAGCTCCAGAATGTAAAGGTGTCTCACATTGTCGGCATGAATGTAGCATGGGACTTTCTAATATGGCCAGAACACCAGAAAAATTATGCAAAATCTTCCCAATGTGTTAAATAATGCAATGTACAGATGAAGAAAACTGGAAATTATACACACACAGTATCTCACAAAAGCGAGTACACCCCTCACATTTTTGTAAATATTTTATTATATCTTTTCATGCGACAACACTGAAGAAATGACACTTTGCTACAATGTAAAGTAGTGAGTGTACAGCTTGTATAACAGTGCAAGACTCCATTCAGACTAGCGCGACTTGTCAGGCGACCAAGTCGCCTGACAAGTCGCGGTCGGTCACTCGCCATTGAGTAGTACAGGACCCGTTCTAATAGGAGCGACATAAGTCGCTCCGACTTAGAAAAAGGGTCCTGTACTACTTTGGGGCGACTTGCATAGACTTCCATTATGTGAAGTCCCTGCAAGTCGCGGTGCACAGACTTCACAGGTTGCCCCTCAAAGTCGGATCGCCTCAGTGTGAACCGGCTCTTAATTTGCTGCCCCAAAATAACTAAACACAGCCATTAACGTCTATAACACTGGTAACAAAAGTGAGTACACCATCCCCCCCCCAGTGAAAATGTCCAAATTGAGCCTAAGTCATGTGACTCAGTGTTACAAGGTTTTAGTTGTATTAAATTGGTGTTATTGCTCTCACTCTCTCATAATGGTCACTGGAAGTTCAACATGGCACCTGATGACAAAGAACTCTCTCTGAGGATCTGAAAAAAGAATTGTTGCTCTACATAAAGATGGCCTAGGCTATAAGAAGATTGCCAAGACCCTGAAACTGAGCTTCAGCACAGTGGCCAAGACAATACAGTGGATTTTACAGGACAGGTTCCACTCAGAAAAGGCCTCGCCACGGCCAACCAAAGCAGTTGAGTGCACGTGCTCAGCGTCATATCCAGAGGTTGTCTTTGGGGACTAGACGTATGAGTGCTGCCAGCATTGCTGCAGAGGTCGAAGGGGTGGGGTGGGTCAGCCTGTCAGTGCTCAGACCATACACCGCACACTGCATCAAATTGGTCTGCATGGCTGTCGTCCAAGAAGGAAGCCTCTTCTAAAGATGATGCACAAGAAAGCCTGCAAACAGTTTGCTGAAGACAAGCCTAAGGACATGGATTACTGGAACCATGTCCTGTGGTCTGATGAGACCAAGATACATTTATTTGGTTCAGATGGTGTCAAGCGTGTGTGGCGGCAACCAGATGAGGAGTACAAAGACAAGTGTGTCTTGCCTACAGTCAAGTATGGTGGTGGGAGTGTCATGGTCAGGAGCTGCATAAGTGCTGCCAGCACTGGGGAGCTACGGTTCAGTAAGCAGAGCATGATCCTCTCCCTTTGGAGACTGGGCTGCAGGGCAGTATTCCAACATGATAATGACCCCAAACACACCTCCAAGACGACCACTGCCTTGCTAAGGAAGCTGAGGGAAAAGTTGATGGACTTGCCAAGCATGTCTCCAGACCTAAACCGTATTGAGCATCTGTGGGACATCCTCAAACAGAAGGTGAAGGAGTGCAAGGTCTCCAACATCCACCAGCTTTGTGATGTCATCATGGATGAGTGGAAGAGGACTCCAGTGGCAACCTGTGAAGCTCTGGTGAAATCCATACCGAAGAAGGTTAAGGCAGTGTTGGAAAATAATGGTTGCCACACAAAATATTGACACTTTGGGCCCAATTTGGACATTTCCACTTAGGGGTGTACTCACTTTTGTTGGCAGCAGTTTAGACATTAAAGCAGAGTTCCGGCCTTGGGGGGTGAAATTTAGATAAAAAATACCCCCGGGACAGTCAGGGCTAGTACATTCCACAATGGATAGCCTCTGAACTGTCTCGGGTCGCACTTACCTTTTAGAAGAAATCCTTACCTTGAAACTTTCTTCTCCAGCGCTGCCATCTCGGATGTGGGCAGCTGAAGCCAGCGCGTCCTCTTCTGCGTCCTCTTCTCCCAGAATGCGCCTGCACCGACCCCGCTCGTCACTTCCGGTGCGGGCGCGTCATCCCTCCACAGCTTCTGGGCATGCCCAGAAGCTGTTTAGCAGGGAATGACGCGCCCGAACCGGAACTGACGAGCAGGGCCGGTGCATTGATTCCTGGGTGCGATGACGTTCAGCTCCCAGGAATCAATGTAAGGAGGAAGTGACAACGCGGGCCGCGGCCGCAGGGGGAGGAAGTGGAAGAAAGGGGAGTATATTTTCTTCAATAACAAGGTAACAAGGTACGTAAACAAAAAAAAATAAAAAATCGTAATTATCCCATTTGTTTTTCAGGTGACACTCAGCAAGCGGATGGCCCAAAATCGATTTTGTCGATTTTGAGGCCGGAACTCCGCTTTAATGGCTGTGTTGAGTTATTTTGAGGGGACAGCAAATTTACACTGTTAGAGTCGGTTCAAACTAAGGCGACACGGCTCCTTACTACTTCGGGGGCGACTTGTGCATTACCATGCACCACGACTTCGGAGTGACTTGCAGGGACTTCACATAATGGAAGTCTATGCAAGTCGCTCCAAGGTCGCCCCGAAGTAGTACAGGACCCTTTTTCTAAGTCGGAGCGACTTGTGTCGCTCCCATTAGGACGGGTAATGTAGCAGTCAATGGACCACGAGGGAGCGCGACTTGTCAGGCTGACAAGTCGCCTGACAAGTCGCGCTAGTGTGGACCGGCTCTTTTACAAGCTGTACTCTCACTACTTCACATTGTAGCAAAGTATGATTTCTTCAGTGTTGTCACATGAAAAGATAGAATTAGGCCCCTTTCACACGGAGCGGACCGTATTGCGATCCGCTTCGGCACTTTTTTTTTTCAGGGACACGGATGACATTTCTGTCATCCGGTCCGTATGTCCGCATATCATCCCATCCGTTTGCGGATGATATACGGACATAATTCAGGTCTATGGGATTGCGGATGTCAGCGGATGACACCGCTGACATCCGATTTTGCATCCTTTCCGTTTTTTTAAACGGAAGAAAATATAGGGTTCTGTTCCGTTCCAAAAAAACGGAACAGAACTGAAAGGACGCAAATCGTCATCCGCAATCCCATAGACATGAATTATGTCCGTATATCACCCGCAAACGGATGGGGTGATATACAGACATACGGAACGCCCGTGTGAAAGGGGCCTAAGACATTTACAAAAATGTGAGAGGTGTACTCTCTTATGTGAAAAAAAATATATATATATATATATATATATATATATATATATATATATACACATATACATACATACATACATAATATATATATATATATATTTTTTTTTTTTTTACTAAACACACACTTTAAAAAAAAACTGCAAATGTCAAAAAGAAAAAAAAAAAGTGTAAAATAATTTTTATAATAAATACAAATATATGAAGCACACAACATACATCTGGAATACTTAATGTCTTTCCACAAGGTCAACCCATAACAAAACCAACCTATGGCAATAGTGGCCATACACACTCTGATTTTTTTTTCCAAATGATGTTCAAAAATGATCAGATCAAAAACGGATTGAACAGCCATAACTTCCTTTTCGATCCCTTTGAATCTGATCTAAACTGAGTCTAGTCAGTTGGCCAGGGGAGAAAATTATCAACCACTTTGTATCATGTTGGCAGCATCGAGATGTTTGGATCATACATTCTATCGTGTTTAAGTCGGCCACACATTCTATTGTATTTTGATCAATCAGATTAAAAGGTTGCCTGGTGAAATCAGAAATACAACTGATAACTTTCAATCAGATCGTCCAACTGCTGATTAAATTTCACTTCCTCTGTTGTGTCATTATAAATTGTTCCTATCACTGTGATAGACTGGAAAATAAATCCATCAAGGTGAGACTGGAAAATAAATCCATCAAGGTGTGTATGGCCACCATAACACTCCTTGTTTTGTGAAAGCATTTACAAAATGTTTAACCACTTTGCCACTGCTCACTAGAGCTCTACTGCGGCAAAGTGGTTCGTTATCGTCTGGCGACGTAGACCTACGTCGCCAGACACTCCACGTGCGCCGCCGGAGGCTCGCTCCCGCTGTATTCAGTCACAGCGGGAGTCGGGCCAGGGGAGGAGCAGCGGCGATCGCCTCTGCTCTTCCCCGATCGTCTGGGAATCGAGTCTGGAGATCCGCCCGCTTGTGTAAACAGAGCGGGCCGATCTCCTAAGTGACAGGCAGGGTCAGATTGCAGGGTTCAGCATAGCTGAACCTGTGATCTGTCCTTGAGTCACTCAGTCACCTCCCCCCACACATGTCAGTAAGCACCAGGCATACATTAACCCCTCCCTCTCCAATAAAATTAACCCCTTTCCTGCCAGTGTCATTTTTACAGTAACAGTGCATATTTATAGCACTGATTACTGTAGTAATGTCACTGGTACCCCCAAAAGTGTCAAAAATGTCAGTCAAGGGTTTGATCTGTCCGCCGCAATGTCGCAGTCCCGCAAAAAATCGCAGATCGCCACCATTACTCGTTAAAAAAAAAAAAACACCAAAAATGACAGAAATCGTTCTCTTAGTAAACGCAATAACTTTTGCGCAAACCAATCAAAATACGCTTGTGATTTTTTTTACCAAACATAGGTAGCAGAAAAATTGGCCAAAAATTTAAAAAAAAATTTGATTTTTACATTTTTTTGGGGGGGAATTTCATATAAAAAAAATGTGAAAAATAGTTATTTTTTCAAAATTTACGCTCTTTTTTTGTTTATAGCGCAAAAAGTAAAAATCGCACAGGTGATCAAATACCACCAAAAGAAAGCTCTGTTTGTGGGGGGGGGGGGGGGGGGAAAGGACATAAATTTCATTTGGGTACAGCGTCGCACGACCGCGCAATTGTCAGTTAAAGTCGCACAGTGCCGAATCGCAAAAAGTGGCCCAGACGTAAGACAGCAAAATCCTCCAGTGGTAAAGTGGTTAAAAAGCAGGATTATAAATTAGCATGAGCTTCCAAAGTCAAACTCCAGAAGAGTTCCTAAAGGAGAAATCCAAACTTTTTTTTCGGACCACTTCCTATCACGTCTGTTTTGTTTGTTTTTTTGTCATGCGCTTCAACATAGCTAATAAACCCAGAAAACGGAATTTCAAAGTATGAAATCACTTTTTTTTTTAAAGTCTATGCCAAGGGCAGCCATTGTGGCTAAATAAAAGGAAAGCCTACTAAAAATAAAGCAGGAGCCTCCCATCTGGGGCTCTTTTTGTAGGTCAGGTAGGCTTGCCATGGCTGCTGTGTGAAAGTCCAGTTCCTGGAGGACTTGTTGTAGTAGCTGATGTGGAAAAGAAGACACATGGAAAAGCTGTAGACACACGGGTGACCCAGATTCCTGCTTACCTGATATTGAGATCTGACAGCCATTTTAGGAGCAGGGGCTTGACTAAATCCAGGTCTGAGCTCGTCCAGCAGTATCACCTGTATGAAGAGAGGAGAGGAGATAGGACTTAAACCTGTACACAGCACACACAGGGAGGGTGTGGAGGGAAAGCTGTAGGCTCTGACACTATCCTATCACAATGTGCCTCCCATTACAAGAACTCTTTTCCCGGTCTGCCTCTGTGTGTGTGTGAGTAAGGAGAAAGGAGCAGCCGCCACCCACCTGCCCTACCCAGCTCCCAGCCAGGTCTGACGTGCTCACCTCGCCGCTCACAGCCTGTAATGTGAGCTCAGTCAGTCCCAGCAAACTCTCTCACACACGCAGTACAAGGCGAGGGGAGGCTGTGGGAAGTCAGGCAATGGAATAGCAGGGAGGAGGGGGGAAGGCTGAGTGTGCTATTAGACAGCAGCAAAAATATTCCAAGAAGACAACAAATAGCAGCCCTGTGTGCCCACACTCATTTCCTGCTCACCCCTCTCCTAACTTTTACTTATTAACCTCTTAGAACCATGGCAGCCCAGCTCTGCTGACTGCAACTTGAGGGAAAACTACAGACCTTTCATACTCTTGGGTGTGGACACGGAAGTCAGTGTATACAATGTATAAAGTGGCTTTGTTACAGTCTATGTCAGGAAAGGTTACTGCTTTGTTGGAAAGAGGTTGTATAGTTTGTTTTAGGGCAATGGGCCACAGGGCAAGGCCATTAAAGACCCCTCTAATCACCACCTCAAAGGTATTACCTTTAGCCTGCATTCACCTCCAGTAATTGCTTATGTAAGCGCTAATAGAGGCTTATCTTGTGTGTTTTTCCACAGGTATACATCTGTTTTGTAAGCATTTGTGCACATGTAAACAAGCTCATGGGTGAGTCAGATGTGCCCAGGCATCCTCCAAACTCCAAATTCACACTTTTTTTTTTTACTCCAATGAGATGCAAGCTTGCTCAGTCCTGCCCTGCAACTCATGTAAACAAAGCTCAGGCATCCTCTAAACTCATCTCTAGCCAAACTGCAAATATACACTTTTTTTTTCAACTCTAATGGCCTACGTGCCAGCCGTTCTTGCCCTTCAGCTCATGTGCTCAGGCGTCCTCCAATCTCATGTCTAGCCAAACTCAGGATTCACACTTTTTCGCTCCCAACAAACTGTGGGCAAGCTCAGTTCTGCCTCGCAGCTGTGGGAAAGCTCAGTTCTGCCCCACAGCTCATGTAATCAAAGCTCAGGCTTCCTCCAGGATCATCTCTAGCCAAACTCCAGATCACATTTATTTCACTCCCAACAACTTGTGGGCAAGCTCAGTTCTGCCCCGCAGCTCATGTAATCAAAGCTCAGGCTTCCTCCGGATCATCTCTAGCCAAACTCCAGATCACATTTATTTCACTCCCAACAACTTGTGGGCAAGCTCAGTTCTGCCCCGCAGCTCATGTAAACAAAGCTCAGGCTTCCTCCAGATCATTTCTAGCCAAACTCCAGATCACATTTATTTCACTCCCAACAACCTGTGGGCAAGCTCAGTTCTGCCCCGCAGCTCATGTAAACAAAGCTCAGGCTTCCTCCGGATCATCTCTAGCCAAACTCCAGATCACATTTATTTCACTCCCAACAACTTGTGGGCAAGCTCAGTTCTGCCCCGCAGCTCATGTAAACAAAGCTCAGGCTTCCTCCAGATCATTTCTAGCCAAACTCCAGATCACATTTATTTCACTCCCAACAACCTGTGGGCAAGCTCAGTTCTGCCCCGCAGCTCATGTAAACAAAGCTCAGGCTTCCTCCGGATCATCTCTAGCCAAACTCCAGATCACATTTATTTCACTCCCAACAACTTGTGGGCAAGCTCAGTTCTGCCCCGCATCTCATGTAAACAAAGCTCAGGCTTCCTCCAGATCATTTCTAGCCAAACTCCAGATCACATTTATTTCACTCCCAACAACCTGTGGGCAAGCTCAGTTCTGCCCCGCAGCTCATGTAAACAAAGCTCAGGCTTCCTCCAGATCATCTCTAGCCAAACTCCAGATTCACATTTATTTCACTCCCAACAACTTATGGGCAAGCTCAGTTCTGCCCGCAGCTCATGTAAACAAAGCTCAGGCTTCCTCCAGATCATCTCTAGCCAAACTCCAGATCACATTTATTTCACTCCCAACAACTTGTGGGTAAGCTCAGTTCTGCCCCACAGCTCATGTAAACAAAGCTCAGGCTTCCTCCGGATCATCTCTATCCAAACTCCAGATTTACATTTATTTCACTCCCAACAACCTGTGGGCAAGCTCAGTTCTGCCCCGCAGCTCATGTAAACAAAGCTCAGGCTTCCTCCGGATCATCTCTAGCCAAACTCCAGATCACATTTATTTCACTCCCAACAACCTGTGGGCAAGCTCAGTTCTGCCCCACAGCTCATGTAATCAAAGCTCAGGCTTCCTCGGGATCATCTCTAGCCAAACTCCAGATCACATTTATTTCACTCCCAACAACCTGTGGGCAAGCTCAGTTCTGCCCCCAGCTCATGTAAACAAAGCTCAGGCTTCCTCCAGATCATCTCTAGCCAAACTCCAGATTCACATTTATTTCACTCCCAACAACCTGCGGGCAAGCTCAGTTCTGCCTCGCAGCTGTGGGAAAGCTCAGTTCTGCCCCACAGCTCATGTAAACAAAGCTCAGGCTTCCTCCAGATCATCTCTAGCCAAACTCCAGATTCACATTTATTTCACTCGCAACAACCTGTGGGCAAGCTCAGTTCTGCCCCGCAGCTCATGTAAACAAAGCTCAGGCTTCCTCCAGATCATCTCTATCCAAACTCCAGATTTACATTTATTTCACTCCCAACAACCTGTGGGCAAGCTCAGTTCTGCCCCGCAGCTCATGTAAACAAAGCTCAGGCTTCCTCCAGATCATCTCTAGCCAAACTCCAGATTCACATTTATTTCACTCCCAACAACCTGTGGGCAAGCTCAGTTCTGCCCCGCAGCTCATGTAAACAAAGCTCAGGCTTCCTCCAGATCATCTCTATCCAAACTCCAGATTCACATTTATTTCACTCCCAACAACTTGTGGGCAAGCTCAGTTCTGCCCGCAGCTCATGTAAACAAAGCGCAGGCTTCCTCCAGATCATCTCTAGCCAAACTCCAGATCACATTTATTTCACTCCCAACAACTTGTGGGTAAGCTCAGTTCTGCCCCACAGCTCATGTAAACAAAGCTCAGGCTTCCTCCGGATCATCTCTAGCCAAACTCCAGATTCACATTTATTTCACTCCCAACAACTTGTGGGTAAGCTCAGTTCTGCCCCACAGCTCATGTAAACAAAGCTCAGGCTTCCTCCAGATCATCTCTAGCCAAACTCCAGATTCACATTTATTTCACTCCCAACAACCTGTGGGCAAGCTCAGTTCTGCCCCATAGCTCATGTAAACAAAGCTCAGGCTTCCTCCAGATCATCTCTAGCCAAACTCCAGATTCACATTTATTTCACTCCCAACAACTTGTGGGCAAGCTCAGTTCTGCCCGCAGCTCATGTAAACAAAGCTCAGGCTTCCTCCAGATCATCTCTAGCCAAACTCCAGATTCACATTTATTTCACTCCCAACAACCTGTGGGCAAGCTCAGTTCTGCCCCGCAGCTCATGTAAACAAAGCTCAGGCTTCCTCCGGATCATCTCTAGCCAAACTCCAGATCACATTTATTTCACTCCAAACAACTTGTGGGCAAGCTCAGTTCTGCCCCGCAGCTCATGTAAACAAAGCTCAGGCTTCCTCCAGATCATCTCTAGCCAAACTCCAGATTCACATTTATTTCACTCCCAACAACCTGTGGGCAAGCTCAGTTCTGCCCCGCAGCTCATGTAAACATAGCTCAGGCTTCCTCCAGATCATCTCTAGCCAAACTCCAGATTCACATTTATTTCACTCCCAACAACTTGTGGGCAAGCTCTGTTCTGCCCGCAGCTCATGTAAACAAAGCTCAGGCTTCCTCCAGATCATCTCTAGCCAAACTCCAGATTTACATTTATTTCACTCCCAACAACCTGTGGGCAAGCTCAGTTCTGCCCCACAGCTCATGTAAACAAAGCTCAGGCTTCCTCCAGATTATCTCTAGCCAAACTCCAGATCACATTTATTTCACTCCCAACAACCTGTGGGCAAGCTCAGTTCTGCCCCGAAGTTCATGTAAACAAAGCTCAGCCTTCCTCCGGATCATCTTTAGCCAAACTCCAGATTCATATTTATTTCACTCCCAACAACCTGTGGGCAAGCTCAGTTCTGCCCTGCAGCTCATGTAAACAAAGCTCAGGCTTCCTCCGCATCATCTCTAGCCAAACTCCAGATTCACATTTATTTCACTCTAAAGACCTGTGGGCAAGCTCAGTTCTGCCCCGCAGCTGTGGGCAAGCTCAGTTCTGCCCCACAGCTCATGTAAACAAAGCTTAGGCTTCCTCCGCATCATCTCTAGTCAAACTCTGAACTCATACTCTTTTATGTACCCCAATGAGCTGCAGGCCTGCTCAATTTTTCCTTGCAGCTCATGTAAATAAAGCTCAGGTGTCCTCCAATCTCTTCTCTAGTGAAACTCCAAATTGACACTTTTTTTTCACTCCAAAGACCTGTGGGCAAGCTCAGTACTGCCCACAGCTCATGTAAACAAAGCTCAAGCATCCTCCAAATCATTGCTAGCCAAACTCTGAACTCATACTCATTACTCATTTTTTTACTCCAAAAGGCTGCAGGCTGGCTCAATCCTGCCCCACAGCTCATGTAAACAAAGCTCAGGCGTCCTCCAAGCTCATCATTAGCCAAACTCTAAATTTACACTTTTTTTTTCCAACTCCAATGACCTACGTGCAAACCGATCCTGCCCTTCAGCTCATGTAAATAAAGCTCAGGCGTCCTTCAATCTCATCTCTAGCCAAATTCACATTTTTTTTTCACTCCCAATAACCTGTGGGCTAGCTCAGTCCTGCCCCGCAGCTCATGTAAACAAAGCTCAGGCTTCCTCCGGATCATCTCTAGCCAAACTCCAGATCACATTTATTTCACTCCCAACAACCTGTGGGCAAGCTCAGTTCTGCCCCACAGCTCATGTAATCAAAGCTCAGGCTTCCTCCGGATCATCTCTAGCCAAACTCCAGATCACATTTATTTCACTCCCAACAACCTGTGGGCAAGCTCAGTTCTGCCCCCAGCTCATGTAAACAAAGCTCAGGCTTCCTCCAGATCATCTCTAGCCAAACTCCAGATTCACATTTATTTCACTCCCAACAACCTGCGGGCAAGCTCAGTTCTGCCTCGCAGCTGTGGGAAAGCTCAGTTCTGCCCCACAGCTCATGTAAACAAAGCTCGGGCTTCCTCCAGATCATCTCTAGCCAAACTCCAGATTCACATTTATTTCACTCGCAACAACCTGTGGGCAAGCTCAGTTCTGCCCCGCAGCTCATGTAAACAAAGCTCAGGCTTCCTCCAGATCATCTCTATCCAAACTCCAGATTTACATTTATTTCACTCCCAACAACCTGTGGGCAAGCTCAGTTCTGCCCCGCAGCTCATGTAAACAAAGCTCAGGCTTCCTCCAGATCATCTCTAGCCAAACTCCAGATTCACATTTATTTCACTCCCAACAACCTGTGGGCAAGCTCAGTTCTGCCCCGCAGCTCATGTAAACAAAGCTCAGGCTTCCTCCAGATCATCTCTATCCAAACTCCAGATTCACATTTATTTCACTCCCAACAACTTGTGGGCAAGCTCAGTTCTGCCCGCAGCTCATGTAAACAAAGCGCAGGCTTCCTCCAGATCATCTCTAGCCAAACTCCAGATCACATTTATTTCACTCCCAACAACTTGTGGGTAAGCTCAGTTCTGCCCCACAGCTCATGTAAACAAAGCTCAGGCTTCCTCCGGATCATCTCTAGCCAAACTCCAGATTCACATTTATTTCACTCCCAACAACTTGTGGGTAAGCTCAGTTCTGCCCCACAGCTCATGTAAACAAAGCTCAGGCTTCCTCCAGATCATCTCTAGCCAAACTCCTGATTCACATTTATTTCACTCCCAACAACCTGTGGGCAAGCTCAGTTCTGCCCCATAGCTCATGTAAACAAAGCTCAGGCTTCCTCCAGATCATCTCTAGCCAAACTCCAGATTCACATTTATTTCACTCCCAACAACTTGTGGGCAAGCTCAGTTCTGCCCGCAGCTCATGTAAACAAAGCTCAGGCTTCCTCCAGATCATCTCTAGCCAAACTCCAGATTCACATTTATTTCACTCCCAACAACCTGTGGGCAAGCTCAGTTCTGCCCCGCAGCTCATGTAAACAAAGCTCAGGCTTCCTCCGGATCATCTCTAGCCAAACTACAGATCACATTTATTTCACTCCAAACAACTTGTGGGCAAGCTCAGTTCTGCCCCGCAGCTCATGTAAACAAAGCTCAGGCTTCCTCCAGATCATCTCTAGCCAAACTCCAGATTCACATTTATTTCACTCCCAACAACCTGTGGGCAAGCTCAGTTCTGCCCCGCAGCTCATGTAAACATAGCTCAGGCTTCCTCCAGATCATCTCTAGCCAAACTCCAGATTCACATTTATTTCACTCCCAACAACTTGTGGGCAAGCTCAGTTCTGCCCGCAGCTCATGTAAACAAAGCTCAGGCTTCCTCCAGATCATCTCTAGCCAAACTCCAGATTTACATTTATTTCACTCCCAACAACCTGTGGGCAAGCTCAGTTCTGCCCCACAGCTCATGTAAACAAAGCTCAGGCTTCCTCCAGATTATCTCTAGCCAAACTCCAGATCACATTTATTTCACTCCCAACAACCTGTGGGCAAGCTCAGTTCTGCCCCGAAGTTCATGTAAACAAAGCTCAGCCTTCCTCCGGATCATCTTTAGCCAAACTCCAGATTCATATTTATTTCACTCCCAACAACCTGTGGGCAAGCTCAGTTCTGCCCTGCAGCTCATGTAAACAAAGCTCAGGCTTCCTCCGCATCATCTCTAGCCAAACTCCAGATTCACATTTATTTCACTCTAAAGACCTGTGGGCAAGCTCAGTTCTGCCCCGCAGCTGTGGGCAAGCTCAGTTCTGCCCCACAGCTCATGTAAACAAAGCTTAGGCTTCCTCCGCATCATCTCTAGTCAAACTCTGAACTCATACTCTTTTATGTACCCCAATGAGCTGCAGGCCTGCTCAATTTTTCCTTGCAGCTCATGTAAATAAAGCTCAGGTGTCCTCCAATCTCTTCTCTAGTGAAACTCCAAATTGACACTTTTTTTTCACTCCAAAGACCTGTGGGCAAGCTCAGTACTGCCCACAGCTCATGTAAACAAAGCTCAAGCATCCTCCAAATCATTGCTAGCCAAACTCTGAACTCATACTCATTACTCATTTTTTTACTCCAAAAGGCTGCAGGCTGGCTCAATCCTGCCCCACAGCTCATGTAAACAAAGCTCAGGCGTCCTCCAAGCTCATCATTAGCCAAACTCTAAATTTACACTTTTTTTTTCCAACTCCAATGACCTACGTGCAAACCGATCCTGCCCTTCAGCTCATGTAAATAAAGCTCAGGCGTCCTTCAATCTCATCTCTAGCCAAATTCACATTTTTTTTTCACTCCCAATAACCTGTGGGCTAGCTCAGTCCTGCCCCGCAGCTCATGTAAACAAAGCTCAGGCTTCCTCCGAATCATCTCTAGCCAAACTTTGAACTCATACTCTTTTTTTTTTTCTACTCCAATAAGATTCAAGCCTGCTCATTCCTGCCCTGCAACTCATGTAAACAAAGCTCAGGCATCCTCTAAACTCCTCTCTAGCCAAACTCTGAACTCATACTCATCCTACCTTGTAGCTCATGTAAATATAGCTCAGGTGTCCTCCAATCTCATCTCAAGCCAAACACCAAAATCACACTTTTTCACTCCCAACAACCTGCGGGCAGGTTTGGTTCTGCCTCGCAGCTCATGTAAACAAAGCTTAAGCATCCTCCAAACTCATCTCTAGCCAAACTAAGAACTCAAACTCTTTTATGTACTCCAATGAGCTGCAGGCCTTCTCAATCTTGCCCCGCAGCTCATGTAAGCAAAGCTCAGGCTTCTTCCAATCCATCTCTAGCTAAACTCCAATTTACACTCTTTTTTTTATTTTTTTTAACTCCAATGACCTGTAGCTCATGTAAATAAAGCTCAGGTATCCTTCAATCTCATCTCAATCCAAACTCCAAATTCACACTTTTATTTCACTTCAATGTCCTGCCGGCAAGCTGCGTCCTGCCCCGCAGCCCATGTAAACAAAGCTCAAGCATCCTCTGAATCATCTCTAGCCAAACTCTGAACTCATCTTCTGAACTGCAGGTCAGCTTAAAGTGGTTGTAAAGGTAAAAGGTTTTTTTTTTTTTTACCCTAATGCATTCCCTGCAACAAGGTAAAAAAAACCTTTTAATGGTAGCACAGCCCCCCTAAATACTCACATAAACCCGATCTGGATCCAGCGCTGTGCACGTGTGCAGTAACTCTCCTCCCTGGTCCCTGCTGTCAGAGGCTTGGCTGAGAGCAGAGGGAGCCATTGGCTCCTGCTGCTGTCAATCAAAATCTGTCAGTAGAGAGCGGGGGCAAGGCTGTGTGTCTGAATATACGCAAGCAATCCAGTTCAGAACCGAGCACAAATCAGTGCCCCTATGAGAAGTAGCTTCTTATGGCGTACTCGGCAGGGGGGAAGAGCCAGCGGGGGACCCAAGAAGAGGAGGATTCAGGCTGATCCGTGCAAAGCCAATGCACAGAGCAGATAAGTATGACATGTTTAATATTTAAAAAAAAAAAATAAAAAGTAAACCTTCAGAGCTGGTTCACACTACCACGACCAGAAAGTCGCCCCGTGACTTGAAGAGACTTGGAAGAGACTTGGAAGAGACTTGTGCACTACTTTGAAGAGACAGCCGACTTTGTCTGTGGGGAATGCCTGGCTAATCTCTTTTTTCTTCCTTGAAAGTCTGATAACAAGTCGTGTCAATTAAGATAAGGAGGCGACTCCCATTGAAGTATATGGGACAGTCGGATCACAGGTCGCCTCAAAGTAGTACAGGACCCTTTTCTGAAGTCGGAGCGACTTCAGTAGTGCCAATTAAGACGGCACTGATTGATTAACATTGCTTTTGTTATGTCAAGCGACCTGGGGCTACACAAGTCGGCTCACAAATCTTGCTAGTGTGAATGGGCTCTTACAATCACTTTTAGCCCCCGTTCACATGCAAGCGACGCTACTTCGCACCGCGACCTCCGAGGTCGCGGTGCGAGCAGCGCGCTGCGACCTCGGAGCGGCCGCCACGGACTTCATAACATTGAAGTCTATGGCGGTCGCCTCCTGGTCGCCCCAAAGAAGCTCCGGACCCTTTTTCTAAGTCGGAGCGACTTGTGTCGCTCGTATTAGAACGGGTCCGCAGCTTCCCTATGGGAGGCGACCTACGGCGACCTGTGAGGCGACCAGGTCGCCTCACAGGTGACCTTAGTGTGAACGAGAGCTTAGGCCCCGTTCACATAGCAGCGACGCTACTTCCCGGGGCGACCTCAGAGGTCGCGGCGCGCTGCTCGCCCCGCGACTTCGGAGCGGCCGGCACGGACTTCATAACATTGAAGTCTATGACGGTCGCTCCGGGTCACCCCAAAGAAGCTCCGGACCCTTTTTCTAAGTCGGAGCGACTTGCGTCGCTCCTATTAGAACGGGTCCGCAGCTTCCCTATGGAAGGCGACCTACGGCGACCTGTGAGGCGACCAGGTCGCCTCACAGGTCGCCCCAGTGTGAACGGGGACTAATCCTGCTCCACAGCAAACAAAGCTCAGGTTTCTTCCGAACTCATCTCTAGCCAGACTCTGAACTCACACTATTTTTTAACTCCACCAAGCTGCAGGCCGACTCAATCCTGCCCCACAACTCATGTAAACAAAGCTTAGGCTTCCGCCAAACTCATCTCTAAACTCACACTCATTTTTTACTCTAATGAGCTGCGTACCAGTGCAATCCTGCCCTGCAGATCATGTAAACAAAGCTTAGGCATCCTCCAAGCTCATCTCTAGCAAAACGCTGAACATGCATTCATAAACTCACACACACATACATACGACCCCAATTTCAAAAAAGTTGGGACGCTGTGTAAAATCCACATAAAAATAGAATGCAATGATTTTTTAAATCTCATAAATCCATCCTTTATTCACAATATAAAATAGAAAACATATTTAATGTTTACCACCTGTGTCCCACTAACAGTACATTTACTGCTAGTGGGCAACACTGCCAGGCACTGCAATGTACTCCTACGTCGCAGTAACCCTTATGGTTTAGAGGCTTGCATGACTCCTGCTGACCTGTGCTGCAATTGGACACAGCACGAGTTAGTTAGCAGGTTACAGCCAACTATTTAGGCTGTATACCTGATGAACGACTGTGGTCAATCCCAGCATTTGTAAACATGGGCTCTGGCTAGATTTCTCCCTGCGGTTCAGAACTGAAAACAAGGAGAGAATCCAGCCAGAACTGTGAGAAAAAGCAGCAGACATATACTTGCATAGACTTGTTAGGCACACAGTTAACCCCTTTGTTGTCCTCCTGATCACCCCTATCACCCAGCCAGTGCCATTGGACAGTATTAGTGTACAGTATTATCACTGATCACTGTATTAGTGTCACTAGTGACATTAGTGTCCCTTGCAACCAATGTCAGTTAGCGCCAGATTGGCCTCCACGCTATCACAGTCACACTATGGGGGAGTTTTGCTAAAACAGGTGCACACAGAATCTGGTGCAGCTGTGCATAGTAACCAATCAGCTTCTAGGTTTTAGCCCTCGTTCACATTGAACACAGCTTTGAAATTGTGCGACATCATCTGAACCCGCATGATTTCAAAGCCACATTTCAGTCCGACTTTGGGGCTGACTATAAAGATTTCTGTGGGGGTTCATGCACAGATGTCTATTTAAGTCACCCCCAAAATCACGAAAGTAGTGCAGGAACTAGTTTTGGAAGTTGGTGCGCACCGCAAAGTCGGCATCGCACTGATTAGGACGCTCCCCTTGCCGGCAATAGGCTGCTATTTGACCTGTCAAATTGCATGTCAAATCACGCTGATGTGAATAGGGGTTTATTGTCAAAGCTTAATTGAAATTAGAAGCTGATTGGCTACCATGCACAGCTGCACCAGATTCTGTGTGCAGCAGTTTAAGTAAATACCCCCTATAAGTCGCTGTTCACCGCTTTTACTAGTATGTCTGTGTGGATCTTAATCACATTCAGAACTTTGCTAGTGTCCACAATAGTATGGTGTCCCCAAAATACAGTGTTAGCAGGGTCCGCCCCTTATCACTGCCAGCGCTTGCGACATGTAGCAGAATACATTTTGTCTAAATTTATGAAGAAATTAGATTTTATTGGATATGTTTTATAACAGAAAGTAGAAAAAAAAATGTTTCCTCCAAATTTCCCGTATTTTTCCATGTATATGAAAAAAAAAAAAAACAAAAGAAATCTCTATTTCTTCATCAGCGCTGACGAAGTCCTGCTTACGATGTAACACGTATGGGGGAAGGAGCCACGCATGACATCACCTGCGTTCGTTTAAAATGGCCTCTTACTGGATTATATGTGTATACACAAAGCGCTTGTTTGTGCACTTGTGACAATTATTCTTTCTATTTGCTTTTATATTGCTAGCCACGATCCTACAGAGAAATTGCCTGTCATTGGGAGACTAATAGATCCCTTCATGGGAATGCTTGTTTGTTCAGGGGGTCATGGTTCTGACCACCAACCATGACCCCCAACCCTTACCCCCTGTTGGTTCAGGGGGTCATGGTTCTAAGGTGAGCAGCCATCTGTGGGTATGGAGGAGGTGCTGCACATTAGATGACACCTGCATGATCAAACTAGAGACACCACTTTGCACCATCCGGGATCTTTTTTTTTTTTACTTTTCTGGAAATTTATTTGGACTTTCTCTTATATATTTTATAAGATTTATATGTTTTTTAATATAAGAATATTTCTTGCGCTGCACTATTTTCATTTATTAGTTTATTTGGAGGTGTTGTGTAATTGGCCATGAGTGTTCAGCTGCAATTATTAGTATTCACTCAGGATAGTGGCAGCCTGCCTGGCTCTACTTTTCAAGACTAGGCATTGCTGCTGTGCTTCTCCTACCTGCTGACAGGAGTAGTGATTGACGCATCTGTGACATCTCCTGTCAGTCTATAGTGGCAGAGCCTAATACAAGATTATCATGGGGCCACCATGCACCTGGGGTCCCCGGGCAGTGCCCAGGTGTGCACATGCAATTAGATAGCTCTGGGACCAAGGCTCTTGGCACAAGCACAGTGATAGCAGGGCAGTTGGTACTAGGAGGAGAGTTTGTAAAGAACATGCAGTAACAGCTAATGCTGGCTGGCAGCGTCAGCCACTTTCAGCAACGTTTCAAATGTTATAAAAAAAACAAACCTAACATGGTTATCTACAATTACCACACTGAATAGGTGTAAAGGCAGCCTAAAAAATATTCCATAAATGTTTAAAATGGCAAGTAAAATAGGCATGGATACTACATAAACTTTACAATCTAATAAATTATATCACTCAACCATATAAACACTATGACTATCCTTGATATAAAGGAGGTGATGTATGACGGCTAGCTACTACAACACTCTTTGCCATGTGAATGTATTACTGTGTGTTTGTATTGGGCGCAACAGTGGCGTGGGTCAATGAGAGCCATTGAGTGGAGCGGCAGCAGCCATCTTTGGTTGTGTGTATTGGTGCCGAGATATTGGGCATCAGCATATGTGAATGTGCATTGTTTACATTATTTGGACACTTTTATTTTATTAATAAATACCGTACTATGATAGTATTTGTTTTCTGGTGAATATCATTTAATTCCTGAGGGGGAGCTGTGAGTCCCATTGTGGAAGAAGTCCACAGAGACAGGGGCGTAACTACAGGGGTTGCAGGGGTTGCAATTGCAACCAGGCCCCATGCTCCAGAGGCCTGTGCAGCTCCCCTGTACACCTGGATAGGAGGGGTGGTGGGGGCAGCATGTAGAGAAATCACTGTCCTCTTTGTTCCTCCTGTAGCTGCAGGAGGAAAATGGAGGAGATTGGTTCTTCTGTATGCTGCCCCCGCCACTACTCCTATTCAGTTCACTTGTGTTCTGATGTCTCTTGACACCTGTGTGCTACCCTGGTCCCCCCCCCCCGTGCTGCCCCCCCTCCCTTCAAGCCTGGGGCTCTTCCCACTGATCTTGGGGCCCTTTACTCTCATTGCGGGACCCGTTCACAAGTTCTGCAGTGGGCTCCCTTCCTGCCATCTTAGGGCCTCCCTGCGGTGGTGGAATGCCAGGGCCCGGTCGCAAGTGTGACCTTTGCGATCCTGGAAGTTCACCCACCGGTGTCAGTAGTTTTTATTTTTTGGTATTTTAATTGTATTATTTTTTATCATTTTATTTATTTTATTTTTTTGCAATGTCACTGACTTTGACTCTGTCCATTCAGAAAAGGAAGAATTACATATTTACCAACCCCTTCCTGGTTCTCTATTGTGACACATCCCCTGCAGCAGCCGGCAGGAGAGGGAAGGTAGCCCAGTGGGGGGGGGGGGGGGGGCAGTACAGTCGGGGGGACCAGGGGAGCACACAGGGGCCCAGAGACAGCAGAACACAAGTGAACTGGATAGGAGGAGTGGTGGGGGCAGCATACATAGGAACCAATCTCCTCCATTTTCCTCCTGCAGCTACAGGAGGAAAAAGGAGGACAGTGATTTCTCTACATGCTGCCCCTCCTATCAAGGTGTACAGGGGCCCCCATTTGCCCTTTCCATTACACCTCAACCACATTTTTTAAGAGATAGTCTACTTATAGAAGAATTCAGGTTTGATAGCATACATGAAAAGATAATGAAGATGACATAGTCCTCTTTCTGGGAAATACCACGCAGTCTCTTGAGATACTATTAAAATATTTGGTTCCCATTCGGGCCCTACCATTAACTAAACTTAACGCCATGGAAATTGAGTAGGGAGTAAAATTCTGTCTGTAAAATCCTGGCACTGTACCCTGGGGATATAAAAATTGTGCGAATAGACCCAGGTCTGGTGGGAAGAAAAGGGAAGGAGGGGGGGGGGAGGGGCAAGATGGAAGGGGGGAGGGGAGGGAGATAGGGGGAAGAAGATGCCAGCAAGTCCTGGAAATGGGGATTTACATGTGCCCAAACATATCGAACAAGATCAATTAAAATAATTTTTTATACATGTTTATTCAAAATACAAAGGGATAAAATGGTAGTCACAATAAGTATGTCACAAAAATGCATATAATGCATTACATGATCTGGTAGGTGGATCATATGATCTGGTTGGTGGATCAACGCATTTCGCTCAAAACCACTGAGCTTCTTCAGGATCCAATTGTATATAAATACAGAAAAGCCCATAGTTTATTTATTAACTAATATCATAGGGAGGTAATAAAATCTTGGATTTTAGAATGAAATTGGCACAAAAGTAGGGAGGAATCAATCTATTTATTGCCAAGCAAAGGATGTGATATAAAAGGAAAAGGCTGCCCAGACAGGGGCCCTTAATCCAAGTTATACCAAACAGTCAGATCCAACATACAAAAGTATCTATATATGAGACCAGCAATCATGAAATACAGTGACTTAGCGATCGTCCCAAAGGAATGTATAATTATCATATATATCAAATCCTTTGCTTGGCAATAAATAGATTGGTTTTGCTCCAACTTTTGTGGCAATTTCATTCTAAAATCCAAGATTTTATTACCTCCCTATGATATTAGTCGAATAAACGATGCTAAGGGCTTTTCTGTACGTACATACAATTGGATCCTGAAGAAGCTCAGCGGTTTTGAGCAAAACGCGTTGATCCACCAACCAGATCATATGATCCACCTACCAGATCATGTAATGCATTATATGCATAAATGTGACTACCATTTTATCCCGTTGTATTTTGAATAAACATGTATAAAATGTTCTTTTAATTGATCTTGTTTGATATGTTTGGGCACAGGTAAATCCCCATTTCCAAGACTTGCTGGTATCTTCATCCCCCTGTCTCTCTCCCCTCCCCCCCCCCCCCCTTCCCTTTTCTTCCTGCCAGACCTGGGTTTATTTGCACAATTTGTATAACCTTAACGTTGCTTACCAGCTCTGATGGCCAAGTTCACACACCTAACTGTAAGATCCCTGTAGTTGAGAAATGTAAGTGTCTTGGAATTTATGTTCACTAAGATATTTCATTATACGCAAAGCTTAATATAGCCAATTTAATCCAGAAATGTACAACCAAAACTAGAGCTTGATACAGACTTTTGGCATCAGTTATGGGGAGAGCCAAGTTGATCTTGTCAAGATGATATTGATACTACAGTCATTATATCACCTGCATAATGCCCCAGTTTCACTGCCATTAAATTTTTTTTATGGTTATTGACATGATGTTTCAGGAAATCCAATAAATAAATAAAGCACCATATAGCGTTAATGTGTTTACAACACACTAAGAAAGAAGGGGGTATAGCATTCCTGAACCCCTGGGTGTATTATCTTTTTTCCCAACTCCAGCACCTTATTAGGCTGGAGGGAGAGCCTGGCGAGGATATGCAGATGGGTTCCTCCATAAGACATATATGCCATAAAATATGCTCTTTTAGGGCTGGTTTACACCAGAATGGGGTGGGGGAAAAGGCGCATCCTGTGTACGTTTTTACACACCATTTAAAAAAGCGATGACCTTACAAGTTCCTACAAATTTCCCACCTTCTGTCCCCTTTGACACCCCCTCCTTTATCCCTCCCAAAAAAAAAAAGCGATGCCTTTGCAATCTGCTGCAGGTACCAATATATTGTTACAGTGCATTTGTGGTTTGCAGGGCATTTCTCTTAGTGACTTATAAAACTACCATATATAAATATATAAGAAAATGTGCATCACACTTCAATTTATGAAAAAAAAAATTAAAAACCAATTGTGCTGAAATAAATAAAATATTAGCAATCAAAAAAACATCACAGTCCACAAATGTGCTTTTTATACACATGTGAATATATATTCTATGCAAAAACATAGTCCATATTCCGTAAAAAATGTAAATCTCATGTAACCGCCACAGCCACCACCCCCTGTGGGGTACTGAGTTTGTGCTCACAGAAAAAAAATATACATAGTGTTCTCTGCATTTTAAAACAATTTATCTTTATTAAAATAACACATTTTTTTCAGAAATTAAAGTGTGAAGCACATTTTTTATATATATTTATATATTGTAGATTTATAAGTTACATTTGTTTGAGTCACATTTAATTACATTTTGAGTGTGTTATACCATTTTGTATATTACGGGGGTGATTTCTCAGTAGGATACTGCAGCTTTCATATATTCTAAAAAAAATTTCCATCCATAGAGTGCTAAGGCTTAAATGAAACACTGTATTAAGTGTGCTGGCGAGTGCATCCCAATACTAATTTCAGCATTTTCAGAGCATGAGAGAATGACCTCTCTCACGTAGGGTCAATTGTGATGTATTTAAAGAAGTTTTATGGACATTTACTAACACATCTTCCCAAGAATACTCCTCAAAAGAGCCCATCTCACATTCCCACTTGAACCTTGTCTTACAGGAATAGGAGCATAGGTATTCCCTCAGCAGCATGTTATAACTGTTTGGTATAAAACCCTTAGGCCCTTTCACACTTGTGAGACTTCAATTGCGACTTTGTGATTTTGACGCGACTTTGTCGCCGCAATTTTGAAGTGATTTTGACGCGCGTTTGAGTGGGCTTATAATGTCTTTTCCTCAAAACGCATCAAAATCTTGCCAAAAGTAGTGCAGGGACTACTTTGAAGTTGATGCAACTTCAAGTCGCACAGATGTGAATGGGGCTCATTGGAAATAAAGGAGAACGACTCGTCATGCAATTTTGCAGTCCAAAATCGCATGACAAGTCGCACAAGTGTGAAAGGGGCCTTAGTGGTACAAGATCGAGCTAGTAAATAAATAGGCATGGGACCCAGAGAACTCAGTTACTCTTTTTCCTGTGCTCCATAAACATGTTCACCTGTCGATAGCTAAACCACATATTTTGAAAAAGTTGACACTGATGGTGCAGCTGTTCAAATGACTTCAACTCTCGTTGGCATATTAACTGAAAAACTCTTCACACGGAAAACTTTTGGCACTGCTCCCAACAAGTCAATTTACTGTGTACAATTGGGATTGTACCAGGCAATGGAATGTAGGGTTTACCTCACAGGTCGCCGCAGGTCGCCTCCCATAGGGAAGCTGCGGACCCATTCTAATAGGAGCGACACAAGTCGCTCCGACTTAGAAAAAGGGTCCGGAGCTTCTTTGGGGCGACCAGGAGGCGACTGCCATAGACTTCAATGTTATGAAGTCCGTGGCGGCCGCTCCGAGGTCGCGGCGCGCTGCTCGCACCGCGATCTCGGAGGTCGCCCCGGGAAGTAGCGTCGCGTGTATGTGAACCGGCGCTAAAGGATATGACTAGGTCATGAGATGAGTTGAGTTTAAGTGATTGTAAACCATTCAGTTTAAAACTGAAACAAAAGGCAAAAAATTTATGTATAGATATAAAATAAACCATTATAAATATCTTTTTTTCCTTTTTCATAAGTGATCACACTCCTTCTGTTCCCTCTGTTCTCATCTGCATAAGAGGGAGGGGGGGGGGGGGGTAGAGAGAGAAGCAGCTGCACACTAAGTTTCTCAGTGAATGGCTGTGCAGGGGGGGGGGGGGGGGGGGCGTGTCAGGACAAGTCTGAATATTGGAAGAGAGCAGGCTGAATTCCCAGCATTGCTAGAGAACTGACCACAGTGAGATCTCCTGCTTAGTGTGGTCAGTTTTTAATAGGAAAGCAGAGGGACTGACAGGAACACCAGGGATTTCCTATAAAGGAAGCAATACAAAGAGAACGTGGTTCCTATTTATACATGGTACAACAGGCACATATCCGGGATATGAAATGCTGGGCTAACAAACAAGTTAACTCTATTACCAATGAACTTTGGGTCGTGGGATACATGCATTTTACTAAAGCACTGCCATCTTGTCACTGATGTGACTTGTACTATGCTCATTGACAAATGCACATGTGACTGTGAGGCCCACTGTATTTGTTCTGTGTGTTCTTTACTTCTTTTATGAAATAAAAACTGTGGCTGTGGAAAATTAAAATAAAAGGTGATTTAAAAAAAATCCTCATATGATTTATTATTTTAATGTAATATTAACAGTCAGTCTTTATATATCTGATATGTACTGTAAGCAGTTAGCATCAAAAAATACTTGGTGGTCCTCCTTATTGAGGCATTCTGTATTATAGGGTGATAGCACTATCCCAGTCCCCCAACTGTGCCCCTATGTTGATAACCTATCGCACAAGCTTCCAATGGAGACTGCAAGTTGCCATTCCAACATACATTGCATAGACACTGTCCTTAGTTGTCACATTCAGGGGAGCCGCCTGGAGAAATGCTGGAGTAAAAACATGTGAACTGTAGCAAAAAGAGTCAACACAAAATGAGCAGCAATGAGATGCAGCAAAGGATAAGGCTGAATTCACATGTCAGCTTATAATCGCGGGCAGAACCGCCCCGGTTCCGCCCGCGATTCGGAGATTTATTGCAAATCGCGGGACGCCTAGCGTTGCCCGTTGATTTGCAATAGCCCCCCAAACGCCGAGCGATGTTGCCGCGATTTACGCCCGCCGAATCGCGGCAACATCGCGCAAACAAAATCGCGGGACGCAATACGCTCCAAAAAAGTACAAGAGCTTCTTTGGAGCGTATTGCGTCCCGCGATTTTGTTTGCGCGATGTTGCCGCGATTCGGCGGGCGTAAATCGCGGCAACATCGCTCGGCGTTTGGGGGGCTATTGCAAATCAACGGGCAACGCTAGGCGTCCCGCGATTTGCAATAAATCTCCGAATCGCGGGCGGAACCGCGGCGGTTCTGCCCGCGATTATAAGCTGACATGTGAATGCAGCCTAAAGAAAAGGTAAAAGCTATGTTTTATTTTATAAACTAATATTGATACATTGGGCTTTAAAAAACAAAATATAATTCAGCTTTGAAACAAACTATCACTGACCGCTATAGCTGGATTCTTAGCCCCGGTTCACACTGGGGCGACCTGTCAGTCGACCTGGTCGCCTGACAGGTCGCCGTAGGTCGCCTTCCACAGAGAAGCTGTGGACCCGTTCTAATAGGAGCGACACAAGTCGCTCCGACTTAGAAAAAGGGTCCGGAGCTTCTTTGGGGTGACCCGGAGTGACCTGCATAGACTTCAATGTTATGAAGTCTGTCCCGGCCGCTCCGAGGTCGCGGTGCGAGCAGCGCGCCGCGACCTATGAGGTTGCCCCGGGAAGTAGCGTCGCCCCAGTGTGAACGGGGCCTTAAAGTTTTTGTAAAGTCTTTTTTTTTTATAACAAACATGTTATAATTACCTGCTCTGTACTATGGGGGCCCCGCCTGCCTCCTCCTCCCTTTTAAATGCCCCCATAGCAAACCGCTTGCTATGGAAGGCACACATGCAGGCTTGATCACAAACCATGCTGCCTGCGTCCATAGACACAAGCAGCGCAGCTCACCCCTACCTCCTTGTCACAGGAATAGACTGACAGCAGCCAATGGCTCCCACTACCTCCTTGTCACAGGAATAGACTGACAGCAGCCAATGGCTCCCACTACCTCCTTGTCACAGGAATAGACTGACAGCAGCCAATGGCTCCCACTACCTCCTTGTCACAGGAATAGACTGACAGCAGCCAATGGCTCCCACTACCTCCTTGTCACAGGAATAGACTGACAGCAGCCAATGGCTCCCACTGCCTCAGCAAAGCCTGAGAGCAGGGAGAGAGCTGCTACAGATGGGAACAACGCTGGATCGCGTGAGGAGGTAAGCAGAGATGTATATTAACTAAGTAGAAATACTTCACTACTGTACTTAAGTACCGAAAGGCGGTATCTGTAGTTTCCTAGAGTAGAATTTTTTTCTCCTGCTTCCACTTTTACTTCACTACATTTTTTCGATGATTTCAATACTTCTACTCCAATATTTTTTTTTTTGTGCTGCATAGTTACTCGCTACTATTATAAAAATTACCACTGCCAGAACAGTAGATGGCAGGTTTCATGAAGCTCAAAACATGTGTATTATCAGCGCATACGAAAATAAATGCTACTGTATGCATAAATAAAAGCTGCATTTGAAATAATAAAAAACAATATGATGTTCAAACTTTTGACTTCTTTCTTTAATAACTACATAACACAGTACTTGTACTTTTACTTTCAGTACTTGAGTAGCAATTTTTTTTTCAAAACTACTGGTACTTTTATTTTCAGTACTTGAGTAGCAAAATTTTTTAAAAAAACTACTTGCAATACTTAAGTACAAAACATGTTGAATACTTTAGTGCTTCTACTCAAGTCACTTTTTGATTGATCACTTCCACTTCTACTCAAGTCACTTTTTGATCGAGCACTTGTACTTTTACTCAGTTTCCCTTGTTTCTACTTTCTAACTGAGCATGCCGAGCATGGATGCAAATCTGTGTTGGCGTAGTCAGGTTGCGTTTTTGGGTTTACAAGTTGAAGTTACAGGATGTAAGTTGATGCATGGTGTGCCTGCATCTTCTGTAGTAAACTTTGTTGATACACCCCCATTTCTTTTTCTCTTCATAAAGACTAAAGGATGTCATTCCTTTAGTGACCCCCCCCCCCCCCCCCCCCCCCCCCCCGTCCAGGCCTTCAGTACATGACTAACAGCAGCCCCTTGGAGGGATCCCAGGCATGACATGGCCTCTGCCCACCCTTGCAGATTGTAACTGACAGCGGTTCTGAGCAGGGATCCAACAAGTCATCAGTAAGGGTCCCCCCACCCCTCAGAGTTTAGCAGAAAAAAGGGACCTAACAGTCACATGGTCACCAATAAAACCAAGTCAAAAAGGTATTTCAAATGCAGTTCTGATTATAAAATCAATATGGCATATTTAAAAGAGCTGGGGGTAAATATAAACATTAATTCATGTATCAGAATGTTTAAAAAGTTCACATGCACTGTTGTATGTATACTATATATATCTCAGAGAATATGTATATACAGGGTTTTGTTTTGTTTTTATAAAACACAAAAATGAATGCCATATATTTCATTCTTGTTTCTGATAATAGCATTTAGCAATAAAAAGAACTTCTACACATTCCTGTTAGAAATAGTTCTTACTGAATACCTAGTGCAGATACTGCCTAGTGCAAAAGTGATGATACAGTTAAAGGCTAATTGTGTTGAGAGCAGTAACCATGTGCACTCAATTTAGAAGACAAAATAAATCTTTCATAAGTTTGGGATTTGTTCATTTTAACATATAAGTAGGTCAGCAAACAGTTATTGTATGTGACATTTAGTCCCAGGCTTTATGTACTAAGCTCACCTTAAAATTTGTGTTTTAAAATTCTTCCTAATTGTGACTTATAGCCAATAAACCTCCCTGTGGTGTGTCTAATTTCTGTGACCATAACATGACGTGTTCAGATCACATTGCACACAGCAGCTTTGCCTTCTTGTCTCCTTGAAAAACAAAGGCCATTATTGTTTTATATTGTTGATTCACTCTTATTCATAAAATATATAAAGACAGATACATACATACATAGAGGTTGATTTACTAAAGGCAAATATACTGTGCATAAGTGCACTGCAAGTGTACTTGGAAGTGCAGTTGCTGTAGATCTGAGGGGGAGCTCTGCTGCTTTCTATCATCCAATGATGTGCAAGCTAAAGTGCTGTTTTTTTTTTTTTTTTTTTCATTTTCTTTGCATGTTCCCCTCAGATCTAGAGAAACTGCGTTTGCAGTGCACAGACCATTTACCTTTAGTAAATCAACCCTATTTATGTACGTCTTCTTATCCTGTGGTTGTTCATGGGGAAGAAAATTATTTTCTCATCCAATCTCTAGCCATTGACATATCAATCGGCACCAACTTCTTGTGTTATCCTTTTTGCAAAGTATGGAGGTTTTGCATGGATGGTACATGTCCACATTTTATTAGTAGTTTAAAATCTGTTAAAGGGTTAGTTACCTTTTCCATACTTTTCTTACTAAAAACAAGAGTCTATATATTACAGTTTTCTTAATAAATTAAAATGCAGAGCTCAGTTTGGCAAAGAAATGCTTACTTTTTCAGCTGCTGATAATGTTGTCCTCGTCTCCTTATCCTGCAGCTGAAAAAACGGAATTTTTGTAAAATCTTACCTGTAAAATTCCTTTCTCTGAGTCCTCCGACAGTCGCCGCCTCTTCATATTCGTCACATATGGGGTATTAGACTTTGCTCCGAAGGAGTAGCTAGGCAACAGAATATATTAACAATAAAGCTTTTAACATATCCCACCCTCAAGGGGTGGTCCCCTCAGTCAATACCCTCCTACTTCCTGCAACCATATCTCAGTTTTAGTGGAATAGCAGTAGAGTATACAACCAAACCCCAAAAGAGGGGCGGGGGCGGCGACTGTCGGAGGACTCAGAGAAAGGAATTTTACAGGTAAGATTTTACAAAAATTCAGTTTTCTCTTACGTCCTCCGACAGTCGCCGCCTCTTCATATTCGTCACATATGGGGACGTCCCAAAGCAGTGCAAACATGAGGGGTGGGAAACGCATCCGCGCCGAAAGGCAACGCAGTCTCCGCATCAAAGAAAGGAACCTTACCAAAGGAAGGAAACCAGCTGGGCAACAGCAAAAAACAAGTGCTCAACAGGAGCAACAACCCAGGAGAAGACAAAAAAACCAGGGGATACAAAAAAACTATCCCAACAGCCAGGAGTCCCCAACAAGGGACCCTATGGAACAGCCGCACTAAGAACCTTGCGGCCAAAGGAAGCATCCGCCGATGCCTGAACATCTACTTTGTAGAATTTTGTGAAAGTGTGCACGGTCGACCAGGTCGCCGCCTTACACACCTGGGCTACAGAAGCCCCATGACGACAGGCCCAAGACGTACTCAAAGATCTAGTAGAGTGCGCCTTCACAGGGACAGGAGGAGCCTTACCCTGCAAAGCATAGGCCTGTTCAATGGTCTGCCTGATCCATTTGGCGATGGTAGAGGCCGAAGCCGCCATGCCCTTCCGAGGACCCTCTGGAAGAACAAACAAGGAGTCAGTCTTACGAAAAGACTCAGTCGATTTAAGGTAAACCCTTATCGCCCGAACAACATCCAGAGAATGCAATCTCACCTCCTTCGGATGTTTAGGCTTCGCGCACAGCGAAGGCAAGACAATATCCTCATTAAGATGGAATTCCGAAACTCGTTTCGGAAGAAAAGAAGGATTAGGTCGCAAGACCACCTTATCCAAATGAACAACCAGGTACGGAGACTTGCAGGACAAAGCCGCCAGCTCCGACACTCTGCGAGCCGAAGCGATCGCCACCAAAAAGGCGACCTTTGTGGACAACATAGACAACGAGATCTCCCTGATCTGTTCAAAAGGAGCACGTTGTAACACAGATAGAACGAGATTCAAGTCCCAAGGGGGCAAAGGATCCCTCCTAGGAGGAACCAGATGCCGCACACCCTGAATAAAAGTGCCAACCAAGGAGTTGGAAGCCACGGGACGTTGAAACAGAACGGCCAGCGCAGACACCTGACCCTTTATCGTAGCCAGCGCCAAACGCTGATCAACACCCGTCTGAAGAAAAGACAGCACACGGGAAACCGAGTACGTGCGGGGTGAAAACCCCCTGGACTCACACCAGGCAAAATAGGCCTTCCAAGTACGGTAATAAACCTTCCCCGAGGAAGACTTCCTAGCGTTGATCAAAGTATGAACGACCTCTGGAGAGAGACCCTTCTCCTTCAGGACCTCTGTCTCAACAGCCAGGCCGTCAAAGCCAGTGACTGTAAAGCAGGATGGTAAATCGGTCCCTGAGACAGTAGATCGTCTCGAAGAGGTAGACGCCAAGGGGCGTCGACCGCCAGATTCACGAGGTCTGCGTACCAGGACCGGCGAGGCCAGTCCGGTGCCACAAGAATCACCGTGCTGCGTTCCGAGAGTAACCTGCGAAGGAACCTGGACAGCAACTGAATCGGTGGGAACGCGTACATCAGCCTGTACTGATGCCACGGGGCCACTAACGCGTCTGACGCGTCTGCCCGAGGGTCGCGCGTCCTTGCCACGAACCTTCTCACCTTGTTGTTGAGACGAGACGCGAACAGGTCCACATCTGGAAGACCCCACTTCGCGCACAACATCTGGAAGACAGCCGGGTGAAGAGACCATTCCCCCTGATCCAGGGTCTGGCGACTCAGATAGTCCGCCTGCCAGTTCTCCACTCCCGGAATGTGAACTGCCGTTATCGCCGGGACATGAGTCTCGGCCCAAGACAGAATGTCGGCCACTTCTCGAGCCGCCCGGGCACTCCTGGTGCCCCCTTGGTGGTTGATGTAGGCCACCGCCGTGGCATTGTCCGTCTGCACCCGAACCGGGCAGCCCTGCAGCCGGTCCGTCCAGCGATGAAGACAGAGATTTATCGCACGTAATTCCAGAATGTTGATCGGAAGGGAAGACTCTCCCTCCGACCAAGTTCCCTGGGCAGACAGAACGCCCAGAACACCACCCCAGCCCGACAGGCTGGCATCCGTGGTGATCACCGTCCACGAGATAGGAGGAAACGACTTGCCCCCGGACACCATCGGGGACTGGAGCCACCACAGAAGGTTTCTTCTGGTGCGATGACTCAACGAGATCTGAAGATCCAGAGATTGAGGTCGCCCATCCCACTTGGACAGGATCTCCACTTGGAGACCCCGCGTGTGGAACTGGGCGAAGGGAATCGCCTCGAAGGCCGAGACCATCAATCCCAGACATCTCATGCACGTCCTTAAAGACGAGTGCGGAACGTCCCTGAGGGACCTGACTTCCTCCTGAAGAGTTCTGAGTTTGTCTTCCGGCAGGAAGACCTTCGCTTGTACCGAGTCCAGAATCATTCCCAGGTAGGGAAGACGAACCGACGGACTCAGCGTCGACTTTGGAAAATTTATCGTCCAACCAAACTCCTGTAGAGTTTGCATCGTGACAGACAGGTCCTCCTCCAGACCCTGGCTGGTCGCAGACCGAACCAGGATGTCGTCTAGATACCCCAGGACAGAAATGCCCTGGGCCCTCAACAATGCCAGAACCGGTGCAAGCACCTTGGTGAAGACCCGCGGAGCCGAGGCGAGACCAAAAGGTAACGCCACGAACTGGTAGTGATCCTCCGCAATGGCGAATCAAAGGTACCTCTGGTGACCTTCGAAAATGGGGATGTGAAGGTACGCATCCTTCAAATCGATGGAGGCCATGAATTCCCCCGGAACCAGGGCAGCCACCACCGACCGCAGGGATTCCATGCGGAACTTGCGAACCCGCACAGAGCGGTTCAGAGCCTTCAAGTCCAGAATTGGACGAACCTTGCCCTCCTTCCTGGGCACGGTGAACAGATTGGAATAAAACCCCCGAAATCTGTCCCGATGAGGCACCGGAACCACCACTCCCTGAGCCCTCAGGTCCCGCACCGCCAGGTGCAGGTCCCGCAAACGCTCTGGAGACAGTTGAAGATTTGAGGGAAAAAATCTGCTCTCCGGCCGAGAGAGAAACTCGATCTTGTAACCAGATCGAACGATTTCCTGAACCCATCTGTCCCGCACACGGGCCAACCAGGGCTGAAGAAAAACCGAGCAAGCGTCCCCCCACCCCAAAACTGGGTGAGGGCGCCCCTTCAGGCCGCACTGTTATGGGCTGCAGATCCGGATTGGCCGGACTTCTGTTTACCAGACCAGGGCTTCTTCTGAGAGCCTTGACCTTTGAACGGCCTGCCCTTGTAGTGCGGCCGAAAGGCACGAAAGGACCCCTGAGGGGGCCGAAAATTAGCATGCTTCTTCCCAGAAGCCCCCTTAGCTTTGGGGAAATGGGGCAAGAGAGTGCTCTTACCCCCGGTGATCCCCTTAATCAACACATCCAGGGACTCCCCAAAAAGGCGAGACCCATCATAAGGTAGATTGGCTAAGGTCTTACGTGAAGACTGGTCCACCGACCAACATTTTAACCAAATCAGGCGGCGAGACAACACCGCCACACTGTGCACACGTGCGGCCAACGGAACCAGGTCCAGGTCCGCATCACACAGACACATGACACCCTGGTGGATTTGATCCACCATATCCAGGGTCGCCAGGGAGGCCGAATCGGCCACTAGGACGCGCCTAAGCATCTGCGTCCAACTCGCGATCGCCTGGGCCGCCATGAGAGAAGCAAACAGAGCCTTAAGCATAGAACCCGTAACAGAATAAGTATGACGGGTAAGAGACTCCAGTCTCCTATCCGTGGCGTCACGGAACACCGGGGAATCCTCTGCAGGAATCGCAGTGGCTTTGTTTAAAACCGCAATTGCGTGATCCACTGGGGGTGGCACACACCACCTTTCATCAGTGGAAGGTGAAAAAGGATAACGCAGCTTGAATCTACTTGGTACAGCAAAAGGCTTGCGTAGATTGCGCCATTGTTCCTTAACAGCGCGCTGAAAATCATCATTGCAGGGAAAAACCTGCGGCGTCCTGCGTTTTCTCTGCGTCCCATAAGCCGCCAAGGCGGCGGGGGGACACACCACATCCTGCAAACGCAGCGTTTGCTTTATGGAAGCAATCAACTCATCCATGATTGCAAGCTCTTCAGGCGAGCCAGGGGGAGAATTATCAACCCCCTCAACATCAGCCTCCACCTCAGACCCTATTAGATCAAGAGAGGAGCGGGACCCCGATAAGGAGGCCCCTGCCATAACAGCCCTATCACCCTCACCCTCAGAATCAGAGGAAAGAGCAACTCTGGGCCTTTTAGTAGATTGAGCAGCCACCAGCATCTGCACCTGAGCAGCAAGGCCAGCCACAATAGTGGCCAAATCCCCCCCTGGGGGGGAGACAGCGGTCCCCTGGCTTTCCACCAAGGCTGTAGGAAATTTTCCCTCCTGAGAGTCCATTGCCCCTGTAATGCCAGACAACAAAGGGTTAACTGTCCCTTTTAAGCAAGCGCGGCAAGTGCAGCCCACCGCACCACACTCAGCACAATAAGACCCCCACAGGGAATATGCAAACTGAACACAGGCAATGGATAGCAAGAACAGAAGGGTAAAACCTGAGGAGACCCTCGCCGCTGCTGCTGCCTCGATCGGTGTTCCAGGAAAGAGGAAGTGATGCTGCCAGGGCGCTCTATGTAAGCCTATGGAGGCTACAAGAAAATGGCCGCCATGCATGTAAAACATGTGGCCGGAGCGGGAGTAGGCAAAATGGCGCCGTTTGGCGCCGAAACCGCCGCTCCACAGTGCAGTAAAAAACACACATTACATTCCAGTATCAGAATACATGTCAGATCGCCGCAGCGATCGCTGTACAGTGCCCAAACATGCCAAAAAACATGCCCCACAGCACACAGCTTCACACACTGATCAGCCTGACACAGACAGTGTCACACATCTCCCCCCCCCCCCCCCCCTTGCAGCCCACAGCATGCAGCCGAGAGATAGGGAGACAAGCAGTGTGATTAAAGGCAGGTTACACAGTCCCAGACTGACACCCCCCCAGACAGACAGGTCCCCACATAAATACACTTACCTCACATGGCGTGGGGAACCCGCACAGGCGAACAAGCCGCTGCACATGAGGCAGGGAGAGTCGCATTCAAGACGCACAAAATGGGGGTTAAGAAACCGCACAGCGTCCAGTGAGGTAGCCACCTCACCAATCATCCATGCACCGAACAGGGATGGGTCGTTCACCGTGCCAGGAGCGTTACCTGGCTGAACGCTCGAAGGCAGACTGGGAAGCCACTGACCCACGACCTGCGATCAGGGGGATCAGCCCGAGACCCAGTCTGCACGATCCTCTTCGTCCGAAGAACTAACTAATGCTGACAAAAATAACAGCTAAGTAAAGGTAGAGAGAAAACTCAAACAAAATTTTAAAAAGAAGAAAGAGTCTGGGGCAGAAAGCCCCAGCACAGAAAAAGCCAGCCACTCCTGACAAGCTAGACATTAAAACTGAGATATGGTTGCAGGAAGTAGGAGGGTATTGACTGAGGGGACCACCCCTTGAGGGTGGGATATGTTAAAAGCTTTATTGTTAACATATTCTGTTGCCTAGCTACTCCTTCGGAGCAAAGTCTAATACCCCATATGTGACGAATATGAAGAGGCGGCGACTGTCGGAGCACGTAAGAGAAAGTAAGCATTTATTTGCATTATGGACTTTTTTTTTTGCAAAAGTAAAGGAAAGGTGAAGTGACCCTTTGGGGATTGTGCTGCCCAAGCCATGTAGCCTGATGTTACCATGTGTGACCACCTTTAACCCCTTAGAGCCGACGCCTGCCGGCCCTTTAAGGTGTTAAATATGCCGGGAGGCAGGGCAGGGCTTATAGTCATGTTATCACCGTGACTGGTTGTCATGGCAGTCACATGATTAGAAAGCTCCCGATCGAAGCTGTGAATGGGAGCTTTCAGTTAGCCGTGCAGGAACTGCTGGGAGCGTGCAGAGTGTGCGCTCTCAGCACAGCTCTGCAAGCGCTATTGGATGTAAATTTGCGGCCGCAGAGAGGCTGCAAATTTTCGTGCGCTTGGCGCCAAGGAGTTAAAGGCATTGTTTGCTTAAAATGTTTTTGTTGTTTTAAATAGGTATTGTAGAGTTAGGTTCCCTGTGTTGTTTGTTTGCCTTACCTTGTAATGATGGACTAACATGTTGTGGCTGAAATTTGTAGTGTAATGGCTGATTAATGCTCCTTTGCTCATGCATTCATCTGTTTAGCTTGCCTCTATTTGTTAAAAGGACAGATAACTTCTTGTTCTGGCTCACGATCCATGCCTCACCAATACAAATATGAGGGAGCGAATGTGATGAAAAACTGCTTGGGGAGCTGGTAATTGCTCTGCCTGCTTGTGTCTGATCTAATTAATCAGCTTCCACCTGATGTAAATCTTCACATTCTGGTGTCGTAGTTCTGTTTGTGTTCAAGCATGGCATTGCACAGGCTAATGCATGATCTCTCTCTGTAGTCTAAGAACTGACATTTCCTGTAATGAAACTATATATCCCACAATTCCTGGGTCTCTCAGTCTAGTGCTGCAGACAGCAGGTAAGTATAGAGATGTTTGTTATTTAGAAAAAAAAAATCCTGTACAATAACTTTAAAAACAAAGTTCACCTTTTGCAAAAACAAAATATATAAAAATGCATATATGTTTGCTGAAAAAAAATGTACATTTATTATTTGTTTTGCAAATGAGCCTGCAAAGCATTTCAGCTGCAATCAGTGGATTGTGGGTGCAATGCCAGACCCCTACAAAATCTTCCTGAAAATGTCATTGGAGGAATTGTCAATGGACTATTGTTCAATTGAGAACAATAATTGAATAACCACAAGTATATCTGCCTCTGTGGCAGGTGGGACTTATAGTTTTTTAATTCAGAGATCTCGTTGAATGAATGACGCAGCTGTGTTGGCAGAGCCTGGAACATCCACACTGATTTCAAAATTGACAACTAACATAAGAGAAGAACTCCCACATGCTGCCAGAAGGCAGGCCGAGTCCACTTCACACTTTGTTACATGCTACACCCTATATATTGGTATAACATGTAACATGGCCTTCAGCCCTTTTCACACTAGTGCAACTTGTCATGCAACTTGATAGTTTAAAGTTGCATGACAATTCACACCCCTATCTGGGGCAATGAAACCGTTCAACCTTTGAAAAAGGTTCCCTTCGCTTTATTTGTGCGATTTCAGTGGGACTTGCATTAACATCCGTTAAATGAAGTCGCACAGATTTCAGCAAGCCACACATGAAATAGCACTCATAGTCAGCGTTGATGTCTTGCTGAAGTAGCACTGCTGTGAACCAGGCCTAAAGGTACACTTAGGCTGGCCATGCATTCATCTTTTTTTTTCTTTTTTAAATGACTCAATTCCCCAATCCGCACATTTGATCTCCTCCTTTACATCACAGCCACTTTTCATTAGCAGCTTCCCCTGCACAGTCCTATCAGGGCAGAGGCACATAGCAGCTAGGTGTTCTCTTTTGGGTCCCCCACCTGGCTGCAGCTACATTACTCACCGCAGACAGGAGCGGGGGCTGCCCAATTTATTTTGTTAACAAGTGGGTGATTACCAGCTTGTTTATATGAAAAGACGCCTGCTCTCTGTCCTAATCTGCAACACTTCCCACCCCTGGCTGCTGTAAGTATGGTGGTAGCAGCCAGGCTGGAGACCCCAGAGAGAACACCAAGGCTGATAAGTAGCATGGCTGTGGTCCGGACAGGACGGTCGCTCTGTCCAGGTCTAGACCGTGGTCCACCATTTAGTGAGCCCTGAGCTTGATGAATATATTCTCTTTGTTTTCCACTAATTAGCATTTGACAGTTGACTTACTGGAAAATAGAAAGTAGATATTATTTTTCTGCTGTTTAATAGGGATTTATTTGGCAAATAAGATCCACTAAAACATTAATATTTTCCATATAAACTGCTTCTCCAAACATTTTCTTTATGTAACAGACAAACAATTAAACTCATCTGAAGATGCAAATTTATTTAATGACTATGTGAAACGAATGACAATACTCATGATTAACCGGTTGGTGTAGTTCCTATTAGAAGCAGATTTTAAATGACAGCTGAGAAGAGGAGGTCCTTGTTTGAATGTGTGAGTTGATGTTTTGTTTGAAAGAATATACTGCATTTTTGCTTCCACGTAATTGGATGATGGAAGTAAGCAGAGCTTCGCTTCATTCACTACGCTGAGTGAAATTTTTGTTGCAAACTGAAAATTCCCTTGCAAAGTTAACCACCTATTTATCTTTAGTAACTCAACCAACAAAACTGCAAACTGAACAGGCCCTAAAGAAGCAAAGCAACCCCATAGCATAACATTTCCACGTTCATGATTCATAGTTGGTTTGAGGCACTCTTCACCAAATGCTGTCTTCGGTTTGTAACAAGCACACTGTTTCTGTAGCCAAACATCAGTGTCACTAATGCCCCATACACACGTGCAGATTATCTGCAGACTTTTGTCTGCAGACTTACCTTTTCTATGTAGTGCAAGGGCCTGCCGGATTGCATACAAATTGAAAGTGTTTAGGTTTGACCTCATATTATATGGTTTTGGTAAGTCTGCAGACAAAAGTCTGCAGATAATCTGCACGTGTGTATGGGGCATAATTCATCAGTCCACAGCACATTATTTCAAGGCTTGATTTTCATTCTCTGATGGTCTAAGGAAGGGTTTCTCAACCAGGGTTCCGTGGAACTCTAGGGGACTTCCTGAGATTGCTAGGAGTTCCTTGAGCAATGGGCAATTTCTGCCTCTCAGAAACGCTTCCAATGACACTGTTGTTTCTATTAGCTATCCGTAAGGGGGTAATTCTTCCCAATGATGACAAGAGTAAGGAGCATTCTTCCCACTGACTGTCACACTAATGTGTCATGAGTTGTAGCTTTTTAATTTTTAGCAGGGGTTCCCCAAAGCCAGAAATTTATTTCAAGGGTTCCTCTGTGTTGAAAAGGTTGAGAAAGGTTGGTCTAAGGTTATTAGTGACATACCCCAAACTTCCTTGTTGGCACCCTTGCTTTTTAACCTATTTATAAAAGATATAGAGTTTAAGATTAAAACTACAGTTTCTGTGTTTGCAAATAAGACCAATTTGTGTAGTGGAATAAAGTCAAAATAGGATGTCCCCAACTTTCAAGCCGACCTCAATGCACTGTTTAACCACTTGCCGACCGGCGGCGGTCAGCCCTTCCCAGGCAAAGTGACGTACCGGTACGTCACTAGCCTGGGAGCCAATAGGGGGCGAGCGCGCCGCCGGAGGCGCGCTTCCACCCCCGCTCGTACCCTAAGAAGCCCGCGCGTGTGACCAGCGGACCCCATGTCCGCCGGTCACTCGCGATCGTTGGGTGGAGAGGGAGAAAAGCAGGCGGCTAATGTAAACAAAGCCGCCTGTCATTCTTCCCTGTGTAAAAGCACAGATCATACAGTCCTGCTATGTAGGACCTTTGATCTGTGCTGTTACACACACAGCCACATCCAATCACAGTTAGAAGCACGCCCCTAGGGACACACTTAACCCCTCCCTCTCCAATAAAGTTAACCCCTTCCCTCCCAGTGTAATTTTTACAGTAACAGTGCATATGTATACCGCTGATTACTGTAGTAATGTCCCTGGTACCCCCAAAAGTGTCAAAAATGTTAGTCAAGGGTCTGATCTGTCCGCCGCAATGTCGCAGTCCCGCACTCGTTAAAAAAAAAAACATCATAAAAACATCATAAAAATGACAAAAATCTTTCCCTTAGTTGTAAACGCAATAACTTTTGCGCAAACCAATCAAAATACGCTTTTTGCGATTTTTTTTTTACCAAACATATGTAGCAGAAAACAAATTGGCCTAAAATGTTAAAAAAATTAGATTTTCATATAATATTTCATATAAAAAAATGTGAAAAATATTGTAATTTTTGAAAAATTGTCGCTCTTTTTTTGTTTATAGCGCATGATCAAAAAATAGCACAGGTGATCAAATACCACCAAAAGAAAGCTCTGTTTGTGCGAAAAAAAGGACGTCAATTTCATTTGGGTACAGCGTCGCAAGACCGCGCAATTGTCCGTTAAAGTCACGCAGTGCCGAATCGCAAAATAGGCCCTGGTCAGTAAGGGGGTCAAATCTTCCGGGGCTTAAGTGGTTAATTGGGCAACTTTGTGACAAATTAGGTGAAAAATTGATAATTGTAAAGTTATGCACTTGGGGGCTAAAAACATGCACGCATCATACATACCAGGAGGAGAACACTTGAGGAAGTGCATAGTTGAGAAGGATCTAGGTGTTCTGGTAGATCATAGACCTAATAATAGGGTGCAATGCCAAGCTGCAGTTTCTAAAGCAAGGTACAGTAGATACTTCCCTGTGTTAAAAAAGGCATAGACTCCAGAGAGAGAGGGACTTCATTTTGCCCCAGTAAAAATCATTAGTAATACCTCATCTGGAATATGCAGCTCAGTTGGGCATGGGGGAGCTCAGCTATGAGTAAAGATAAGCTGAACTGAATGTATTTGCTTTTAAGAAGAGGTAATTAAAGGGAGATATGATCACCATGTGTAAATACATCATTGGGCCATATGGTGAACTTGGTGTTGAGTTATTGACTTTAAGGTCACTACAAAAAGACATGGGAACACCCATTAAATCTGGAGGAAAAGAGATTTAACCTCCAAATATGGAAAGGCTACTTCATAGTAAGAGCTGTGAAAATGTGAACTCAAGAACTAGTTCTGGCCAGCTCAGGAGATTGTTTTAAAAAAGGACTGGAAACATTCCTAAATGCAAAAAATATCTGGATAACAACAAAACTGGATAAAAAAATATCTGGATGCACAAAACTGGATAACAACGTGTTTAGATAATAACACCAGAGAGTGTTGATGCAGGGAATAGCCGATTGCCTACTGGGGGATCAGGAAGGATTTCGTTTTTTCCTATTACAGCAAAATGGACTATGCTTTCTTAGGGTTTTTGTCTTCCTCTGGATCAACAGTGGGTAAAAGATTCTGTATATGGTTTTTTTTTTTCTTTTTTTTGCTCTATTTTTCTTTCTATTGGTTAAAGTAGATGGACTACCTTTTTTCAACCTGAATGACTATGTAATACAGTGCATCTGGAAAGTATTTATAGCGCTTCACTTTTTCTACATTTTGTTATGTTTTAGCCTTATTCCAAAATAGATTATATGCATTATTTTCCTCAAAATACTGCAAACAATACCCCATAATGAGAACGTGAAAGAAGTTTGTTTGAAATCTTTGCAAATTTATTAAAAAACTAAAAAAATCCCATGTACATAAGTATTCACAGCCTTTGCTCAATACTTTGTTGAAGCACCTTTGGCACCAATTACAGCCTTAAGTCTTTTTGAGTGTGATGCTACAAGCTTGGCACGCCTATTTGTGGGCAGTTTATCCCATTCTTCTTTGCAGGACCTCTCAAGCTCCATCAGGTTGGATGGTGAGCATCGGTGCACAGCCATTTTCAGATCTCTCCAGAGATGTTCATTGGGGTTCAAGCCTGGGCTCTGGCTGGGCCACGTAAAGACATTTACAGAGTTGTCCCGTAGCCACTCCTTTGTTATATTGACTGTGTGCTTAGGGTCATTGTCCTGTTGGAAGATAAATCTTCGCCCCACAGCGCTCTGGAACAGGTTTTCATCAAGGATTTCTCTATACATTGCTGCATTTGCAATCATCTTTCCCTCGATCCTGACTAGTCTCCCACAGCATGATGCTTACACCACCATGCTTCACTGTAGGGATGGTAGGGATGGTATTGGCAAGGTGATGAACAGTGCCTGGTTTCCTCCAGACATGATGACACTTGCCATTCAGGCCAAAGAGTTCAATCTTTGTTTCAGCAGACTAGAGAATTTTGTTTCTCATGGTTTAAGAGTCCTTTAGGTGCCTTTTGGCAAACTCCAGGTGGGCTGTCATGTGCCTTTTAATGTAGATTGGCTTCCAACTGGCCACTCTACCATACAGGCCTGATGGGTGGAGTGCTGCAGAGATGGTTGCTCTTCTGGAAGGTTCTCCTTTCTCCACAGAGAAACGCTGGAGTTCTGTCAGAGTGACCATCGGGTTCTTGGTCACCTTCTTGACTAAGGCCCTTCTGCCCCGATCACTCAGTTTGGCCAGGCGGCCTACTCTGGGAAGAGTTCTGAGGGCTCCAAACATCTTCCATTTGCAGGTGATGGAGGCCACTGTGCTCATTGGGACCTTCCATGCCGCACAAATTTTTATGTACCCTTCCCCAGATCTGTGCCTTTAAACAATCCTGTCTCGGGGGTCTACAGACAATTCCTTGGAGTTCATGGCTTAGTTTGTGCTCTGACATACACTGTTAGCTGTGGGACCTTATATAGGATAGGTGTGTGCCTATTAAAATCATGTCCAATTAACTGAATTTACCATAGGTGGACTCCAATCAAATTGTAGAAACATCTCAAGGATGATCAGTGAAAACAGGTTGCACCTTAGCTCAATTTTGAGTGTCATGGCAAAGGCTGTTAATACTTATGTGATTTTTTTAGTTTTTTATTTTTAAAAAATTTGCAAAGATTTCAAACAAACTTCTTTCACGTTGTCAATATGGGGTATTGTTTGTAAAATTTTGAGGAAAAATAATGATTTTTTTTTCCAATTTGGAATAAGGCTGTAACATAACAAAATGTGGAAAAAGTGAACTACTGAGAATACTTTCCAGATGCACTGTATACCATGTTAATATTAGTGTTAATATTAGTGTTATATGTTTAAATATATTACCCTTTTCTGTAGGTACTGTTTGAGTTAAGGATCTAATGTTTCCGTTTTCAAATATGTTGAAAAATTCAATAAAAGTCAATAATTTCCATGGAATGTACTTAAATTTTCATTCTACTGCATATCCTTCATTGACTTTAAACACAACCATCTTTTGTCATTGTAAATCATTAATGGATTAGGTTTCTTATAGTTCAACATAAGCCAAAACTAACATTCATGGTTCATTTTTTTATTTCACATGACAGTGTGAAACTTGTTGATAGAACCACGCAACCAGCATAACTAAACTATCAATAATTTACATGTTGTAAATAATTGGTCAAATAAATGATCAAGCACTACTGCTTAATGTTAATCATGTTTTTTTTTTTCAATAAATCCTTTGAATATTTTTCTCTGAAGATTATACTTGGATTATACATGGTAGGCTACAATGCAGTTAATTACAGAGTATTATTTTATAATGAAACTGGTTGATTGTCCTCAGTACATATTTTTCTAACGCGTTAAATCACTTTAGGCTTTACATATCAACGTGTTCTTTTTAAAAATTGATTTATTTCAATTTAGCCTCCAATCTAATTCAGACTTTCAGGGCAGGTCTGATGCTGATAGAATATTGAGGAGAAGAAACTCTTAGGCTGGGTTCTTCTCACATCTAATACGGATGTGGCTCACAGCAGGGGTCTGGTGCGTCCCTGTTTTCCCTATTCCGGGATGAATCTGGCTCAAATTTTTGCCTGAATTTGGGCCTAAAACGGAGCGAAAGACACACAGACGCAACTTTGTGCAACACGCTCGTGGCCACCCTGGAGATGTGTGAACCGGCTCAATTGAACCTCCTGTCATGCAAATTGGATGCGGGGTATGTGCAGAGACCAAACAAATCTAAATAATGTTATGGTCTTGTTTGGTCTCTGCACATACCTGTCTACACCATATTTCCTATGGATGTATTATTATTATTACTTTTTCAATTACCATTCAGGCCGGACACTCTGTTCCAGCTATATTTTGCCTTGTGGTCGCCCATATCCCATGGGGGGACTTAGTTGGCCTCCAGCTTAGCCCACCTTCGATTTATCATCACCAGTGGCATAGGTGGGAGTATCCACGTCTGCCTCGACCTTTATGTCAATGCAGGTTACAATCTGCTGTATACATGTATTGCACTTTGAACTATGTGACTGAATATGTGATGTGTCGTAAGATGGAGAGGCTTTTGCCAATTGCTCCGTACCCGACATACACAGATATCAGACATAACTTTCTTATGGAATCTAAAAACTTGTAATTTTGATTTATGTATGGTAAATAATTATGTATTTTTTCAACTACTTTGCAGTTCCTTTGCTACAAGCTTCATACCCTTGTGCCCCTGAAGAAGCGAAACATACTGCGAAACATGTCGGGTAGTGGGTAGCGGATCTATAAGAGAAATACATATTGGTACCGGCTCACCCTGGCCCAGCTGTAATCTCTGATGATTCCACCTACACAACAAGGATGCGATTTTGTTTTGTTTTGACAATTTTAAACAAATGTATATATCTTGTTGCTGATATATATGTCGATATGATTTATTTTTTGTAGTGTTTTCTGTCCCCTTCCCCTGCTGGGGGATTATATGTAATTAATAAAATACATTTTAATATATTCAATTTACCATATTTATTGGTTTTATGACGGTACCCTTTAAAATTCCAACCTATGCCCCAAACCCCAAAGTCCTTGCTACTCTACTAGGGATGAGGTACCTGTAAACACAAATATACTTGTGGTACAATGAGCTGAATACTTTCATTCAACTTGATAGATTGCTTAACTTGGGTACAACCAGCCTGCCAGATTTGCTTGCGATTATCGCAAGTGGCTGCTATAGCCGCTACCGATAATCACATGTCTTCTGACAATTGCTTGGCAGGAGGGATTCCCCTGTCAACACTGTCTGTGTTAATGGGGGAATCCTGCAAATTTCTTTCCTGCAATCAGTGGTTGCGGGAAAGAAATTTGCACAGTCTAGGGCAGGGGGTCGGCAATCTACAGCCCGGTGCTGAATTCACGTACACCCGGCCCACTGACATTTTAAAGTGGTTGTTAAGCCGCTTTGTTATGTTTACACGAACGTACCTGTTTGATAATGACAAGTATCCCAATGCCTGTGCTTCATTAATAAAATGCCACTATATACCTGAATTCCGAGCGCCCCTCAGCGCTCATGTGACCGGCCGGCTCTCCCCTCTCCTGATCTGATAGCTAGAGTGGGAGGGGCTGAGAGTCCCCTGCTTGGAGGAGGAGAGGAGAAGAGATCCACCTAGTCACGTGAGCGTCGAGCAGTGCTCAGAATCAAGTGGCATTTTAATAATAAACACAGGCACTGGGACACTTGTCATTAGCAAACAGGGACATTTGTGTAAACATAACAAAGTGGCTTAAGTAGTAGCTTAGGTAGCTTCCGGGGGGCTGTGTAATTTGCAGGGGTTTTGTGTAGTGGGGGAGCTGTATAATATGCAGGGGGGGGCTGTGTGAAGTGCAGGGGGGCTGTGTAATGTAAAGGGGTCCAATGGTACAGGAGCTGTGTAATGTAAAGGCGTCCAGAGGTGTGGGGCTGTGTAATGTTAAGAGGGCCAGGTGCAGGGGCTGTGTAATGTAAAGGGGGCCAGAGGTTCGGGGGCTGTGTAATGTAAAGAGGGCCAGGTGCAGGGGCTGTGTAATGTAAAGGGGGCCAGAGGTGCGGGGGCTGTGTAATGTAAAGAGGGCCAGGTGCAGGGGCTGTGTAATGTAGAGGGGTCCAGAGGTTCAGAGGGCTGTGTAATGTAAAGGGGGCCAGAGGTGCGGGGGCTGTGTAACGTAAAGGGGGCCAGAGGTGCAGAGGCTGTGCAATGTTATCTTAATTTATTAGCAAGTAAATGCGGCCCTTCGTGCATTCACGTACATTTAATCTGGTCTTTAAGTGGAAAAAGGTTGCTGACCCCTGGTCTATGGCCTGCCTAAGGCTTTATTTTATTAAGGCATCACATTGCCAGTGTAGCATTGTAGCAAGGTAGCACCTGCAAACTCCAAAATAATTGTATCATCTACAATAAGAGACAGAAAGTACCAAGGAAATAACTCTTTGAATATTGGGAATACTTTGGAATTAATTTATGTAGTCAATTTGCCTTCCTAGCCACTGTATAGATTTCACAACATATTTAATTATTTTATTTCCAAGTTTGTTTTTTGAAAAACAAGAACATCACAAAGGCAGGGATTTTAGTATTTTTCATGTACGTAATTACTACTTTGGCCAGTTTCCACAGGCTATATGGGATTTTGTATTGCCTCTGCATTCCACACTGCAATTACAATGTAGAATATTTGTGTACATCAAACCATGAAGCCAATTTGTGTTGGCTAGAATCCTGGTCTTAGTTCCCTCTCCTGTGGCTCACAAGTTCAGCCTGGCATTTTCCTGCGCTGATCGGTGATGACTACAGTGTTACAGTTACATCTGGCTGCTGAAGGACACAAAAAGAAACACGTCTGTGGAGTTTTGTCATTACCAGCAGAGCATACTATTTTTCATTATAAGCAAAAGTTCAAAGCACTTCCACTCTGATTCTATTTTTTTTAAATTATACATGAAATAATTAGTGCTAAGCCTCATTAATTTTACACTGCTTCACTCAGACTGTTGTAAATCAGTTTTAGCACCTACTTTATTCAAGAGAATGATCAAAAAACAAAATATGCTTCTGATAACCAAAAGCAAACCATTTTGAAAGCTGTTTCAAACAACAGGCAATTTTTATTGATTTTTATGAAAACAAAGATTATTTTCATGATATTTGTTTAGCAAAATATCAAGTGAGTTAAAGGGAGATTTCAACAAAACATATACAAATATGTATTATACTAACACTGGGGACAGGGCCGCTGATAGGGGGGACCACCGGTCCTCTTGTAGGGGGCCCAAGCACACAGGGGTCCCACACAGGGAGGGGGATTAGTGATAAACAACATATACAGAAATCTTCCACCAGCAGCTGAAAGCTGATCTCTCCCCCTCTAGCTGCTGCCAGTTTTATCTGCTGAGAAAGAGACAGTTGTCCCTCACTAATCCCTCCCCCAGCAAGGGGCAGATCCAAGGGGCCGATTCCCCCCCCCCCAGAGAACAATAGTGAGCCAGCCGGCGGCGTTGGTGAGCGCTCTGAGAAGGCGGACAGGCAGGTGAGCGGGGTGAGGGCACTGAGAGTGCAGACAGAAGACCAGTGAATGGATTAACAGGCAGGTGAGCGGGCGGGTGAGTGAGCAGACATCATCTCTCACCGCCCGCCCTGCATCACCGCTGTCCAGCTTGTGACAAAGCACCGCTCTCAGTGGGCAGCAGTGAGAATAATTTATCTCTCACTGCCTGCCCTCACTCTGGGACACAGCCATAGGCAAGTGACATGCCGCTCTAGGTGGCAAGTGACAAGCTGCATCTGGAAGCAGACAGAGAAGCAAGTGACAAGATACATCTGGTGGCAAGTAACGTGTCAAGTGACAATCCACCTCTGGTGGCAGGTGACGTGGCAAGTGACAAGCTGCATCTGGTGGAAGGCAACGTGACAGGTGACGTGGCAAGTGACAAGCTACATCTGGTGGCAGGTGATGTGGCAAGTGACAAGCTGCATCTGGTGGCAGGTGACGTGGCAAGTGACAAGCTGCATCTGCTGGCAGGTGACATGGCAAGTGACAAGCTGCATCTGGTGGCAGGTGACATGGCAAGTGACAAACTGCATCTGGTGGCAGGCGACGTGGCAAGTGACACGCTCAGGGCTCCCACAGATTCTGATTCTGCATTATGGTGAGTTGAACAATTTAATTTTATATTACACTGTAATAATAGAAAAAATGCGCTTCAATCATCCTGACACCAAATCAAACATGGTGCCCTGAGGATTGAAGCGCCGACACCAGCCATTGCCCAGACAAATTGCTGGCGAAAAACCGCAGTGGCCCTCCCGAGACTAAACTCTAGATCTGCCCCTGCTCCCAGCCCTGGCTTTAATGTTAGCTCTGCTCCTGAGTTTGTTATCCTGTAACTTTGTTTCTCCCCCTGCAGTTCTTCCTATACTCCTTTTCCCAGCGTGTATATTTTTTCATCTCTCTCCCCCATTGCTCTGTCTTCCTGACACAGTCACAGCTGATCAGTTGCATTCCCATGGGGTGAGTTATTTACTGGTACATGGGTTCCATAGCTGCCTGTTATCTTGTCCCAGTGCAGTTTAGTGACCTTTATGTAGCTGGGCTTCCCAATCCTCTCCCCCAGACTGCTTCCTGACCTATACAACTTTTCTTCTTCTCCCCTACACTGTCAGTTCCCTCTGCAACCATGTATCAACCTTCTTCTATTTACCCATTTATTAACTGATCCGAAAACTCAATTTTTTTTATCTTGTATCTACAGGTAGGCTTATAATAGGGCTTAAATGTAGGTACAGTGAATATGTCCTAAATGTAGCAGCCTGTGATAGCACCCGGGCATGTGCACTGCGCTCTCAATGGATGGCATACCATCCATTGAGAGAGCTGTGTTGTGACCATGACACCAGCGCGCATATGTGTGAGTTACCTCATCACAGTTTGGCCAAACGACTGGAGCCCAAGAACCCAGAGAGAAGACCAGATGAAGATGGAATCCCTCTTAGTAGTGACAGCACACCGCTGGAGAGATCTGTTTACCACTTGTACCAGACCACTTTCTGGCCACCCTTACCCACAACACCACCTTCATCGAGTGGATGTCAGAGACTGGTGGACAAAAATTGCTTAAAAAACGCCTACACCTTCCTCTTCTGGCAACCTCTTCCCACAACATCATCTTGTTCTGCAAAGGTTCTGCAACCACCCTTACCCAAAACACTAGCCTCTTCTGGCCATCCTTACCTACAACACCATCCTGTTCTGCAATGAATCTGTAGCTAGTATGAATTACAACACCACCCCATTCCCCTGACACCACTTGTATTTGACCACCCACATCTGGTAAGGTCCTGAGCACCTCAGCTGAGGGGTTTGCCAGATATAGATGTTATTTTTATATTATATATACTTATATATTTTATATTACTATTTTCACACACCCCTATGGTTATAACATTGTATCAATACTCCCTGGTATGTTAGGGAAACAAAACATATTATGAATAAATGTTAAGGTAAGTTAAGGTAGAAAGGCAGTATTTTTTGGTAACTGCAGTTGTAACCTCCTAATATACAAACATATCACAAGGTGGTGGATTAGATGCAGTGAGATAATTTATAACCAATGGAGGTGAGCTCTTGGACACACAGAGGGAATTTATTCTAGAAAGTCTGGAATTTGCAATGTCAAAGAACTATGTTTGGTTTGATAGTAATTTCTATATACAAATTAAGGTAGTTGTAATGCCAGCCAAATTTACTTCCGGCCTGGCAAATGTTTTTATGGCCAGGTGGGAAGTAAGTAGTGTAATTGTTCTTGATCTCACTATTTGGGTTTACGGTAATAAACTCTATACTAAAACAAATTTTTACATCTACAGCATTAATGATTATTATGGGTAAAAAGCATTCTGAGAGGACAGCTCATATGACTTAGAAGCAACTGTTATGAATTGGTGGATTATAGATTGCAAGAAAATGTTCTGAAAGAAAAATTCTTGGAAAAGGCATAAGAGGAAGAAACCTTATATAACGAAAAATAAATTTGTGGTTCATTTTTATTTGGACAGTTTATTTCAAGAAAGAGAAACAAATCAATTGTATTGAAAAAAGTATAATGCACTCAAAAGCATATCAGAGAGGGTAGCTTTGCAAGACATAGGAGCAGAGTTGTATAAAGCACTCGAAACCAATACTTGAGTAAAAGTACAAGTGCTCGATCAAAAAGTGACTTGAGTAGAAGTGGAAGTGCTCGATCAAAAAGTGACTTGAGTAGAAGTACTAAAGTATTCAACATTTTTTGTACTTAAGTATTGCAAGTAGTTTTTTTTTAAAATTTTGCTACTCAAGTACTGAAAGTAAAAGTACCAGTAGTTTTGAAAAAAAAATTGCTACTCAAGTACTGAAAGTAAAAGTACAAGTACTGTGTTATGTAGTTATTAAAGAAAGAAGTCAAAAGTTTGAACATCATATTGTTTTTTTATTATTTCAAATGCAGCTTTTATTTATACATACAGTAGCTTTTATTTTCGTATGCGCTGATAATACACATGTTTTCAGCTTCATGAAACCTGCCATCTACTGTTCTGGCCGTGGTAATTTTTATAATTGTAACGAGTAACTATGCAGCACAAAAAAAAATATTGGAGTAGAAGTATTGAAATCATTGAAAAAATGTAGTGAAGTAAAAGTGGAAGTAGGAGAAAAAAATTCTACTCTAGGAAAGTACAGATACCACCTTTTGGTACTTAAGTACAGTAGTGAAGTAGTTCTACTTAGTTACTATACATCTCTGCATAGGAGGCATATGGACCACAGGCAAGTAGCTGGCAGACCCGTGCTTGGGAAGCCTCGCCACTGGAGCAGAGTGTACAGCAGGAGCCGAGAGTGCAGGGCTGCATGGAGGGAGATGCCACTTGTCAGTGGAAGCCTGTGGAAGCCTGCTTGCCTAGAAGACATCCTCGTGGTATAGTACCGATGGTGGGGGATCCATTTCTGAGGGATTTCCTTTTTGTCCCCCACCCCTGACATATGAATCATATTTAAAAGTTCTTTTAGTTCCATAGTGTATGCTTGCATTTTTTTAAGAGTCTCTGAATGGAACGCTGACTGCGGATTCTATTTTGTGGATTATGTATGGGAGACACTAATTTGAACTCTTGATTCAGAATTCCTCCGATATTTAGATGTATATTTACTTTAAATATGCAGGAGGTATTTGTGAGTTTGTTTTTGAAGATTTCATTGAGAGGTTTTGTGAGGCGTGGCTTTTGCTTTTGAAGTTCCATTTAAATTTGGGTGTATATACTATTTTTAGGCAACTTTGGTTGATAAGTTAAAGAGGAACGCAGTAATAAGTTCATTTACATCCAATTCCATGAATTTCTACAGGAATCATGACAACAGCTGTTTGTGCATAATTCTGCAAAAAGTGCATTTCAAATCACATCACCATTACACTCTTTTGAAGTGCATCTCAGACTTTAGAGGTACCATTACTTGGTGCCCTTTCTTTTCAAGACAACAACATTTTTTGTATTTTTGGTATTTTAAAAAGTCTTATTACTTTGAGAGTTTGAGATACTAAAATATCTGAGGTCTTACCCTAAATTTTTAAGAATTCAACTAGTTTGGTTTTTACTGAACCTTTACAGCTGCTACCCTGACTATTGACAAATACATCCACTATATTGTCAAAAGTATTGCGACACCTGCCTTTACTTGCACATGAACTTTAATGGCATCCCAGTTTGGCCCACCTTTGAATTAGAGCGGAGACTGCGAGCCAGGTCTTCTTGTCCGTCCATCAGTGCCTGACCTCACAAATGCGCTTTGAAGAAGAATGGTCAAACAATCCCATAGACACACTCCTAAACCTTGTGGACAGTCTTCCCAGAAGAGTTGAAGCTGTCATAGCTGCAAAGGGTGAACCAACTCAATATTGAACCCTACAGACTTAAGCCCCGTACACACGATCAGATTATCGAACGATCTGTCGTCCGTTTTTTGTGGCATGCTAGTCTGATGTGGAAAGTGAAGAGATTATTTTCATACGAATTTTCCCATGCGACAGAATTCTACTTCAGAAGTGATGTCATGTGTTGGATTGTTTTGTATGTGTTCTTTCGTTTCTGAGCATGCCTAGTCTTGCTCTTAAGATTTTTTTCTTTCGAAATCTGTACTAATGAGACGAAAATCGGATGTTGTATTACGGACGACAAAAATTTTATAACCTGCACATCAGGATTTTGTCAGCTGAAAAGTCGGAGTTGGCTGTCGAAAGCACCATACTAACAAACCGAAAATCGGCAGATCGGTCGTCGGACAAATTTTCCCTACAGATTTTCTTATCGTGTGTACGGGCCTTAAGACTGGGATGCCATTAAACTTCATGTGTGTATAAAGGCAGGTGTCCCAATACTTTTGACAATATAGTGTATCTGGCATGAACAGGGAATAATCTCAGTTAACCGTGGTTGGATGCATCTATTAGAAGAGTTAGGAAGCATGTTCTAGAGATGTCTCCTCTATTGCCGAATGTGCTAGAAATTTTGTAATTATTGTCTAACATTTTGTAACTACTGTAACTACTGTACATTTCTTTTTAAAACCTTTCCTACTTAAAATAGAACAGTCCATGGATTTAAAACTATGATTTTTACAGTATGGAATTAAAATGTACCCTCCTGCAAGGCTAAAGTAAAATAGTTTTTGCAGGTGTAGCCTTCTTTTGAGAAGGGGAGATGACAAATGGCCCTCCCAAACAGGATATTGCGCTAAACCTGTAGGTGAATAAGAGAACCTGAACCTTTGCTAAGTGAAAAAGTGAGTTTGATAATAAAGGTGGCAGTGCCTGCACTCAGAGCATATCCTTCTCTAGCAGCGGTCTCCAAACTGCGGCCTGGGATTTAGATGCGGCCCTTTGCTTGGCTTTATCCAGCCATTGGGGCATTATTCCATTCACTAACACCAACAATGGGGCACAATTCCTGTAATTGACACCAACAATGGGGCACTATTCCTCCCACTGACACCAACAATAGGGCACAATTCCACTCACTGACACCAATGAAAGGGCACAATTCCTCCCACTGATACCAACATTGGGGCAGAATTCCTTCAATTGACACCAACAATGGGGCACTATTCCTCCCACTGACACCAACAATAGGGCACTATTCCACTCACTGACAACAATGAAAGGGCACAATTCCTGCCATTGACATCAATGTTTGGGCAAAATGTCTTCCATTGAAACCAACAGTGGGGCACTATTCCTCCAACTGACACCAACGATGGGGCACTAGTCCTCCCACTGACACCAAAGATAGGGCATTGTTTACTCCCACTGGATGCCAGGACATTTTCTACTCTCACTGGCCCTAGTCTGGCTCCCGTCAAGTCTGATGGACAGTAAACTGGCCCTTTGTTTAGAAAGTTTGTTCTATAGTATGTAATTGTCTCTATCCAAAGCGTTGAGTGTGATTCCTCTCTGCTGACAGGTTTCTCTGTTATCTGCATAAGTCACATCTGACAGCTGTTCCCAATTCCAAGAGATAATTGATGTTGCAGAAGAAGCTCTCCAGCACACGGCATGTGATTGACAGCCTCAGCTCTGCATGTTTACTGTGTGCTATGTGATTGGGGGGGGGGGGTCCATTCTGTCCAATCAGGGCTCCATCACTCTCTTCACTGAGCTGTTTGAGTGTGAATTTAGATCCCCATACCTGTTTTTCAGAGCTGAGAGATTCTGTGTCTTAGAAAGCTGTAGCGAAGAAACAGCTGCAGATAAACAGGTACAACTTAGGGAGGAGGATTTGTTCAATCACTGTGTATCAACTGAGGCTGGTCGCTTCACTGGGCCTATGTAAAAGTTTACAACCACTTTAAGTCCAGTGTGCCTACATATAAACAATGGTGGTGGGCTGGCTTTTCAATTGTGCAGCCACGAATCTAAAAACACTTCATGTATATGTGGTAATCACAACTGCTGCATGCATACAAATGGCTTTACTGACACCACTTTAGATTGGCTCACACACAGTGCAACTGTTGAATGACACTTTTACAGTGGAAAGTTTATGATACATTGCAGGATTAATGGCAGAGCAAACACCCCTTTAGTGGGGACAAATGGCAATTCTAATTTGGTAATTATCATCTGTTCATTTGAAATGAAATTGAATGAAATAACCTTATATAAGCTGTCAATAATAATCTGCATTTTGCATGTAGTTTCAACCAATAAAAACATGAAAGTCAAATATCATGTATACTGTTTGCAGCACTATTTATCCCTATGGAGCTTCCATTCTCAACAAGGATTCCTCAGAGGTTGCTAGGCATTCCTTGAGCAGTTGCAGATTGACCTCCACCTGATCATGCCTGGATATTTCTAGGGCTATTATCATTTGGCAAAGGTAATGGCATGCCCCTAATAATCTTTTTAGATGGTTGTAGGGGGCATTCTTCTTACTGAGGACCAATGTTAGGAGGCACTGACCACTGCAGTTTGTGTTTCTTTTTTTGGCCATTACTATCACTTTTCATTTTATTTTTGTTATTATTACTGATAATTATTTTAACTATTTTGTAATAATAACTGAAAACTATTTTTTTTATTTAGAACAACTTAGTCTTACAAATGATCCACCATGAGTGTCAAATACTCTCGGAATTCTTTTATTTGTTATATCTATATTTTACTGATATTGATATCATAACATGACCTGTAGATATATCGTTTTGCTATGCTTGCTATGGTTTGCATAGGTTTGCTATGATTAATGACGATGAAAGATTGAGGCTTTGAAGCAAGTGCTTGATACACACCTAAATTGCAGCAAAGGAACATTTTTAAAGCAAATCTTGCTATTTGCAAAAACAACGCCTACCTGCAAAAAATAAAGCTGGGTACACACAGGCAGTTTTTCTTGTTAGCCAGTGGGTTAAACAAACAAAAAAAGCTGGCAAGATCTCTGCATTAACACAATGTTGATACAAGGATCTCTCCCACTGAGACATCATATTCCCCCCCACCACCTCTTCAGAATACACTGATCAGCGCTTGCAGCCTATGGCTGTAAGCACTGATTGAATGCTGGCTTTCCAGCATGTCTCATCAACAGAAGCCAGCCTTTAGGTTCTGTTATCAAAAAACTAGGCACAGGGGGTGGATGCGTCAAGCCAGGAACTGACCATAGTAGCAGTGTTGGATATTTGAAAAAAGGCATGACTGGGTGGCATTGTTGGGACAAGGTCATCCAGTGCCCAGGGCAAACATTCCTCCCCTGCTCATGATGTGCAAGCTCAGGGGATCCTACACACAGCAGTCACTTGCTTGTCAAAATCACTTCCGCTGTCACTACTCCTGTCAGCCTTGCAACAGAAGGAAGGTGCCCTCAGTAAACCATTGCGTCCAGGGCAGCCGTCCCTACCGCCCACCCCTTATCCTGGCCCTGCTTGGTTGAAATAACACCATATCTCAGATTATCTATATTACAAAGGCTTGAAAATACACAAACTAAGTAGGTACACTGTATATGCTGGTGTGTGGGGAGACATCATTTTTTTTTCTGGGTTCATATAGTGCTTTGCTCTTTTGACTCACTGAGATGTTAAAATTTTACTAAAATTCACTGAGATTTGACTTGCAATTTAGACCTGCGTCAAGAGGCAAATAAACACTTAACTTTGATAGAAAGGTTTACAGAACATTAAAAGTACAGAATCAAAGTCTGTGTTTTTTTTTTTATAAACATCATTTATTTCCTTTTTGACAAAAACTATTTTACAACAGATTTTCAGTTTCAGGTGGTGTATAAAGATTTATTGAATTACAGTGATTTGGAAGAACTATGATGTCAAACAGTGCTATTTTGAAGCCAAAGCAGCAGTTCTCTGACTACTGATCAATCTGCCATGCTGGCAAAGGGACCACTCTATGTCATTAATATATGAAGGAATCTTTTTTTGGTGCATTTGGAAAAAAGTATCATAGTATTAATTATAATTTAAAATTTAGAATGTCCACCTACAGCTCTTCTTTATTACAGTTGAAGTAAAATAATAGGTAAAATAAGGCTTGATTCTCTATGCTAAAAGCAGGTGTAATTTGCCATAATGATTATTTTCAGCCATGGCTCTCGGTGCTAAAAATAACAAGAGTTTTGACAATAAAAGGATTGCTAAAACTTAGCGAATTGAACCAATTTTTTTTAGGTGCATAATACATTTGGTCCATATATTGCCTCTCCTCTGCTATCTTTGGACCAAGAAAATAAATCATTATAATGGTGTCTAAAATTTTCATGAGATGGGACACGTGTTCAGAAGTATATTTAACAGCTGCAAGATATGCAGACACAATGACATAGTAAAAGCTTTTTTTATTTATACTATCTTTATTACTATCTGAAGCTTTCCTACATCCTTACTGGTCATACACAGCTTTAAGGACCCCTGCTGAGCTCACTATACATTCTGGACCAGAATTCTGTAGCCTGATACCCCTAAATATAACACAGCATGGTGTGTGAAAGCTCCTGTGTGCCACATAACATAGGCAAGTTTGAATCTGGTGGGTTTAAGAAATGTCTTTTTTTGTACAGGAAATACAGCAAAAAACCTGCAGAGGATTTGTTTGTGAAAAACACGCTTCTATTACTCACATTTAAAGGGTAACTCCACTTTTGTGGTTAAAAAAAATCAGCAAATAAAGAAAAAAACATATAGTGTATACAATTGCAACACAAATCATATTGTAATTGAATGTTATTAAAAATTTCCTTTCCTTTTCAATCAGCAGATGTTGTAATTTTCTGAAAATGCAATACAATATGGCTACCTGGAGATGTTCTGTACACAGAATGTATACTAACCACACCCCAGAAATATAATTTCCTGCTTGTGTGATTGGCTCACCATTTTTCCCAGAAGTCTGCCTAAGAAACAAGTCAGATTTCTGGCATCCCCTGCAACAAAAATGTCATTTTTGGTGAGATACTCCCAATAGGAACATGTCTAAAGGGATGCAGGCCCAGCAGGTTTCCTCATCAGTGCCCTGCAGCTGCCACAGCTGATTGATAATTATGAAACCACTCCCATTTGACCCACGCTAATTATGAAACCACTCCCATTTGACCCACGCACAGAATAACAAAAGGTAGAAATCTGCAACAAAGTTTGTTAAAATCCTTGTAATGTACAGAGATCACCCAGAGGGGAATGTTTTTTTCTCAACAAAAGTGGAGTTATGCTTTAAGCAATAGGGATTCCAGATTACTATTAAATGAGAATAGGGTGGGCTGGCACACCACAACAATATCTGTATTAAAAGTTGAAACTGTGTGCATGCAGACTTTTTCAGGACTGGAAAAAGGTTGACGTGTTTTGCACCTAATCATAACTGTCATGACTGTCTAACTAAAGCAGTGGGCAGTGAAGGGGAAGGAATGGATGGCTCAGGCTCTCAGGGGCTTGCTGAGAGGCTGGGCCATATGGCAAGGAGGAATCTGGGTCGGGATCCCTCCACAGTCTGGACCATCTGAGTGACATCAGCTGACAGCAGGCTAAAGTATGGATCACAGGCATAGAACTAAATGCACTCCTGTGACCCACAGGAGAAGTAGGGCCAAAAGAACTTTGGTGCTACTTCTTCTTTAAAGTGTTTGTTACCCCAGCATTTCAAATTCCTGATATGTGTCTGTTGTACCATGTAATTGTATAACAAAGTATCCTGTTCTCTTTGTATTTCTTCCTTTGTGTGAAATTCCTGGAGTTCCTGCTAGTACCCCTGCTTTCCTGTTAAAAACTGACCACACTAGGCAGGAGAACAGAACGTGGTCAGTTTCCTAGCTGTGTTGGGAACTCAGACTGCTCTCCTCCAATGATCACACTTGTCCTGACATGCCCCCTGCCCCTGCACAGCCGTTCACTGGGAAGATCAGTGTGCTGTTGCTTCTCCTCCCCCTAGCTCTTATGCAGCTGAAAACAGAGGGAATGTGATCACTTATAACAAAGTGTATTTCTTTACACAAATGTTTGCCTTTCATTTAAGTTTTAAACTGAATTGGTTGTTTAACAAGGTGATCATTTACATTCACTTTAAGTCATGGTGGTGAGATTGCACTTGTTTGTCCCAGCACCGTATTAAAAAGATGCCCAACCTCAGCATCTGTGGTAAGTCCTAACAGGTGTCAATGACTAGAGATGAGCTTAGGCATCCTTTGAGCTTGTGCTCTTTTTTTTTAAAACTCCTATGAGCTGTGAGTCAGGTCATTCTGTCTCTGCAGCTCACATAAATAAAGAGGAGGACTACTGGGAGAGAAATGAACAGCACCTCATTGAGTTTGGAGAGCCACAGTCAAGCACCAATCTTACAGCATTTTGTGACTCAGCTGAACACATTGCTTTTGAATGGCTTTAATGTATTTGTGACTTCTCCTGAACTTTCAATAAACTTCAGCAGCCATCTATACAAAGGGTTAATTACCCCTTCCTCTCATTGCAACAATAGTTACAATCACTGCAATAGTAATCTAAAGCTGACTTAATAACAGTGAGCAATGGATCACAATTATAAGTAAAACCGTTGTTGTAGATTGGGAGATTGAATTAAAGTGTCATTAAATCCACATCATAAAAAACTACCAAAAATGATATATTACATGCTGTTCATACTCATTCAGTCACTATGAGATTCTATTTCTGCATTCTGCAAAAAAAAAACAAAAAAACTGGTTGATACTGCTGTACTCTATCATTACCTTTTGATAATGTCCCAATGCAGTTTGGGGATTTTGCAGAGCAGTGTTGGCAGCTTTTGCACATGCTCAGTTTTCAGTGAGTTTCTATGCTGAACATTTCCTGCCTATCACATCTGAGCAGCCCATGGGACAATAGAGTCACACCGCCGAGTCCCTCCCTCCTCCTCCATGCCCAATAACCAGCTAAACACAATGGGGAGGTTATAATACATGTAGATTGATGGAGGCTTCACCTCTTTTTTTTTTAAGACACAGGCTGTGGGGGCATGACTGTCAGAAATCCGCATACACCATGTTATTGTTAAAAAATGATAAAGATTTGATTTCAAATATATATTTTTGTGATGATTTAAAATAGTTTATTGATAATAATTATTTATTTTTCGTTTGTATTCCAAGGGCTGTTTTTTTTTTTTGAACATGTGATCAGTAGCAGAGGGCTACAAGCTCCTCCTGCTTATATTTCCCTGCAGACAGAATGGGAAAGACCTGGGTCATGTGACAATCTATATATTAATTAGCTAAAAGGTACTTAGATATTCTACTTTATTGAAATATTTACAATGCTATCCTCCCTATACAGAAAGACTAGAGATTATGTAAATTAAACAGTGTGTGTTTAGTATCCCTTTAGGAAAAAAAAATGTAAAAATATGAACAAACAAATAAAAACTCAACATCCCAGCAAAATTGTTGGATACTCTGGATGATCTTTGCAAGCAGCAAAAAGCTGTTTTAAATGAAAAGGTGAACTTTCACATTCCTATCTAGCTTCATAATGCAAAATCACACTTATGTAATGTCCTTTTAATTGAAAGACTTTGCCAGTCCTATCTTGCTGGGAAGTCCTATTTTATCTGGGGAAGTGCAAATTACATAAAAATTGCATTGGAAAAAAAAGATAGGTTAATACTTTTTTCCAGTCTCCTATTTATATTTGGTAGTCTGTAGAAATGTTATTTTTTGTGTAATATTAATTGAAAGGTTCCTTCAATAGTTTCTTAAAATGATGCTGCTTAACAGTGCTAAGTAGCAATAGTGTGCTAATTTGAGCAGCAATGTGGTATGTGATTTATTCAGTCAAATTTTTTTTATGCAGTCAGTTCAAATAAGCTAAATAGCCTAACTACTCAGGAAAAGTCACAGGACACCGTACAAATCTAACCTGGCTGTGTTTTAATGATTAACTAATGAGCTCATTAATGTGACTTTTACCATTTTGAAAGTAACCTTATACATGAAAACCTTAACTAGTTTAGTTTAGTAGATTTGGTTGGTGGTTATACTGTATTAGGTGATTTTAGGGCTCATTTAATAATTATTCAAGCAGGTAAGGCACTCTGTGCTTTGTATTTTTTTTTTTTTTATATTTGCCATCTGATTGAAGGAAAGATGCAGCAAAGGCCAATATATATGGTTTCAAATACCTTTAAGGGTATTTTCAGTATCAAGATCAAGAACACAGGGACATGACCTCAAACAAGCAGGAGGAAGTTTGAAAAATCTTAGAAATTATTCTTTTAGCAAAAATGTGGTTGATGCTTCCAGCAGAGACAGCGAGTCAGTCAACGATAAGTGAAACCCTTCTTGGAACAAACATAGATCTACTCTGAGTATAGGGCTGGGTTCACACAGATGCAAATTGCATGTGGATTTCTCCGCATCCAATTCGTGTGACGGGAGAGTGTGACCGGCCCTCAATGGAACCGGTTCACACAACTCTGGGGCGGCCGTGGTCTGCATTGCAGAAGGGTCCTGTGCATTTTTGGCTCAATTTCAGGTCCGAATACTAGCACATTATGAAATACTTACTTTAGAACTAAGCTCTTACCTTAGAACTAAGCTCTCCAGCAACATGCTGTCACCACTGATAAGGCCAACATATTCCCCCGTCTTTCTTCCAGGTTTGCGCGCTCTGGCTGTGTGATTGGCCGGAGCCACGATGACGCATGCGCGGGAGCCCTCTGTCCTGGCACAATGCACTTCAGAGTACATGCGCTGGTGAAGTCACCGGCTGCATCTAGGGTGAATATCTCCTAAAGGGTGCACATTTATAGGCTTACCTGTAGGTAAAAATCACAAAGTGGGCTTTAATACCGCTGTAATTGATCAACAACAAGATTTGTCATTTTTATTGTTTGTGCTTTTTTACTAGTAATGGCGGCGATCTGCGATTTTATGCGGGACTGCGACATTGCAGCGGACAGATCGGACCTCTAACTGACATTTTTGACACTTTAAGGGGGACCAGTGACATTACTACAGTAATCAGAACTAAAAATATGCACTGTTACTGTAATAATGACACTGGCAGGGAAGGGGTTAATAATGTGGGTGATCAAGGGGTTAAATGTGAGCCTAGGGGAGTGATTCTAACTGTGGGGGGGCATGGCTTGTGGAATGACCATAGAGACCTGTAATCCTATATAGAAGGATCACAGGGGCTCTATGATCATTCCAGGGAGCAGAACGGTCAGCGGGGAACGATCGCGGGTGTCAGGTGGCAATCGGAGCCGCCTGCTCGCTGCATCGGCTTCCCCACTTGTGAGCGCTGTACATGCGCCGTACGGCAATTTGCGCAGGAGCTGCTGCCTGCCGCAGTACATCTGCGGCGGGCGGTCGTAAAGAGGTTAAGTAGCAGTTTTACAAGTATTTTATTTTTTATTTTGTTATAGTACTGTGTAGAGATGAAGGACAAACTATATCAACAGCTTTAGGCTAATTAGAACTTTTAAAGCTTTCATTGTTTTGCAGCACAAAGAAAAAAAAAAAGATTGGAAGGTGCTATAAGCAGGATGATACATGGGACATGTCATATGAAACAAAAAAATGCTGCCAAAATACTTTTGCTCCAAACATCCCCTTAAACAATGCAGAGTACTGTAATTAAAGGTGTCTCATGAGCACAGCCACATTTGGGAATACATTGACTGCTGGTTTAGCAAATACTTGTGGAAGTGTGAATGGAATTTAATAAAGTAGAAAACTGTAGTCTTTCTTAACCACTTAAGCCCCGGAGGATTTTACTGCTCAAAGACCAGGGCCTATTTTGCGATTCGGCACTGCGTGAATTTAAAGGAACAATTGCGCGGTCGTGCAGCGCTGTACCCAAATGAAATTGACTCCTTTTTTTCCCACAAACAGAGCTTTCTTTTGGTGGTATTTGATCACCTGTGCAATTTTTATTTTTTGTGCTATAAATAAAAAAAAGAGCGACAATTTTGAAAAAATAACGATATTTTTCACATTTTTTTATATGAAATTCTAAAAAAAAAAAAGGCAAAAATCGAAATTTTTTAACATTTTAGGCCAATTTGTTTTCTGCTACATATTTTTGGCGTTTAATAACTACGGGAAAGATTTATGTCATTTTTATTGTTTTTTTTTTAACGAGTAATGGCGGCGATCTGCGATTTTTTTTTTGCGGGACTGCGACCCCTGACTGACATTTTTTACACTTTTGGGAGTACCAGTGACATTACTACAGTAATCAGTGCTATAAATATGCACTGTTACTGTAAAAATGACACTGGCAGTGAAGGGATTAACTTTATTGGTGATCAAGGGGTTAAGTGTGTCCCTAGGGGCATGATTCTAACTGTTAGGGGGCGTGGCTAGTGAAGTAACCGCAGAGACATGCAATCTTATATAGCAGGATCGCATAGCCTCTGTGCCTACTTCAGTGAGAATGACAGACTGCTGTGTTTACATCAGCCGTCTGTCTTTCTCCCTCTCCCGCGGGAGATTGCAAGTGGCCGGCGGCCATTGGATCCACTGGTCACACGCTCTGGCTCTGCAGCCCCCCCTAATATTTACCTGAGCCCATCTTTAACCAGTGATGTTGTAGGAGTTTCTCAGCTGCCCGGGACTCCCGTCCTCATTGGCTGAGACAGTAGCACAGCGCGATTGGCTCCCACTGTTCTCAATCAAAGTCAGTCAGCCAATCAGGAGAGAGAGGGGGCAGGGTCCAGTCGCAGCTCCATGTCTGAATGGACACAGGGAGCTGTCAATCGCCTTGGGTGTCCCCATAGGAGGCTGCTTGCTGTGGGGCCACTCAACAGGAGGGAGGGGCCAGGAGCACAAAAGAGGGACCCGAGAAGAGGAGGATCTGGGCCACTCTATGCAAATCCAACTGCACAGAGGAGGTAAGTAGAACATGTTTGTTTTTTGTTTTTTTTTTAACGAGACTTTACAATCACTTTAATTTCTTAACCTTGGAGGGCTAAAAAATGTAGTATATGACTCCACAAATGTTTAAAAAACAATATCTAACAGCTGTTACCTTTTTAAGGTTTTAGTAATTGTAATTCGAGTGTAAATGTTTTTATTTTAAAATATTAATAGTATGTAGTATGTTGTATACCATTTCATATTTGGATTGCAGAATGTTCCTACTTCCAATTGTAAAAATGACGGATAAGCACTCTCGGACAGGTTGTGGATATTGGTGAATGTATTATACATACAGCACACACTTATGTCTGCCATTTAAATAATTATACAATCAATAACATAAATCTATCCAAGTGATAAGACCAGTGGAGGTCAGTGGAGACTCCTTGCAGGGGCTTTAGGTTCTATCAATTTCCTACTTTCAAACGTTAGCACTTTAAATTAGTACAGACTAATTTTCATTCCTTCAATTATTGAGGAATAATTTTCACTGCCAGCTATCAATTAATTACAGATTTCCTTTAAACTATTGATAGGTCTTAGCACATGTACTCTACTTGAACAGATATCAGAGAAAACTTAAAGTGTAATTATACTTAAGAACAAAAATGTAATGTTTGCAACTTACCAGTCCTTAGATGTGGTGCTGCAATAGTTTCCTTTTTCAAGCTTTTTCCCATCATTTTCACCTGGTGATCCAGGCAGTAACAAACTTCCTGTTCTAGGGTGACAACACCCACCCACTGTGCTGTATCTTTAGAGAAGCAGGGTTGTCACCAGTGGCGGCCCGTCCATTGGGGGCGCAGGGGTGCCGCCCCTCTATCCATGCATCCGGCCCCCTAATCTACATGCAGGGCGCCGGACGCATGCATTCCAATAGGGGATTTCTTTTTTTTTAACCACTTTACCACTGAGTACTGGAAAAGTGGCACGATCCCGTCTGACGACGTAGACCTACGTCGCCAGACTCCTCCCCTGTAGGCGGCGCTCGCGCGCTGCCGGAGGTGCGCTCCCGCTGTTTTCATTCACAGCGGGAGTCGGGCCAGGGGAGGAGCAGCGGCGATCGCTGCTGCTCTGCCCCGATCGTCGGGGATCTAGTGTGGAGATCCGCCCGCCTGTGTAAACACAAGCGGGCGGATCTCCTCAGTGACAGGGAGTGACAGATCGGAGTGTTCAGCATAGCTGAACCTGCGATCTGTCCCTGTCTCACACAGTCACCTCCCCCCCCCCACACGTCAGTAAGCACCAGGCATACATTAACCCCTCCCTCTCCAATAAAATTAACCCCTTCCCTGCCAGTGTCATTTTTACAGTAACAGTGCATGTTTATAGCACTGATTACTGCAGTAATGTCACTGGTACCCCCAAAAGAGTCAAAAATGTCAGTCAAGGGTCCGATCTGTCCGCCGCATTGTCGCAGTCCCGCAAAAAAAATCGCAGATCGCCGCCATTACTCGTTAAAAAAAAACACCAAAAATGACATAAATCTTTCCCTTTGTTAGTAAACGCAATAACTTTTGCGCAAACCAATCAAAATACGCTTATTGCGATTTTTTTTACCAAACACGGGTAGCAGAAAATAAATTGGCCAAAAATTAAAAAAAAAATTGGTTTTTACATCTTTTTTGGGGGGAATTTCATATAAAAAAATGTTAAAAATATTGTTATTTTTTCAAAATAAACGCTCTTTTTTTGTTTATAGCTCAAAAAGTAAACATCGCACAGGTGATCAAATACCACCAAAAGAAAGCTCTGTTTGTGGGAAAAAAGGACGCCAATTTCGTTAGGGTACGGCATCGCACGACCGCGCAATTGTCAGTTAAAGTCGCACAGTGCCAAATCGCAAAAAGTGGCCCAGACGTAAGACAGCAAAATGCTCTAGTGGTAAAGTGGTTAAGCACGTGATTAGAGCCAGAGGCTCTAATAGGCTTCAAAACAGGGTGGGCTCTGGACGCAGATGTAGATGCAGACCGAGATGGAGCCAATATAAGACATTCATTGTTATCCAAATGCAATGTCAGGATATAAATAACAATTCCCCTACAATATGCGTTCCTGTCTGGAATTCTCTTTTTAAATAAACCTCTATTTTTTCTGTGACTACTCTAGGGAGATCTCCCTTATTTTTTCTCTTGGTGACAGCTGACTATCATAACATTGCTGTGAACGTACTTCCGATTTTTTCTTTAAGAAGTGTATTTATTTAATATGCTATGGAGAATCAACCAAAGAATGATACCGATAATGTAATATATGGAATAGGCATTTAGGAGATGGGAAAAAAGAAATTTAAACTCAAAGCAACACACAAGGTGTCAGAATGACAGGATGTAAGGGGAAATTTCAAAAGGGACGAGGAAGGCAATACAAATATGAAAGAAGATCTAAAAAATTAAATTCATGAAACGTTTTTGCTAAAGCTGCACTTTAAATCTGGCTTTAGCTAGCTGTCTTTATATAGCATTTTCTGTGTTCATTCTGGTTTTCCAAATACCTATTAGAAATCACAGGCTTTAAGGATGTCTATAGGCTACAATTCCCCAAAGATATCTAACTTGTTACATTTGGAGGAAACAGCAGGGTGTAATATGAGCGTCTTCACAGTGATTAGAAAGTGAGAATGGTATATTATAATCTCCACGTGTTAGCCACAGGCTCTCCTTGGATTAACATAGTAGGTAGCAGACATGTCTATGCTTGCACATATGTTTCTCTCTGCAGTTTGGTTCAGCATCTGTTTGCCTGCCAAGAAAATGTTCTTAAATGATACACAGAGTTTAGTGATCTTAGCCCCGGTTCACACTACTGCGTGTGCGGGGTTCGCATGTCATGTCGGAGCGCACTGCTCCGACATGACATGCGATCAGCTGTGCGGTGCGAGTTTAGCCATACAGTTTGTATGGCTAAATTCGCATCGCACCCGCAGCAAACACGCACAGGAGGCATTTTTGCTGCCGCATCAGGATCGGATCGCACAGCGGTTCACACTTGTGCGATCCGATCCTGTGCGAACTGCACGATCGCACTGCGATATGCGATCAAACTGGGGGTGTCGTTAAGATTACATTGACACCCCCAGCGGATCGCATATGGCAGTGTGAACTGCCGGGGGTGCGTGTGCGATGCGGGAACAGGCTGCGAATTCGCAGCCTTCCCGCATCGCATCAGTGTGAACCGAGCCTTATGTGTCTGACAAAATAAAAGTTGTTCAGTTTTAGGACGTTTTAAAGTGATTGTAAATAATCACCTTGTAAAACAACCCATTCAAATTAAAAAAGAAATAAAAAGGCAAAACATTTTTGTATAGATATAAAAATATATTATAAATACATTTTTTCTCTTTTTTATGCAATGCACAGTGCTGTTGTACAGTGACATGAATGAAGTGTCACTACAAATACATATAAGAAAAAAAAGCAGACAGTGTAATGTGTTGAAATGCGCATTTATTTGTTAAAGTGATTGGTAACAATCAACTGGTATAACAACCCACTGGTTTTAAAATATAAATGAAAGGCAAAACATTTTTGTGTAGATATATAAATATAAATACCCCCCCCCCTCTTTTTTTTATAGGTGATCACATTCCCTCTGTTCTCGGCTGCATAAGAGCTGGGGGGAGGAGAAGCAGCAGTACACTGAGCTTCCCAGTGAATGGCTGTGCAGTGGGGGAATGTTAGGACAAGTCTGATCATTAAAGGAGAGTACACTAAGTTCACAGCATAGCTAGGGAACTGACCACTGAGTGTTCTTCTGCTTAGTGTGGTCAGTTTTTAATAGGAAAGCAGAGGGACTGGCAAGAACACCTGGGATTTCACATAAAGGAAGCAATACAAAGAGAGCAGGATACTTTCTCATACAAGTACATGGTACAGCAGGCACATATCAGGAATATGACGTTTTGGGGTAACAAACACTTTAAAACAGCATAGTATCATCTATGTTTCATGAACACATCAAAGAAGCTATTGACATTTTAAACATTTTGGAACAGGCACACATTACCTCTTCATTTAAACAGTGCCTGCAGATAAAGGTGATATACGAAAGGAAATATTTCCTTTTCAAGAATTTACTTAAAACAAAAATTAATATATGTAACAGTGTACTATGGAAAAGGAAGCCCACCCTTGGCCTCAGAAACTGATATTGCCCTCTTTAGCAAAAACGAATTCCTGTAAGTATAAGTGATTCCCATCTGCCTATGACACTAACTCTGTAAAAATCCCAACACAGCATTTTAATAAGCTTCAAATCAGAGCTTTGCATAGGCTAGTCTTTAACCTATAACCTTCTATTTCTTCTTTTTGAGCCATTCCATGATTGATTGACTAGTATGTTTCAGATGATTATTGTGGTAAAAGATCAATTTTTGGTTCAATCTCAATCTTTGAACAAATGGAGTCACCGCCTTAACAAGCACACTTTGATATGATGCTGAATTAATGTTTTTTTTTTGTTTTTATACCTGCAAGCTACCGAGGCACTGAAGAAGAGCAACCCCAAAACAAAACTTTTCCATCAACATGCTTCACAGTTTATATGAGGTTCTTCTAAAGTGCTATCTTCGGATTTGTGCCAAATAAAGCTGCTGTTTTTTTGTTTTGTTTTTTTAATTCAGGTTTTATTTATTTGTTTAATTTTTTTAAATAATCTTTATTTAGGTATACAGAAATTTATACAGAACAAGCTAGAACAGAAAAAAAGTTGCATGAATAAAATACATATGGCAAAGTTCCTAACATTGGTTAATTCACCAAAACAACAGGCAAGAACACATATCAGATATATTTTGCCCATAGGCCAAACAGAGTGCAACCTCATCTTGATCTAATCTGTAGTTCAGGTTTTATTTTTGACATTTTTAGATTTTTTTTTATAACAAAATAAACAACAGATGCAACCAAAACCCCCCCAAAGAAACATTCAAACCAAAATCAAATCACTGTTCCAAGCAGTATTAACATCAGTACAAATATAACCTCTGTTACTGTAGCCAAATAACTCTATCCTTGATTCATCACTCCACAGTATATTGTTCCAGAAGGCCTGGTATTTGCCGATATGTTTATTGACAGTTTGTAGTCCTGCTCTAAAGTCCTTCTTGGACAGCAATGCCCATTGCCCAACCCCAATGCAGGGTAACTTGGTGCAATCTCTTTCTGATTGTAGATGCAGGCACTTTGACATCAAATGTTACAAGCATGTAATGGGATGGGTTCTTGGAAACTTCTTTCAGCATGAAACAATCAGCTTTGTTTGCTGAATGTTGCTGGGCCAGCCACTTCAGGGCAAATTAATACTAGTTTGAAATCTAAGCCCCCTCTAGATTATTTTATTCCCTGTGGAATGATTGCTTTTAAATAATTTGTCTTTATAAATCACTTGCCAGACTCACAGACATCTACAATCTTCTTTCTAAGTGCCTTAGAGAGCTCTTTTGATCCTGGCATTATGACTCCACACACATTAACAGTGAAAAAAAACATCAGACCTTAGATAGCTGAGGTTTAAATAAGGCAGGTCCCGCTTATATTCTCTCTAAGGAGGTTCTAATCATTGGCACCTAATTTGGAACACTGAATTATACATTTAGGATTTGAAATGACTGTAAATGAGGGGTGTACTTACTTTTTCCATTTGACATATATGCCTTTTTATTCATTTAGAATAAGAGAATAAATGCACCAATTTTATTTTCTGTGTTATTTGTTCAAGTATATACCATTCATATTCATTGTTTTAATGAAGATCTCATTTTGTCTGTTCAAATATGTAGAAAAAAATGCTTCATAGTGTACTTACTTTTTCACATAACTTTATAATAGAAGGGGACACAGGCATCCAACATCCTTGATGTTTCAGATGCGGTGAACTTTTCAGCCACCGTAGCTCTTCAAGAGCACGAAGATAGCAGTTACCACCCATGCGAATGATGAATAGTATACCTCTTCTTTCTGCTTTTTAGTTTTATGTAATGACCATAAGCAGTCAGAAAATAACTAAAAAATGGTATGAAGACCGAATGTAATAGCAAGCACTTTAAAAAAATATATTTCTTTTTTTTTTTTCAATTATACTTACTTAGGTGGATGCAGCATCGATCCAATGCTGCCTCTGTCCCCCGCCGGCTCTGCAGTGAGAGCTGAGCGATCAAACACTGCTGATCACTCAGTTCTACCTGCCGCTCTCTGAGCAGAAAGCTGTGACTGTCAGTCACTGGCTCTCTGCGCTGCCCCCCTGGCACTCACTGGAGCACTGGGCTAGGGTGGCTCAGTCTCCAAGCAGCTTGCTGAGAGGCTGAACCAGGTGCTGGTCCAGGCTCCTGGGTGGATCCCAAACATATGGCCTAGATTTTTTCCCAGCCTGGACCAGTTCTATGACGTCATCTGACAGTGGTCTTTAGAATACCGACCTCAGTGCCGAACCAGCCAGAGCATACATATTGCGGGCCACAGCCTCCGCCTTCCTGCCAGCTGGATCCTTTAAGACCGGGGACTCTTCAACCAAAATCATGGTTGCCTTGTTCAATATGGAAATTAGAGGGTCCACCACCGGTGGAACAGTCCACTTCTTAATAAGGGACTCCTCATAGCCTAGCAAATCGCTTAGGGACCCCTAGGGGACGCTTTGGTCGTCCCCACTCTTTAGGGACAATTCTGTCAAAATAGGCGGGGAAAGGAAACACCTTTGCTACTCTGGGTAGCTTGTGAGAGTCTGTTTTGTGATGAGAACTTCCAACATGTTGGGACCCTTGTGTTGTAATGTCTAATTTCTTAGACATCACAACAAAACATGTCCTACTCCCGTAGGAGGTAGTAAAACCCAATGGTTAAGAAGATCAGGAGCTGTGTCTGTCAATGAACGAAAGAGAAATTTTAATTTTGCACATCAGTTCTATCTGATGAAGTTTGCTGGAGGAAATAAAAAGAAAGAAAAAAAAAATAGGGAAGCAAAAATAGATTTGTCGATCATAGGAACTGATCAGGATTCTCTCTGGATAATGATACAAGGAATCTGATTGGACAACAGTTTGCCTCCCTCTGCAAGCTTTCATTCATTACTTGTCCAAGAGGACTGTCCCGCATCCCTGAAGATAACAGTACTGGGCACCGACCATCCTCATGGAATCCCTATTAATATACATACTGTATATATACAGTGCTTTGCGAAAGTATTCAGCCCCCTTGAACTTTGCGACCTTTTGCCACATTTCAGGCTTCAAACATAAAGATATAAAACTGTAATTTTTTGTGAAGAATCAACAAGTGGGACACAATCATGAAGTGGAACGAAATTTATTGGATATTTCAAACTTCGTTAACAAATAAAAAACTGAAAAACTGGGCGTGTAAAATTATTCAGCCCCTTTCATTTCAGTGCAGCAAACTCTCTCCAGAAGTTCAGTGAGGATCTCTGAATGATCCATTGTTGACCTAAATGACTAATGATGATAAATAGAATCCACCTGTGTGTAATCAAGTCACCTGCACTATGATAGTCTCAGAGGTCCGTTTAAAGCGCAGAGAGCATCATGAAGAACAAGGAACACACCAGGCAGGTCCGAGATACTGTTGTGGAGAAGTTTAAAGCTGGATTTGGATACAAAAAGATTTCCCAAGCTTTAAACATCCCAAGGAGCACTGTGCAAGCGATAATATTGAAATTGAAGGAGTATCAGACCACTGCAAATCTACAAAGACCTGGCCGTCCCTCTAAACTTTCAGCTCATACAATGAGAAGACTGATCAGAGATGCGGCCAAGAGGCCCATGATCACTCTGGATGAACTTCAGAGATCTACAGCTGAGGTGGGAGACTCTGTCCATAGGACAACAATCAGTCGTATACTGCACAAATCTGGCCTTTATGGAAGAGTGGCAAGAAGAAAGCCATTTCTTAAAGATATCCATAAAAAGTGTCGTTTAAAGTTTGCCACAAGCCACCTGGGAGACACACCAAACATGTGGAAGAAGGTGCTCTGGTCAGATGAAACCAAAATCAAACTTTTTGGCAACGTTATATTTGGCGTAAAAGCAACACAGCTCATCACCCTGAACACACCATCCCCACTGTCAAACATGGTGGCAGCATCATGGTTTGGGCCTGCTTTTCTTCAGCAGGGACAGGGAAGATGGTTAAAATTGATGGGAAGATAGATGGAGCCAAATACAGGACCATTCTGGAAGAAAACCTGATGGAGTCTGCAAAAGACCTGAGACTGAAGGCCCGTACACACGTACCGATCGTCGGCATACAAACGTCGGTGGACGAAGGATCTGCCGATTGTACGCGTGTTAGTATGGTGCCTCCGACAGATGTCTGCGCACAATCCGCGGACAAAAGTCTTTCGTGCAAACATGAAAATATTTGTATGCCGACACCAGAACGGACGATTGTTCGCCTGTCAGTACACAATTCGGCCGACACACAGCTACAAATCCCAACACGCATGATCAAACCAAATGAGTTCCCGGAAGAATTTTCTCTAGTAAACTCAACATTTTATTCAGAAAGAACTTTCGGCTCGCGGAAGTCCAAGAAATAGGTGAAATGCGGAGCACATGCTCATCTTGATAAATGTGAGAAGAAGGAAGATGCTGCTCATAATGCCATACTTTTCTAATAAAAAGGCATGTGTTCTGTTATGATGAAGATAATGTTTGTCTATTCTATCTGTTCTATCAAATTTTAGAATTAAATAATTTGAACTCTTCACCATTATTTTTGTATTTTCACACCAAAGATCTAACTATTGATATGACCCTTTATTCTTGTATGAATTAATGTCTAAAACATATTTTTCAGGTTATGCACAATATTAAACATGTTAACAAATTCAGATAGGCCATTTTTTATTTTCAATTTTCTTTATTTTTTGGATCTCAGCAAAAAAAAACCAAAGCAAACATCAATACTTTCCGTATAATAAACTAAACATAAAAAAGGTCCATTTGGACAAAATTAAACTAGAAACTGGCAAACAGGGGTAAAATAAATAATAGGGGGTTACACAAATTAAAGTGGCTGGTAACTGTAATCAGGTTGCCATGAGGGCAGGTTTGGATCCTGCTGGCCATATTGCCACTGGCCATGTGGCATTTGGCGAGGTGGTGGGTGTTGTGGAGGTGGAGGTGGAGGTGGAGGTGGAGGGCACGGGTGCTCCTGGCATGCGTGGCTGTGCTCAGTAAGGATGCCGTTTTCTGCGTTTTGCAGCACATCCAGAATAATTTTTCTGGCATACTGACACTGCCTGAGGTCCACCTTATCCAGGATTTTGGCAGTCATATTCCCGAAGGACTCATTGGCCTCCGGTTTCCTACGGAGGGCTATGGTGGCCTCCTGGATAAACTCGTCGGTGATGTCATCCACGTGCTTCCTCTTTTGCCTCCGTTTGGCAGGAGGAGGTGGTGGTGGAAAGAGTTCCGCAGGCTCCTCAGGCTCCACAGGCTCCCCAGGCTCCTGGCTGCAACCTGGCTCCTCCTCAGTGACACTTCCCTGTTGATGAAATGAACAATTGATTAGAATGTTATAGTGTATATAAAAAGTCATGTTTGTTATATTATTGTGAACAAATAGCAGACTTTACATACAGTGGCATATCTAGGGTCTCCAGTGCCCTTGTTGAGGAGCTGTATTTGGCAACAACCCCCCCCCCCCCCCAAGATCAATGTAAAACTGTAACCCACCCCCCCAAAAAAAAATTAAAGGGCATTAAAAGTTTCTAATTTGCCCCTTGTTTGCCCAGTGTAGAGCTCTCTAGTGGGCAATCATTGTCTCAGGTGTGAAAAAGAAAGAGAGGGTTGAGAGATAGAGAGAGGGAGAGAAAGAGGGGGTGTGAGAGAGAGAGGAGGGGGTTGCAGAGAGAGAGGGGCCTGAACTTGCAGAGGACTTGATGTAGGGCATTGAGGGTGAAGCAGTGCAGGGAAACAGGAATAAGGAAGCCACCTGCCTTGCTGACCCAGAGTGAGAGACCAGAGACATGGAAGCAAGGATGGATGGATCATTTGCAGGAGCTGTTAGTTTTGTATTAAAAAAGGTTGAGCCAGAGGAATGCTGAGGCTACAGCAGTGTTTCTTAGGACCAGAGGTGTGCTGGGGATGCAGCAGTGTTTGTAAGACCAGAGGTGTGCTGGGGATGCAGTGAGAGGCAGTCTCAGTCTCCTGGTCTTTTGGCTCAGCTGCTCTCAATGTTTTACACCTGCATGAAGCAGCTCTCAATGTTTTACACCTGCATGAAGCAGCTCTCAATGTTTTACACCTGCATGAAGCAGCTCTCAATGTTTTACACCTGCATGAAGCTGCTCTCAATGTTTTACACCTGCATGAATCCGCCTGCAAACTGGGGGTTCTGGGGTGTGCAGGCTGAGTGGATTGTTAAAATAAACAATAAAACAATGCCAATGTTTTTGTGACCCACCCCCCTTGGCCTGCGCCCCTGGCGGTTGCCTGTCATGCCAACCCCTTGCTATGCCCGTTTACCTAAAGGGTCAATTATGGTTTAGCTTATAATTTTGTTACATGATTACATTTTAGCAGACAATATATTGTGAAATGCCATACCTGAGTAAAACTCTCCTCCAGGAAATCCTCATCCTGGCTTGGATCTACCGACACTGAGCCCTCTGCCGAAGTAGAAGGCAGTGTAGAAATTGACGGCCTGGATTCCATGGTGTCTGCCAGGAACCGCATGTTATCATAGTACCACAGCCGTGGTACATATACATTCCGTGCCCCTGCTCCAGACTGGGTGGACTCCTCTATTTTTTTTAACTCCCGCCTGTAGGCAGTACGAATACTGTTTATTTTTTTGCGTATATACTCAAAATTTGCCCCAGGACAGACGGGCTTGTAGAAGGCCACCAAATGTTCCATGGCCTGTTTTCGGAGTTTTCGATTTTTATAATCCGCGGACTTCACTTGCCACAAACACGGCAGTTGCCTGAACTCATCAATAAAACTTATTAAAAAGTTGTGGGTGGTGAAATTGTCCACCATATTGCAGGACAGTATATGCCTGCAAGACACAAAACAACACAAAACATATTAAAATAGCATGTATTTTGGCACATAATAAAGATATTCCTAATAAAAGCTGTATAGGGCCCAAAACACACACTTTCTATTAAAAGAGTCGTACCTTTGTTTGTGGGGAAAAGTCGTGATTCGCCGCTCGATCGTGCTCCAACTCTCGATATGTCCGCTAGCGAATCGTCGGCCGAACGATCTGGCGTCCTTTAAATACAGCGCAGGCGTCAACTCCTCCTCCAGTGGCGGGCTTGTGCAGGGGTGTGTACGTGCCGAAGATCAGGCCTACATGCGACACTCACACCTGAGGCAGTGGAATAATAATTGTTTAATTAGGAACCATGTCTCAACAATCTGGGAGCTCAATTAGTGGGGGCCGAAGTGATTGGGCCACCCGAAAATCAAGGGCTACACCCATGTCAAAGCCAGAAATGGTGGAGATGGTCTCCATTTTAGAAAAAATGGATTACGATGGAAAGTTGGCAAATTACGATCGGCCCAATGCCAGGAAAGATGGCATCATGGACAAGGTGGTGGCCTGTTTGGTCAAAAAATTCGGTGTCGAGCGATCGAAAGATCAGATTCGGAAACGGTGGTCTGACCTCAAACACCGTGAGCAGGATCAGCTTTCCCAAATCCATCGGATTTTGAAAAAAAGTAAGTTTTATTTTTTCTTTATTTTTTTAATCATGCAATATGTTTTTTATAATTTGGTGTATGTTGTATTAACATGTCTAGATTATAATGTCTATGTAAAAAGTTAGATTACTCATTTTAGTTGTCATGTCGTGATTTGATCGATCTATTGTTGATGTTTTAGTATATGACATTAAAAGTCAGGAAGCCATAGTGAAAAATATATGTATTGTGTTGCAACGAACGTTCTTTCCTGCACGAATCTTCTCAGCAAACATTCCTATTAATCACAGATTATTATTCAAACCTTTAAATAGGAGAAAAACGTAAACTCCGTGCCAAACAATGGGAAAGGAGGAGGAGAGGTTTGGCAGCTCCATCGGCAGTTGTGGAACAAGATGAGGACATGGGCACAGAAGGTGGCACAGATTCCACTAAAGGTAATTGGTTCCTATGCACTGTCAAACATTAATGTACCATATTTTTCGTAGATAACCATGTACATGTCTTCATATTTGTTACTAAAAGAGCTATCAAGCAGGGCACCATGTCCTAACAAATGTACCTCTGGTGACTTTTATGATATGGCCAATGTTTTGTATTATGTAGATGAAGACATTATGCCGGAAATAATCCTGGTGGAGCCTACAAGTGACCAGACACCAGAGCAACAAGAAGGTTGGTAGTCACAGATTTTTGTGTAGTGGTATCATAGAAATATGTGTATTTGCAATGATTGTTTAACCTTATATTCTTGTATTCCCTTACAAATTTACATTGCAGATGTTGCATCATGCCAGGATGTGGCATCCCCAGCCAGGTCAGAACCCCGATCTCCTGGCAACTTGCCAAGCAGCATGGAAGCCACTTCCGAAAATGTGGAGGATCCAGGACCAAGTGTCCAAGAGCCAATTGTGTGCCCACGTAGGTTTTTTCAGAATGATTTTTATCAGTGTTATTTTTAGCCTCCAATTTACAACACTAGTTCCCTATGGGAGCCTCTTTATTTGAATGGAAGTCGCACCGTAAGTCGGATCAGGATGCTCTGACTTGCGGGGCCACTTGCGTTGTGAAGATTTTTGAGGGGGAACTACACCAAAAAATTGAAGAACCCACCGTGGGTGTCCCCCCAAGTTCACAACCAGGCCTTTTGTGTGTGGTATTGAGTTTGAGGGTATGCCCACAACAAAAAGACAGCGTGGGTTACCCCCAAAACCCCTACCAGACCCTTATACAAGCATGCAGCTTGTCAGGCCAGGAAAGAGAACGAGCAAGCGGACCAAACACCCCCTGGACCACAGCAGGACACATGCCCTCAACATGGGGGGGTTTTGTTGCTTTGGGCCAGGGGGCCTCTGCACCGCACACCCAAAAGCACCTTACTCCCATGTAGAGGAGGACAAGAGCCTCATCCCCACAACCCTGTCTGGTGGTTTTGGGGGGTCATGCGGCCAGGGGGTTCCTAGGACTTTGGAAGCAACCTTTAACAAAGGGTGGCCCCCAGATCCCAGACCCCAATCACTATGTGAATGGGTATGGGGTACATAGTACCCCTACACATTAACCACATAAATGGAAGTGTATGTGAATAACGACAGGAGACGTTTATGAAATGTTCTTAAAGATCTTCATCCGGTCTTCTCCACTCTGCTCTTTGGATCTTCTCCTCTCCAGTCTTCTGCTGTCCAATCTTCTGCTCTTATGTTGTCTGCTCTTTTGCCCTAGGCTCTTCTTCTTCCTCCTGTCCTCCTCCAATGCTGTTGCCGTGCATTCTGCCCGTCTCTGGTCTCTGCATCTTAATATATATACATTACAACCATGCCCTCACAATGACGTCATCATGCGTTCACACCCCTAATGAATATATAGTAAGCTCAGGAGACCGGCAGAATCATCAGCAACAGCATTGGAGGAGGTCAGGAGGAAGATGAAGAGCCTAGGGCAAAAGAGCATAAGAACAGGGTAGGTATTAACTCGAGAGGAATTTAAAGATTACCTGCACACCAAATGTTTCTATATTATGACCTCATGTAGGTGATTCACATTGACTCCGTTGTATTTTATTTTCCAGATCATGTATTACACACTTGCACATTGGCCAAATTGACCCGTGAGGCTCTTCAATGCTGCTCAGACCTCGAGCAAATAAAAGAGACTGCAACGGCATTGCAAGGAAAGATGCGTGATTTTGTGGACATGCTTGCCAAATTTTAAAAATAATTATTTTAAAATTTTTTACTGTTTGTATTGGGATGTTCCCATTTTTATATAATATTTTAGGCCAGTTTTATGACACTCAGATGTTAAAGAGTGTACCCAAGTTTGGGAAAAGCACTTTCCAACACCCTAACCCTAACCCTAACCCTAACCCTAACCCTAACCCTAACCCTGTGAATGTTTGATACTAAAACATTTTTACATTCAACAATGTGTGTTCAATTCTTTATTAGACTTTCGTTGGGGGGTCGAGGTCTAAAGCTGTGTAAAGAAGCACTAAATGTATGATGGCTGTCCTATTCACATATTTACATGTTAATGAAAGCATTTTGGACACTGCCATATGCAAGTTGCTGGAGGTGTCAATGAAATGTTAAAGATACCCCCAGTTTTAACGCATATCACAGTGCGATCTGACATTTCACACAGGATCGGAGCACACAAGTTTGAACGACTGTGCGATCCTATCCTGATGCGGCTGAATAAATGCATCATGTGCGACTTTTGTGCGAGTGCAGTGCGAATTGAGCCATACAAACTGTATAGCTGATTTTCGCATGAACATCTGATCGCATGTAATAAAGGAGCAGTGCGCTACGATATTACATGCCATCAGATGTGCAGTGTGAATTGAGACATACACTTTGTATGGCTACATTCGCACTGAACACGCATACAAGTCGCACATGACCCTTTATTTCTGATGTATCTGGATTGGATCGCACAGTGCTTAACACTTGTGGAATACAATCCTGTGGAAAAAGTAAGTGGCGGGTCACCCTTATGCAATGCTGGAAGGCTGCAAAGTCGCAGACTTCCCGCATCGCATAAGTGTGACTCAACACTCAAGGTACTAGCAGTCCTAGGATTCAATATGGCATTGATATTGCCAGTAGCAATCAGTGTAGGGAGATCAGTGTAATCTATAGTGTATTGCTTGTTCGTTGCTCTAGTTCACTTTCCATTACCTATATATATATAACACTTTGAGATGAACAATGATCAAGTTTCACATAACACTGACATATCCTAACATTGGTGGGCAGTGAGAAGGATGTCATAAATGAACACAACATAACAGGTGTAGGTACTTTGTTAATACCCTAATGTATTATCTGAAATATATAGTATGGGCAACTTCTGGACAATGAACACCAATATAAGGTGACATTAGATGAACCTTGGGTGTGACCTAGTTCTCAATGTGACAGGGTTTGTGTACATTTTGTGGGGTGCAGAAGGCCCTTGTATTTACACCACTGGCTAAAAAATAACACATGGCCATCATCACTTTGGATCAGCTGGTGAGAGACTACAGTCAAGAAACACACTGATGAATGTATTAACCCTTCCAAAGTCACACATATATAACACATGATTAACCCAAATAATTGTGTTTGGCATATGTGCCCAAATGATTATAATCCACAATACAGAATCATTGCAATTTTTGTTTAATGTGTTGAAAAATAATATATCTCTGACATTTATCTTGTGTGTCCAATCTTTAACAAGATTAATGTGTTTGTGACAGTGATTGCTGCCAGGACACAGCTCCTCTCCCCACGAAATAGTCCAGATATTCCTGGCGGATCTGACGGGCCCTGTGTGATGCCAATGCTGACCGTCCAACTTCCATTGACGGCATGGACTCCACTTGGTTAGAAGGTTGGGCCTCTCCACTTGTACCTGGCATAGCAGGGTCAGTATCCAGTTGCTGCAAGACATAATTTTGTGCATTCCTGCGTAGGAAGTTGTGCAAAATGCAGCAACACAAGACCACATTATCCACTTTGTACAGTGCCAGGTTTATGGACGTCAGGAATATCCGGAACCGGTTGGCCATTATCCCGAAGGCATTCTCCACAACTCTGCGAGCTCTGGACAACCGGTAGTTGTAAATCCTTTGGTCTGGGGTGAGGTTCCTCTGAGGGTAGGGCTTCATGAGATGCTCCCCAAGCGCAAAAGCCTCATCTGCGATAAACACAAAGCTCATACCCTCAACAGTTTGCTCCCTGGATGGCAGGTTCAGAGTGCCGTTCTTTAGACGACGAGCGAACTCCGTCTGATCAATAACTCCCCCATCCGAATTGCGGCCATTTTTGCCAATATCCAAAAAAATAAACTCATAGTTTGCATTAACTATGGCTAGCATGACTATACTAAAAAAACCTTTATAATTATAATAAAATGTGCCGGAATTCGGAGGGGGGACAATGCGGACGTGCTTCCCATCAATAGCACCCCCACAATTGGGAAAATTCCACTTCTCCAGAAATTGATCAGAAATCTCCAGCCATTGCTCTGCGTTTGAAGGAAACTGTGGGGAAAAAAAAAAAAAAAAAAAATTAGTGCTTGAGCACATCACATTATTAATTACACACACAGTTGTCTGTTAAATGCTTATGCAACTTGCTAAAAAAATATACAACAGGAAGGCAAAGGTTTGGATATGGGGATGTAACATCTACATACATTTATTTTCAACCTCCTATTGTTCTTATATTGTAAAGGGCCATACACACTAGAAGATTCTCTGAAGACTTTTTCGTGCAGATTTACCTTTTCTATGTAGTGCAAGGGCCTACCAGATTGCATAGGATTTGAAAGTGTTTGTTGGACCTCATATTATTTGGTTTTGGTAAATCGGAAGGATAAATTGTTCTGACAATCTTCTAGTGTGTATGGCCCATTATACTCACCAGCTAGAGCTGAGATTTACAAACTACGGCCATCCAGCTGTTGCAGAACTACACATCCCATGAGGCCTTGTAATTCTCTGACATTCACAGACATGACTAGGCATGATGGAAATTGAAGTTCGTGAACAACTGGTGGCCCATAGTTTGAAGACCTCTGAACTTGAGCTTTGGTATATGCTGACTTTGAGATTTAGCATGTGGGTGGGGGATGGGTAAGTAAAACTGGGCATTTATACATCAATTAGGGCTTGTGGTCAGTGAAGGTTTTAACATCATTACATAAACATACAGAATCATAGGTGGGAATGGATGGACTGATGTATTTTAGATAAATCATTAACTAGGTACTAAAACATTGGCCAAGGAATAATTGTTTGAGGGAAAGCAATAAAATGACCCAAATTCAAAATACTGTTAACAGGCAATGCGTTTAGGGACACATAGGAGAGAATGGTGGGGTGGTTAGTGGGTAATTTTACAAATGGTTAAAGATAATCTACATCTTTACTACTATGTGCATGCGGACAGAGGGTAGTTTACAAATAATGGCCTGTGTCAATTGCTGTACATCCAAAAACATCATAATTCGGGTGAAACTAGTAATACATGTAATGTAATGTAAAAAATCAAACATACCTTGATATAGTCCTTCTGCAAGACCTTGATGATGGCAGAGCAGGTCTCAGGGATGATGACTCCAAGAGCTTGGGGGGAGATGCCTGTGGTGAACTTCAGATCCTGCAGGCTTCTCCCTGTTGCAAGATACCTCAACGTCGCAATTAACCTTTGCTCAGGAGTAATTGCAAGCCGCATACAAGTATCCTGCTTCAGAATATAGGGGGACACCAGGGCAAGAAGACGGTAAAAGATGGGATCCGTCATCCTCAAATAATTCCTGAAGTCATCAGGATTATTTTCCTGGAGCTCCCTCAGCAAGGACATATGAGAAAATTGATCACGGTTAAGCAACCAATTTTTCGTCCAGGAGGTCCGCTTCTTCTTCCTATTGCTCGTACGTCGTCTCAGAGCCAAAACTCCAACACTAACGACAGCAACGGACGAATTCACGGTCGCCATAATAAATTCTCGAACGATGTCTCGGAAAATAGCGAAATGTCGTCAACCAAACAAATGCTACCGAAATCAGCGCGAGATGCCCAGAAGGGTCACGGCCAAACACTCACTTCCTCTTTTGTAGCGGCGAACGTGCGTGGAACGTAGTGACGTCATTTTCTGTCGGAAGACAAATGTCCTGGGCAAGTTTTAAGCACTTTTCAACAGACAAACAACAAACACACCAGCCGCGAACATTTGTAGGACGTTCCGTCGGCCGACGATCGGTACGTGTGTACGGGGCTTGAGACGGAGATTTGTCTTCCAACAAGACAATGATCCAAAACATAAAGCAAAATCTACAATGGAATGGTTCACAAATAAACATATCCAGGTGTTAGAATGGCCAAGTCAAAGTCCAGACCTGAATCCAATCGAGAATCTGTGGAAAGAACTGAAAACTGCTGTTCACAAACGCTCTCCATCCAACCTCACTGAGCTCGAGCTGTTTTGCAAGGAGGAATGGGCAAAAATTTCAGTCTCTCGATGTGCAGAACTGATAGAGACATACCCCAAGCAACTTACAGCTGTAATCGCAGCAAAAGGTGGCGCTACAAAGTATTAACTTAAGGGGGCTGAATATTTTGCACGCCCAATTTTTCCGTTTTTAATTTGTTAAAAAAGTTTGAAATATCCAATAAATTTTGTTCCACTTCATGATTGTGTCCCACTTGTTGTTGATTCTTCACAAAAAATTACAGTTTTATATCTTTACTAGACATTAAGCGCGTTAAATTAGCTAGAACACAGAGACATCCCCTCCCCCATATACAGACAGACATCCCCCCAATATACAGAGAGACATCCCCCCAATATACAGACAGACATCCCCCCATATACAAACAGACATCCCCCCCATATACAGACAGACATCCCCCCTATACAGACAGAGCCCCCCCATATACAGACATATGCTCCCATATACAGAGACATTCCCCCCCATATACAGACAGACATCCCCCCATATACAGACAGACATCCCCCCATATACAGAAAGACATCCCCCCATATACAGACAGAGCCCCCCATATACAGACATATGCTCCCATATACAGAGACATCCCCCCCATATACAGACAAACACCCCCCCCCCATATACAGACAGACATCCCCCCCATATACAAACAGACATCCACCCCATATACAGACAGACATCCCCCCATATACAGACAGACATCCCCCCCATATACAGACAGACATCCCCCCCATATACAGACAGACATCCCCCCCATATACAGACAGACATCCGCCCCATATACAGACAGACATCCCCTCTATACAGACAGACATCCCCCCCATATAGAGACAGACATCCCCCCATATACAGACAGACATCCCCCCATATACAGACAGAGCCACCCCCCATATACAGGCATATCCCCCCCATATACAGACAGAGCCACCCCCCCATATACAGGCATATCCCCCCCAGATACAGACAGGGCCACCCCCCTCCCATATACAGACATATCCCCCCATATACAGAGACATCCCCCCATATACAGACAGAGACCCCCCATATATACAGACAGAGACACCCCTTGGGACAGTCCTACTCAGAGATGCCAAACGTTTAAGCAGATAAAAGCCCAAGAACACACCTGTCTTGCAGAGCAGCTCGATGGAATGTGACCACTTCCTGTACTTCTCTGTACGATGTGACCAAACAGTCACATGGTCTGCTGACATCACAAAGGTCATTCTACTGGGCAGGACCTAGCCTACCCTGGTCTCTATAAGGTAGTTGGAAAAGGGGGCGGGGCCCCACATATCAGCCCCGCCCACCCCGACATCAGTTCTCCATTTTGACAGCTCCACTCTCTTACTTTGCAGCCGCCCCAACGAATCACTGTCTGGATGCTGAGGTATTTAGCCCCGATCAACTCCAAACCCAGGCAGGCCTTAAAGTGACTCGGGGCTAATCATCTTAAAAAGATCATATAAGACCTGGGGCTTTTTGGGGGCTCACTCGGGCTATAGCCCCCTGGTCAGCCCCCCCCCTCCCGACGCCACTGGCCAGAGCTCTCCATGGATCCCTGTACAGCTAGAGCTCTCCATTGCCTGTCTATGGGCGTTCACTGAACTGTCCGAGGTGCTGAAGCTCCTGCACTTACCGCAGCAGGACAGACACTTGGGCGCCCCGTGCAGGCCCGATCCCCTGGCTCTCCTAAAGGCCGAGGGCCGGCCGCAGTCTCCGCACTCCCGATCTGTGGAGACTGCAACCCCCCGAACGCCAGCCAATCCTGAGGAGGAAGTGAAGTGGGCGGGGATCCGTGGGGAACATGCGCAGTAGCGCATTTCCACGGACACAGGAAAAGCGGACGCAGGGACACTTGCGTTTTATTAATATAGATGTTTGAAGCCTGAAATGTGGCAAAAGGTTGCAAAGTTCAAGGGGGCTGAATACTTTCCCAAGGCACTGTATATGCATTGTACATACACACAATAATACATTTTACATACAGTATATACAGTATTTTGTATATGGGGCAATTATGAATAGTTTGTTCAGAGCAGTTTTACTAATTGTCTCATAAATAATTAGGGCATAGTTTTTGGGGATTTAATGGTACATCGTTCCTATTGATGAGAGGTCTTTGATATGTGTATGCTATTCTGTCAAGCCACCCTGTTATACTTATTTTTGCGGTCTTCCTTGCTTAAACTTAAAAATAACATGAAACAAATCTGTCTGTAGCCAGTGAAAGCAATCTGACAATTTACTTCTTGGCTTTCTACAATTTGTTTTTCTTTTACACATCAATAACACATTCTAACCCAGTTTTATAATGAATGCATGAACACAACATTCATTTAAAGTGATTTCTTTCATTTTTTTTCCCTTTGAAACTATGTGGGCATGAAGATCTTGTTCCAGTTATTTCATGCTTTATTCACAGACCTTTAACAGCCAGAAAGCCTACTTGGACTTAATGACCAGTTTTTGTGAATGTGTAGATGACTGGAAGGTTTTTCTCTTATTATAACAAGAATAAATTCCTTTTGTCACGACTGTTGTTTTTGGCAGGAGCAATGAGTGTCCACTTGGTGAAAAAAAATGTCAAATATGCAATGAAAATAAACAGAAGCTAGTGGCTATAAAATGTTATGCAAGTGAAACATAATTAGCTTATAAAAAAAAGGTCTTTAAGAAAGTATTTTAGGCTATGTCTGTATAGGCACATTTTTGATTGTCCAACCTACAGTATTTTTTAAATTTCAATCTTTTTATTAAAATTTTCAAGTAACAAACAGACTCCCCTAGCAAGGGAAACACAACAGAATAACAGAGTAAGCACTTGGAATTTGAGTACAGTTAAGGCACTTAACAGCCATATAAAAACAAAACAAAAATATGTCTCTTCTAGATTGTAAGCTCTAACGAGCAGGGCCCTCTAATTCCTCCTGTAATGAATTGTATTGTAACTGTATTGTCTTCCCTCACATTGTAAAGCGCTGCACAAACTGTTGGCGCTATATAAATCCTGTAAAATAATAATAATGTCTCGAGAGTAATTCCTCTAGGGGTGCACACCCGAGGATCAATAGGCTGTCAAATGGTAAAAATTGCATATAGGATCAAAAAGTAGTGACTCAAAGATACAAAAGAGTTTTTACATTTAACAGTCTAGATGTACCAAGTGGCCAAAAAAAAAATTATGTACAGATAATAAGGGAAGAGACTGTCGGCAGGAGGAAAAAAGAAAAAGTAAAGTGTCATTGAGGGAATCTCTGGAGCGCATTATACCCTATCATAATAGCAAATCCATGGCTGCCACGTTTTATTGAATTTCAACTGAGTATTGGTGAGGATAAACAACAACTTGTTATTGATCATTATCCAGTTCAGTTGGGATATTCACAGGATATTGTCGGTTGATTCCAACATTTAGCTATGGCAATTCTGGCTTCCAGAATCATAAGTAGGTTATCAACAAGTTATCAATTTTTGCTTTTATTTGGATGTTTCTATGTCAAATGTTTGGAACAGGGCTATTTCAGGGGTCCAGGAGATATTAAGATCTGTTACCATGTGTATCAAGGTGAAGGTTCGGATCCAAAACCTCACGGGTTTGGGGCATTGCCACCATATATGATTGGTCACAATGCCAAAAACACAGAGGAGAGGCCTGTGGATATATCTTGGCCACTCTGACCGGAAACATATACCACCGCAATAGTGTTTTATAATTAGACTTCACTAGAGCATTGTTAAGAGATACTGTCACCAGATCATGCACAATCATCTACCGTTGCTCAGTGTCAAAGGTGGAGCTCAGGTCCTGTTCCCATTGGGTCATGTAGGGAAGTTTGTGTAATGGCCGCATGAGGAGCTCATAGAGGATAGATATATGACCTTTGACTAGTATGATAGCTTTGCAGGAATATTCCAATGTTGTAAAAGTAGCTAAGTCCTTAAGATTTTTTAGTTTGGTGTTTATGGAAGACATGATTTGATGATAGCGGAAAACTTCCGCAGGGGGCATGAGAATCAAGAGAATAAGGTTCAGTGCCTTGTAGGAAATCTCTTTGCAGTAGTCCTTTATTTTCCCCACCAGTGGAATAGCTATAGTTGCAGGCCCAGGGAAATCTCTGGGTTATTGAGTAGTGGAGCAAGAGGTGTCTGAAGAGAGTGTAGACTCTTTTTACTACCTACAGTATTTTAAGAATAATTGGTAAAAAACACAAACATTCAGTGGCAAAGGACTAGGGACTTAGACATGGGCACCAAACTGAACACAGAAGAGGATGTTTCAGCAATGGCTAGTTAATGCACACAAAGCAATTCCACCCAACTATGAACTCTTCTGACATTCAAAATTGTCAAAATTAGAAACTTGCCCACATTTACAAGGAAGTAGGTACTGCATTAAATCATTGTACACTCTAAAAACACATAGGCTAATGTATTATTTATTTGTTCTAACTGTAGCATTAATGAAACCATAAAAGCAAATAATTACTTTGCGCATACTAGGAAAAGTAAGAGGTTTACTTCATAGGAGGTTCATTAGTCATCCAGTACTTGCGTTCCTGCTGTGGAGTGCCCAGAAACTTCTGTGTACAGTGTATATATTTTTTTTCGTTTCCAAAAAACTTTATTAGTTATATTCCAAGAACAATACAAAGGGATCATGTTCCATTTAAAAGATCAAGTAATATAAATGTTTTCCATACAATACACTCAAGAGGAAAAAGGGAAGAAATATTTGGTGGTCAAAGAAAACGGTTAAAGAGCTTCTGGACCAGGGTTTCAGAGTACTATTACATCAACTGAGGTCTGTCATTCAACTAACATAACCATGTTACAAAATGCAGCTGAACATCAAATCTTTGTTAATTAGGCAGACATTCCATCAACTAAAAATGTCTGGAATGAAAAACAGGAATTATACCAATTTAATAGGGGTGGGACCCTCTATAGACTCTATGAGATGGAGCTTACATTCCCTAGACTCCTAGGCCTTTTGCCCATCTATGCTCTTTAAGGCTTAAAGCTATTGTTAGAAAAGCAACAGAAAAGAAAGGTAAAGAAGGAAAGAGGCAAAGCAAAGTGTACATCCCATCAATTCCAGATGTCCACCACCACCAGCATATCATATATTACCGGTTATATATTTGATCCAGGGATCCTATGTTTTCTCAAACGCTAATTTTGTAATTTAGGATAGCTGAAAGATTTTCATTGACTGGGAGGTGGCTCAGGTGGGAGCCAAGATAGCTTTGACTTACATTTCCGGTATGCTTCTACCAAGGGATAAGCAACATTATTGCACTCATATGATATGTAAAACTATATGTGGTTAAAAAACAGCTATATTTAAATTACAAAGAAAGACAAAACCCTCATAACTGTCAATGAAATCCCTAAGGCTCGGTTAACACTAGCCGACTCTAATGTTAAACTTTCGAGTCCGACTTTAACACCACTTTTAGCCTTGATTCACATTACTGTTACCTAAAAGTCATGCAACTTATGGTGTGATTTTGCCAGATGACTTCCTGAGGGAGGCACAGTGGTGTAGTGGTTAGCACTTTCACCTAGCAGCAAGAGGGTCACTGGTTCGAATCCCAACCACGACACTACCTGCCTGGAGTTTGCATGTTCTCCCTGTGCCTGCGTGGGTTTCCTCCGGGTACTCCGGTTTCCTCCACTCCAAAGACATGCTGGTAGGTTAATTGGATCCTGTATAAAATTGGCCCTACTGTGTATGCATGAATGTGAGTTAGGGACCTTAGATTGTACACTCCATGAAGGCAGGGACTGATGTGAATGTGTAATTGACAGCGCTATATAAGTACCTGAAATTAATAAATACATTTTTTTTTATGAAAACACATGGCTATGCATAATCCTCACCTTGAATCTGGTAATTGTTTGCTAAGGCACATAGCACAGTATTGTGGGATACAACAGTAGATTGTTACCTGTTGCTCCATACACAGAAGTAATTTTCAGGGCTCCAGTGGCAAATCAGGGGGATTAGGGAGCAATACAGCATTATTACTGGGCCATCTAAGAAGCAAAACTGTTACTTGACATAATATGGTCATAGTGAAAGTTCATTCCTGATTATTTAGTCCCACATCAGGATCCATTTCTATGTTTATAATCATCTAGTCTCTCCTATGCATGAGTGGAGCTATCATTTATTAAAAAGTAAATTAAAAACCGCTGACTATTTTCTGCTGTTATTCTAAAACATTTTTTTTAGAAATATAACTTTTTTTATCCTTGGGCAAATTTTTAGAGAAGTGGATCTACCCAGTGTTTTCCCAGGCAGATGTGGCTCACAGCATCATTTTAGTAGGTGCTTAGTACTATAGGCATTAAACATACTGACTTAAAGGGAATTAATTATGTATTTTTTCTAGGGACCCATTTTTAATTACCATTACCAAGTAGCAGATAAGTAGCTGTTGCTTGAACGGAGAACTTAAATGCAGCATGGTGATATAATTTTTCCTGGACTCCTGCTTACTTCTGAAGAAAAAATGGAAAGAATACATGCAGAGAAAGTATGTACAGTGGGTTACTAGGAACTCAGATTAGGTTATCTTCTGATTTTAGCACAGTGTCATGCTTACTTGATAGCATTAGTAACTTTATGAGGTGGATTTACACATCCAAAAACAAACAAGAAAAATTCTGACATATATGGGCAGTCTAGAAGTACTATTCCTATGAGATAAAAGACTAATGCTATTAGCTTTATCCACCATCACAATGTCTGACTTTTTTTAATACTGTAGCTGACTTATTATTTGATACATTTTGTTGGGACAATCCCCAGTACACCCTGATGTGGTAATTCAGTGTATACGAAGGCTGTGTGATATTGGGCTCTTTATGAACATAATTTAAATCTGGCAACACTCTTTAGGGGTTTTTGTTTTGCATTTATATATTTACTGCATAAGTGTCACTAATAAATCTTTAATTTTGTCCTTTTAAATGGAAGAATCGACAGACTCCAAGTACATTCATTTCATAAAAGGTATGCGGTTTCTATAATTTCTGAATAATTGCAATACGAAATGAAATAACATTTTGAATTACTTGTAAATTATTTTACTTAGAGTACTGTACATTACAGAACAAAAGATCAGTCCTAGACCATGGTTTAAATATAGGTGCCTTAGGTTATTGGACACTAGCAAAGAGAGCTGTAAGGACAGCTCTAAAATAACACCTCCCACTCCAGTTGTTTTTTTGTTTTTTTTAGCCAGCAATAACGAGTGAATCATAAGGAACAGAGGGGAGAGTAACTGTACTCCTACATTACAGGAGACAGCATCAGAGTCCTAGAGAATGGGACCTGAAAAAGCCGTCCAACTGAGGGGTGGGCAACACAGCAAAAAAAGCTAACAGGCTCATTTAACAACTGATCAAAAGAGGGCTTTATAAAACTCAGACAGCATCTTGAATCACCTTATACCTGAAACTCGCATCAGATGAGGCATGAACATTCACCTGGTCAAAATCAACAAATGTATGAACAGAAGACCAGGTGCCAGCTTTTCAAATCTGGCACACAGATGCCTGATCCTGAAAAGCCCTGAAGTACTAACCAGATCTTGTAGAATGTGCCATTACAGGGAAAAGTGGAAACTTATTCTTTAGACTATAGGCTCAAATGATGATTTGTGTGATCCACCTGTTAATAGTAAAACACCTGGCAGGCAGCCCCCTTAAGGGGACCCTAAGAAATGACAAAGAGAAAATCTGATTGTCTAAAAGCAGCTGTAGCTGAAAGATAGATACCATGAAGTCTCCAGAGCATCCACTGCAAAGGCCTGAGGATCCCTGGTCCTGGCCACAAACCTGGCCAGTTTGTTGTTGAATCTGGATGGTAGAATGTTAACGTCCAGCATACCCAACCTACGCTTCGAACACCTTTTTGGTGAAAAGACCATTCCCCTCGATACAGATGTTGATGAATGAGGAAATGCACCTGCCAATTTTGAATGCCTGGGATATGTTAATGAGATCTGCTTCTCTTTGAGCTGTTTAATTTCTGGTGTCTCCCTGATGGTTGATGAAAGCCACTGCTGTGGCATTGTCTGACAAAAAGTGTTGAAGGGACAAGTGAATTGCCCTTAACCCAGGATAATAATGGAAAGCAGAGCTTCTTTCAATGACAAGGTTACCTGTACCAAGAGGGTATCCAGAACCCTTTTCCTGCATTACAGGATGGCATCTGTTGTAAGCACCTGCCAAGTCATTGGAAGAAATAATTTACTTGATTCCAGTGCCGGATTGGCCTGGTGTTGTTGGTCAGATGTATGGGGCAATCCAGAGACTGAATCTGCTTGTATTGTGGTGCCAGAGGATTGAGTTTCTACATTCTGTAATGAGACTGGTCTAGCAGTACTGCCTCAAAGAAGGTTACATTCCTCTCAGAACCCTCATTCAAAAGGAATGATTGGGTGTCTCCTAGACCATAAGGTTTGAATGTGGGAGCAGAGAGACAAAAGCGACAGTAACTTGGACTGGGCTCTATTCAAGATTTGGCTCAAGATATTCCAAGCAATGAGTGAGACCAATGGCAGATTTCTGGATATTTACTGTAGGCTCCATCTAAACCTCTGCAGAGTGTGTAGCATCCGTTGGACATTGGTCAACAGAGTCTGGACCGAATGATCCACTGTGTGGATAATCTGAGAATAAAGCCGAGCTAACCCAGGTGCTAGTACCATGGTAAAGACCCAAGGTGCTTTGGTCAGGCAACAGGAAATGGAAACAAACTGGTAATTTTGCATGCCCACTGCAAAAGAGAGGTAGAGAGGATGCCATGGAAAAATAGGGATATCCACAGAAGCCAGAGGAAGCGGTGACTGATCTGGAAGATTACATATAGAATTTGTGAACACTTCAAGAACCTGTTAAGGGTCTTCAGATTCACAATGGGGCGAATGCTTCCTTTTGGTTTAGGAAAAATTAAAAAGTTTAAGTAAACCCTCTAGATACTTTCCTTTTCTGGGACAATGCAATGACTCCAATGAAAGATGAGTGGCTGGAAAGCACCGAGAGACTTGATGACAAATTTGATAGCATCAAGCGGGGTGGAGGCAGAGACCGAATTTCTAGTTTGTAGCCCCTGGATATGCTGGTTTGGACCCATGAGTCTTATAAAATGAATTATTTGGTCTCAGGAGCCGAGGGCTTACCTGCAAGAGCTTTTGCCTTCTTTTGCTGGGGTAAGAGGGAAGTCTCATCCCCCATGACTTCCTCGATGAAGGTGTACAAGAAGTCACCGAAGAGGTGTTTCCCCTCAAAGAGCATTCTCACAAGGTGCTTCCTGTATGAAAGTTCTGCAGACCAGCACTTGAGCCAAAGGATTATTCACATGTGTATCAAAAGCTGGCTCATCCTAGATATTTGGCAAAGTATATTTGCTAATCCATCAACATGGTAGCCTAACACCATGAGCAAGAACACCAGATGTTGGAGGGCAGATGGAGGTCAGAATGGATCCAGGGTCCCAAGCCATGCTTTTGGAGCAAACAGCTAAACTCTGACAGACTGACAGGGTTGCAACATCAGGTTGCATATGTAGCACTGCCCCCATGGGGGTTGCTGGAGATAGCCTTCCCTGGGCTTCCCTCTGATTATCCTGCAGCCAGACATTTGGGTATTTTCACACGACCATCCACACACTCTTCCGCTCGTTATCCAATGACCAGTCTAGAGTGTTGTGTGTTTTTTTTATTATTTATTTGTAGAACTTGGATAGGAGAAGGGACTAGTGGGATACTCCAACTTGAACTATGCACATATGGGGACAACTCTCACATTACATTGAATTGAATAGCAGACTTTCTGCTGAACCATACTGCATTTTTATGGAAGGAAAAGTCCTTTGCTCCCTCTGGCAGCAGACTCAATGAACACTAAATCTTTAGGACACTAACCAGCATCCTCTTTAGCTGGCACTCATCCACTGACTTCACAAGCTTGAAGGGAAGGCCCTCACCGAACAGGCCCCTAGACATGGATCTGTACTCACAGCAACCAGGAACAGATCCTTCCAGTTATATCACCTTCTAAATCAGCTCTGCAGGACATCTGGGTTGCAGCTTCTGTAACTCCAGCCCTCAGGTCGTCCACCTGAGGCCACATGGTAGCTTGTATAGAGGAGGGGCAGCAACCCCCTCCCTCTGGGACCCCGCTCTCCAGCTGAAGACCCCGTGCATATGTGCTCTCTTGGTATAAATACAGTCAGCCAGCATGTCGTGAGGTACTTTCCTCTGCCAATGGCCAGGGCTGTATATACACCCATGCTCCCATTTGTCAGGTTTCCTCCCACTGTCCTATATGCCCCATCCTATTGGACCAGTGTAAAAAGGCAGACAACATGAGCAGCATCTGATCACACTGAGCAGACCCTATCAATGGAATACTGCTGTTAGGCAGAGAGTACTTAAATGTGCCTGAAATCCCCAATTTTAAGCAGGGAAAACCAAAAACTTTGGTCTCTGTAGCACCTACCTAGGAGGGTGCTACACATAATATGACCAGCCAGAGAGAATAATGCATTCAAGAAGGCTTCACGATCTTTTATGTAGGTTTGAGGCCTCTAAAAGGGCAAAAAGTCTATCTCTACATTTAGACATAGTGGCTGAGCATTCCAGTCTGGATAAATAGAAGAAAGGGGTTTGCCAGTAGGAATCAATAAGGCTACAGAGTTGGGTAAAGGCTCAGAATGGATAAACTGGTCAGGACTAACAGATACAGGACCATTGAAGGGCAAGCTTCAAGCTAACGACCCCCTCTGGGCCTTTGGTAGAGCATGAACTGGCAAGACTTGGTGACCCATTCCCCTTGCACCTATGTTCTGCCATATGGGGTGAGAGATCTCACACACATGTGCCACCATTGGAATAGGATTTCTATGGTGGCACACAGAGAAGAGGAGGAGGCAACAGCACTGGCAGGGGGATCCCAGAAAAGGATTGTGGCTGCTCTGTACAATATTATTGCAATATCATTGCACAGAGCAGGTACTGTAAATATAAACCTGTTTATAATTTTAACATTCATTAAAAAAAAAAAAAAAATAGACACATACAGTGCAGATTGGAATTGAGCCCACACAAGTGCCCTTTTGCAAGCAGCTTACTATGGGGGCACTCATCAGGGGGGAGGATCCAGGAGCACTGGCAGGGGACCCGAGAAGAGGAGGATCAGGCTGCCCTGTGCAACACCATTGCACAGAGCTGGTAAATATAACATGTTTGTTATATGACAGTTTGTCAATGATTGTAACAAGCTTTATGTTTTGTTATAATTACAATAATACACTAAGCAGCATAAACCTTGAATTAGACATACACTTGAATGTCACCTTGTGTTATATTCTATACTAGAACAATAAATGAACAGTCATCAGGGCAAGGTTGGGTGTATCCATTCCAAATGATAAATTAACACATTTAGTTACAACTATGACATAAGGGAGTTTTATGAGAGTTGGACTTGAGAAAGGCTTTTGGAGAATGCAGCATAATTGCTCTGTTACTAAACTCATACTCAAAATAAAGGGGACCTGTCAGTTGATGTAAATTTTTTAAATCTGTATTTTATTAATAAATAGGACAAGAAAATTCCATATATACAGTACTATGTAAAAGTCTTAGGCAGGCGTGAAAAATCCTGTAAATGAAGAATGCTTTCAGAAATATAAGTATTAATAGTTTTTTTTTTTTTGGAAACTGGGGTGCAGAAAATGGTAGCAGGTGCTCCGGACTGATGAGTTAAAATTTGGAATATTTGATTGTAGCAAAAGGTTTGCTCGTGAAGGGTTTAAGAGCGATACAATAATGAGTGTCTCCAGGCAACAGTAAAGCATGGTGTTGGTTCTTTGCAAGTTTGGGGCTGCATTTCTAGAAATGGAGTTGGAGATCTGGTCAGGATCAATGGTGTCCTCAATGCTGAGAAATACTGAAAGATACTTATCCATCATGCCATACCATCAGGGAGGCGTGTGACTGGCCCCAAATTTATTCTGGAGCAGTACAACAACCGCAAACGTACAGCCAATGTCATTAAGAACTATCAGCATAATTCCTGCTGTGTTTTCCCAATTGATGACACTCAATCTTCTGCACCATCTGATGCCAACAAGTTTCCAGGGAATAAAATACTGTACTCAATTTAAGCATGTTCATTATGCCTCTGGAATTCTAGGGATGGAGTCTTTCAGGTCTCAGTGATACCTGTTCCTCGGACGTAGGATGTTGTACCCTAAGCAGCCTACAAAATAAAATAAAAAAACTTTTTATCTGCTTTCCAACAAATAGGGCTACACATATTATGTGAAAATCTGGGTGGTCGAGCAGAATTTTTCAAGCTTTGTTTTTGAAGAATACATGGAATGTTCACTTGCAATACCACGCGATTGATTTTGAATAACACCTCCCACACTCCCAAGGAGAGATTTACTCTCTGAAACATGTTGGGTGGAGGAAGTTACAGCTTTATCATTGCCATTGCTCACAGTCGGTTTTCTCTATAGTTGATCATACCATGTACACACTGTGTTTTGTAATAATTTTATATAATTTATATTATGTGTAATAAAATATATTTTTTATAATTACTATTTTTTGTATGCTCTACAATCAAAGTGCCTTCAAAGTCCCAACAACCAGGGGAATTCTTTTTCTTGTAGTCATTTGAGGGATGTGGCACAGAGTGGAGCCTAACCACTACTATTTCGATATCAGCGTAAAGAAAAACAAGGAGTCCTGGAAGTAATGGTTTGGCCCTAACATCATTGAGTCTGTCAGAGATTACATGAAGATAAAGATGGATTTGAGGCAACCTACATCCACAGAAGATCTGTGGTTAGTATTCCAAAATAATTTGAACAATTCAGTATTCAACGGAATCGGGTATGCATTCTTGACCGTGATTCGATTGAGGTCCCTATAATGACCGACTGTCAATCAAAGATCAGAGTGTGTTTCTGAAGCCAAGGGTACCCCAAAACAATGGAGTAGTGTGGGGACGAAATAACCTGGAAACAGGTTGACTCCCTGTGAACAGCCCCTATCACCATATCAACTGGAACAGTCTCGTGGGTAACCTGCGCCAGTTGCCAGGGTTTGCCATCAATCGCCTTGATAACTAGTGGAGAAACATGAGGCTGCAAGGGTATGGAATTTTCAGTAGCAAACGTACTGTCAATAAAGTAACCACTAGCACCGGAGTCTACCAACGCCTGAGTAACCACCGAACTCGCTGCCCAGGAGAGGACAACTGTGATTAGTGGTCTACCTTTACGGGAAACTCGGGACGAGGAAATTCCACCTAAGATCTGCCCCAGACAGGACCTTAGGTGCAAGCGTTTCCCGGATTTTAGGAAATACCCACCAAGGCCAAGGCCTTGTCCGAGAGCAACAAGATTAGAAGGAAACAGCTAAGGAACCATCTCATATTAAATGGCCACTTGGTTTAGGAAGCCACGACACTGACTGGGTTCACTCTCATAGCGCTGCGGAAGGGGGTTTAACCATTCATCCCTCTGGTAACAGCGATTCCAGCTGCAACTGCAGAAGCAGAAGCAGCAACAGGCGCAGCAGCAGGTGCAACAACACGAGGAACCAACGGCCTAACAGCAACAGGAGCAAGGTGCGCTGTGCGTGCAAGCAACGTCTGCAACACCTGAGTGAACTGACCCAAAAGGTGATCTTGGTATAGACAACACAGATGTCACAAATATTATAACTATTATGCACGTTTGAAAAAATGGATATTAAATAAATAAGTGAGGTTTTAAATGAGGTAAAAACAGGAATGAAGTGTAAGAGCATAAAACCTAAAGCCCAATATTTAAATGTATAAAAGTAAATAGGTATGCAAAAAAAGAAGGTGACATATACATCCACAATATACTCTAGTAAAAGATATATATATATATAGTGCCCTTCAAGTGAGGGTGAAGTGGTGGTGTTAAAACAATAAATAAATATATAAATTCAAAAATGGTATTATAGTGCAGTGACTATTAGGTGATATGTAACACAGGTGTATAAGTGATAATAAAAAGGTAGAGTAGAAAAAATTAGTATATGTAAATTATTTTACAGTGACTTGAGTGACCATAAAGTGACATGTGCAAAAAAGGAAAAGAAACCTCAATCCCAAGCCTGGGAAGAGAGAGTGCCCAATATGGTTCCCCAAAAATGACAATGGGGTGGGCCACAGATGGAGGAAAATAAATCCAAAAAAATTAATAATAAAAAATGCTGAAAAAAATATATAAAATGGTGGCTAAGTGATTGATACACAGAATATCTCAAAATCAATAGTGTGCTAGTGAAAAAATGCGCAAAGAAAGTGGTCAAAAATGCATAAGAAAAAACATCCACTGAGTCCTTAAGAAGCGCATAGAGGTATATCAGTCCAAAATAGTGATGAGGTGCCAAAATCACAGGTGCGACCGGTTGGATGATTCTTAGAGTGAAGACTATGGTGCTCCCCTATTCAGTGGGTCCGGTGCTCCCCTTTCTAGTAAATACCGAGCTTACCAGAAAGTACTACCCCTACAGGGGTAGGGCGCAGGTCGATATTTGTAGGGATCGCTCCCAAAGCAGAGGGGTCCGGTCACCTGGTCCACTTCTAATATTCCAATTGCCCGAGTCACAACTAATTGGCGTGTTAGTAGGGGTGTTCCAACATTAATGCTCCAACCAAGCCATTCCAGGACATGTATATAAATAAAGAAAGATGCCTCCAAATGGTGAAATACCGCTAGACTTTTATTAAAACCATCCAAGATAAAAGCAGGTACTCACATAAAAAACAATGCTAACGATCCCTCAGGACTTAGGAGCCGCAAGGTCCTCTCTGGCGGTGGGGTGATGAACGGTAAGCGTTCTCCCGACCGGAGCTGCGTCCCAAGCCGATCAATACAATGCAAGCGGAAGTGATGCGGTGCGCACTCTACATGTTTCGTCGTACGACGTCATCAGGAGTAGCCTACTCCTGTTACCTATTAGGCTACTCCTGATGACGTCATACGACGAAACATGTAGAGTGCGCACCGCATCACTTCCGCTTGCATTGTATTGATCGGCTTGGGACGCAGCTCCGGTCGGGAGAACGCTTACCGTTCATCACCCCACCGCCAGAGAGGACCTTGCGGCTCCTAAGTCCTGAGGGATCGTTAGCATTGTTTTTTATGTGAGTACCTGCTTTTATCTTGGATGGTTTTAATAAAAGTCTAGCGGTATTTCACCATTTGGAGGCATCTTTCTTTATTTATATACATGTCCTGGAATGGCTTGGTTGGAGCATTAATGTTGGAACACCCCTACTAACACGCCAATTAGTTGTGACTCGGGCAATTGGAATATTAGAAGTGGACCAGGTGACCGGACCCCTCTGCTTTGGGAGCGATCCCTACAAATATCGACCTGCGCTCTACCCCTGTAGGGGTAGTACTTTCTGGTAAGCTCGGTATTTACTAGAAAGGGGAGCACCGGACCCACTGAATAGGGGAGCACCATAGTCTTCACTCTAAGAATCATCCAACCGGTCGCACCTGTGATTTTGGCACCTCATCACTATTTTGGACTGATATACCTCTATGCGCTTCTTAAGGACTCAGTGGATGTTTTTTCTTATGCATTTTTGACCACTTTCTTTGCGCATTTTTTCACTAGCACACTATTGATTTTGAGATATTCTGTGTATCAATCACTTAGCCACCATTTTATATATTTTTTTCAGCATTTTTTATTATTAATTTTTTTGGATTTATTTTCCTCCATCTGTGGCCCACCCCATTGTCATTTTTGGGGAACCATATTGGGCACTCTCTCTTCCCAGGCTTGGGATTGAGGTTTCTTTTCCTTTTTTGCACATGTCACTTTATGGTCACTCAAGTCACTGTAAAATAATTTACATATACTAATTTTTTCTACTCTACCTTTTTATTATCACTTATACACCTGTGTTACATATCACCTAATAGTCACTGCACTATAATACCATTTTTGAATTTATATATTTATTTATTGTTTTAACACCACCACTTCACCCTCACTTGAAGGGCACTATATATATATATATATCTTTTACTAGAGTATATTGTGGATGTATATGTCACCTTCTTTTTTTGCATACCTATTTACTTTTATACATTTAAATATTGGGCTTTAGGTTTTATGCTCTTACACTTCATTCCTGTTTTTACCTCATTTAAAACCTCACTTATTTATTTAATATCCATTTTTTCAAACGTGCATAATAGTTATAATATTTGTGACATCTGTGTTGTCTATACCAGCTTCTACCTTCCACACTTCTAAACGCATATATTGGCAGCGCCAAGCACTTCTTCTTTCTCCTCTATATATCTAATATAATCTCTAGTGGGTTATATTCTGAAGTGGGCTGCAGCCAATCGCTTTTTTCTACCCCCTCCCTTCAATATTATCCTAAGCGCGGATTCTTTTCCACTCTTGATTCAAAAGGTGATCTTGTTGATCGAGCCTGGTAACCAGCATTGGGAGCATAGGAGTACCTGCATCGTCAGGATTCATGGCCCTTGCATACTGTCAGGGTGCCAGGAAACCAGACCACACAGGGATGCAGGTAAGATAAAGCAGTTTATTGGAGCAAACAACAATAAACGCACAGCAAGAGTGAGTAAGTCTAGAAGCGGGGAGTCTACTGATGGCGGGTCGTCTGCAGATGCGGGGTCGAGAGCCAGAAGAGTCATCAGCCAAGCCAGGTCATACACGGAGGAACACAGAGAACATAAGACTGCTAGCAGAGATGCACAAACACAAGGGCAAGGACTGCAACCCATCAGGTGATATAGTCAGGTGTGCAGCATCATCACTGTACGACGCCCAGGCAGCAGGCAAGTTATGATGCAATCAGAGTCTATAAGAAGCAGCCATCTGCACATGTCCAAGATGGCTGCAAACAGGAGGGCAAGGTATGACCTTGAAAAAGAAAAGAAAAATGTTAGTATGTACCAAGCTTTAGACAGGACTTACCACAAAGTTAATAGGAGACATTCTTCTGGTGACACAGAACGCATCATATGAGTTGTAGCTCGCAAGAAGGGCATCAAACATGGACACCTTCATGCAAGTATAATCAAAGAACTTTTGGGGGTATGCCTGCAATTTGTAGTAAAGAGTATGGAAATGCCTCTTGGAAAATCTCTGCAAAACTATGGGATGCACCGAAACCAGTGCAACACCCTCTTCTTTTTCTTCTGGACCATTCTTTCCATGGTCATCTTGAGCTGCACCAAGCCAAGTGTCAAAGAGATCAATGTATTTGAATCCACCTTGCAGGGAATTCACAAAAATGCCTGTTATCACCTCACAACTAGTGTTGAGCGAACACGGACTGTATTATTCGTGTTCGTACCGAATAATTGGATTTTTTGTACCCGAACACGGACACGGACACTTTACTGTATGTTCGGGTAAAAATCCGTGTTCGGTCGTTTTATTTCCGGGTTTTGCATGCTTTGGCGCTCTTTTCATGGCGGGCTTTCAACAGCCAATCAACAATCGTTTAACTGGTGTGCCTTAAGCCATCCCAGCCATGCCTGCAAATGTCTCAGTAGCTGTGATTGGCCGTCTGAAGCATGTGACCAAGTCTTTATAAGTTCGAGGCAGCCGCAGCGGCGTCATTATGCTGCTTAGATTCAGGGACAGAGCACACATCAACGTGCTGGCTGCTGATTAGGGAAAGATAGGCAGGAAAAAACCATTTGTGTCCGGATAGAATTGAGGGACAGGTCGGAGTGTTTAGGCAGGGCGAGTTGTAGGCATTTTAGGGATAGAGTCTGCTGAATTATAGGGTCAGTGTCTTCTACAAACTACAATCGATATTGCTGTGTGGGGGGTGGGGTCTGCACTCAATCCTGATCTACGATCTCTTCTCAATCCTGTTAGGGACAGAGTCTGCTGAATTTTAGGGAAACTGTGTTCTACAAACTACAATCGATATTGCTGTGTGGTGTGGGATTGGAGATAGGCAGGTGTCAGTGATCCACATCCATTTTTCTGTGTGTGAGCTGCAGTGAACACAATCTTTTTGGGCTGCAGTGAACACAATCTTTTTGGGCTGCAGTGAACACAATCTTTTTGGGCTGCAGTGAACACAATCTTTTTGGGCTGCAGTGAACACAATCTTTTTGGGCTGCAGTGAACACAATCTTTTTGGGGTGCAGTGAACAAAATCTTTTTGGGGTGCAGTGAACACAATCCTTTTTGGTGTGCAGTGAACACAATCTTTGTGGGGTGCAGTGAACAAAATCCTTTGTGGGGTGCAGTGAACACAATCTTTTTGGGGTGCAGTGAACAAAATCCTTTTTGGGGTGCAGTGAACAACATCCTTTTTGGGGTGCAGTGAACACAATCTTTTTGGGGTGCAGTGAACAAAATCCTTTGTGGGGTGCAGTGAACACAATCTTTTTGGGGTGCAGTGAACACAATCTTTTTGGGGTGGAGTGAACAACATCCTTTTTGGGGTGCAGTGAACAAAATCCTTTTTGGGGTGCAGTGAACAAAATCATTTTTGGGGTGCAGTGAACACAATCTTTTTGGGGTGCAGTGAACACAATCTTTGTGGGGTGCAGTGAACACAATCTTTTTGGGGTGGAGTGAACAACATCCTTTTTGGGGTGCAGTGAACAACATCCTTTTTGGGGTGCAGTGAACACAATCTTTTTGGGGTGCAGTGAACACAATCTTTGTGGGGTACAGTGAACAGAATCTTTGTGGGGTGCAGTGAACACAATCTTTGGGGGGTACAGTGAACACAATCTTTGTGAGGTGCAGTGAACACAATCTTTGTGGGGTGCAGTGAACACAATCATTGTGGGGTGCAGTGAACTCAATCTTTGTGGGGTACAGTGAACACAATCTCATACTTCTGAAGGTTTGAGGGTGCTGCCTGTTCCATACTCCCCCTACTCCTCATCTAGCCTTTTAGGGGTACAAACAATAGTAATTGGGGCCTAGTGTGGTTGTGTACGTGTGATATACATACACTTTTTTGGGATCATATTTTCTATTCCGCTATTTAATCAAAAACCTTTGGGGATCAGTTAAATTGGGGGATAGTCTGTGTTGGTACGTGTGAGAGAGATCCACCTTTCCAAGTTGTTGGGGTTCATCTCATACTTCTGAAGGTTTGAGGGTGCTGCCTGTTCCATACTCCCCCTACTCCTAGCCTTTTAGGGGTACAAACAATAGTAATTGGGGCCTAGTGTGGTTGTGTACGTGTGATATACATACACTTTTTTGGGATCATATTTTCTATTCCGCTATTTAATCAAAAACCTTTGGGGATCAGTTAAATTGGGGGATAGTCTGTGTTGGTACGTGTGAGAGAGATCCACCTTTCCAAGTTGTTGGGGTTCATCTCATACTTCTGAAGGTTTGAGGGTGCTGCCTGTTCCATACTCCCCCTACTCCTAGCCTTTTAGGGGTACAAACAATAGTAATTGGGGCCTAGTGTGGTTGTGTACGTGTGATATACATACACTTTTTTGGGATCATATTTTCTATTCCGCTATTTAATCAAAAACCTTTGGGGATCAGTTAAATTGGGGGATAGTCTGTGTTGGTACGTGTGAGAGAGATCCACCTTTCCAAGTTGTTGGGGTTCATCTCATACTTCTGAAGGTTTGAGGGTGCTGCCTGTTCCATACTCCCCCTACTCCTAGCCTTTTAGGGGTACAAACAATAGTAATTGGGGCCTAGTGTGGTTGTGTACGTGTGATATACATACACTTTTTTGGGATCATATTTTCTATTCCGCTATTTAATCAAAAACCTTTGGGGATCAGTTAAATTGGGGGATAGTCTGTGTTGGTACGTGTGAGAGAGATCCACCTTTCCAAGTTGTTGGGGTTCATCTCATACTTCTGAAGGTTTGAGGGTGCTGCCTGTTCCATACTCCCCCTACTCCTAGCCTTTTAGGGGTACAAACAATAGTAATTGGGGCCTAGTGTGGTTGTGTACGTGTGATATACATACACTTTTTTGGGATCATATTTTCTATTCCGCTATTTAATCAAAAACCTTTGGGGATCAGTTAAATTGGGGGATAGTCTGTGTTGGTACGTGTGAGAGAGATCCACCTTTCCAAGTTGTTGGGGTTCATCTCATACTTCTGAAGGTTTGAGGGTGCTGCCTGTTCCATACTCCCCCTACTCCTAGCCTTTTAGGGGTACAAACAATAGTAATTGGGGCCTAGTGTGGTTGTGTACGTGTGATATACATACACTTTTTTGGGATCATATTTTCTATTCCGCTATTTAATCAAAAACCTTTGGGGATCAGTTAAATTGGGGGATAGTCTGTGTTGGTACGTGTGAGAGAGATCCACCTTTCCAAGTTGTTGGGGTTCATCTCATACTTCTGAAGGTTTGAGGGTGCTGCCTGTTCCATACTCCCCCTACTCCTAGCCTTTTAGGGGTACAAACAATAGTAATTGGGGCCTAGTGTGGTTGTGTACGTGTGATATACATACACTTTTTTGGGATCATATTTTCTATTCCGCTATTTAATCAAAAACCTTTGGGGATCAGTTAAATTGGGGGATAGTCTGTGTTGGTACGTGTGAGAGAGATCCACCTTTCCAAGTTGTTGGGGTTCATCTCATACTTCTGAAGGTTTGAGGGTGCTGCCTGTTCCATACTCCCCCTACTCCTAGCCTTTTAGGGGTACAAACAATAGTAATTGGGGCCTAGTGTGGTTGTGTACGTGTGATATACATACACTTTTTTGGGATCATATTTTCTATTCCGCTATTTAATCAAAAACCTTTGGGGATCAGTTAAATTGGGGGATAGTCTGTGTTGGTACGTGTGAGAGAGATCCACCTTTCCAAGTTGTTGGGGTTCATCTCATACTTCTGAAGGTTTGAGGGTGCTGCCTGTTCCATACTCCCCCTACTCCTAGCCTTTTAGGGGTACAAACAATAGTAATTGGGGCCTAGTGTGGTTGTGTACGTGTGATATACATACACTTTTTTGGGATCATATTTTCTATTCCGCTATTTAATCAAAAACCTCTGGGGATCAGTTAAATTGGGGGATAGTCTGTGTTGGTACGTGTGAGAGAGATCCACCTTTCCAAGTTGTTGGGGTTCATCTCATACTTCTGAAGGTTTGAGGGTGCTGCCTGTTCCATACTCCCCCTACTCCTAGCCTTTTAGGGGTACAAACAATAGTAATTGGGGCCTAGTGTGGTTGTGTACGTGTGATATACATACACTTTTTTGGGATCATATTTTCTATTCCGCTATTTAATCAAAAACCTTTGGGGATCAGTTAAATTGGGGGATAGTCTGTGTTGGTACGTGTGAGAGAGATCCACCTTTCCAAGTTGTTGGGGTTCATCTCATACTTCTGAAGGTTTGAGGGTGCTGCCTGTTCCATACTCCCCCTACTCCTAGCCTTTTAGGGGTACAAACAATAGTAATTGGGGCCTAGTGTGGTTGTGTACGTGTGATATACATACACTTTTTTGGGATCATATTTTCTATTCCGCTATTTAATCAAAAACCTTTGGGGATCAGTTAAATTGGGGGATAGTCTGTGTTGGTACGTGTGAGAGAGATCCACCTTTCCAAGTTGTTGGGGTTCATCTCATACTTCTGAAGGTTTGAGGGTGCTGCCTGTTCCATACTCCCCCTACTCCTAGCCTTTTAGGGGTACAAACAATAGTAATTGGGGCCTAGTGTGGTTGTGTACGTGTGATATACATACACTTTTTTGGGATCATATTTTCTATTCCGCTATTTAATCAAAAACCTTTGGGGATCAGTTAAATTGGGGGATAGTCTGTGTTGGTACGTGTGAGAGAGATCCACCTTTCCAAGTTGTTGGGGTTCATCTCATACTTCTGAAGGTTTGAGGGTGCTGCCTGTTCCATACTCCCCCTACTCCTAGCCTTTTAGGGGTACAAACAATAGTAATTGGGGCCTAGTGTGGTTGTGTACGTGTGATATACATACACTTTTTTTGGATCATATTTTCTATTCCGCTATTTAATCAAAAACCTTTGGGGATCAGTTAAATTGGGGGATAGTCTGTGTTGGTACGTGTGAGAGAGATCCACCTTTCCAAGTTGTTGGGGTTCATCTCATACTTCTGAAGGTTTGAGGGTGCTGCCTGTTCCATACTCCCCCTACTCCTAGCCTTTTAGGGGTACAAACAATAGTAATTGGGGCCTAGTGTGGTTGTGTACGTGCGAGATACATACACTTTTTTTGATCATATTTCCTATTCCGCTATTCAATAAAAACCTTTGAGGATCAATTGAATTGCGGGATAGTCTGTGTCGGTACGTGTGAGAGAGATCCACCTTTCCAAGTTGTTGGGGTTCATCTCATACTTCTGAAGGTTTGAGGGTGCTGCCTGTTCCATACCCCCCCTACTCCTCATCTAGCCTTTTAGGGGTACAAACAATAGTAATTGGGGCCTAGTGTGGTTGTGTACGTGCGAGATACATACACTTTTTTTGATCATATTTCCTATTCCGCTATTCAATAAAAACCTTTGAGGATCAATTGAATTGCGGGATAGTCTGTGTCGGTACGTGTGAGAGAGATCCACCTTTCCAAGTTGTTGGGGTTCATCTCATACTTCTGAAGGTTTGAGGGTGCTGCCTGTTCCATACCCCCCCTACTCCTCATCTAGCCTTTTAGGGGTACAAACAATAGTAATTGGGGCCTAGTGTGGTTGTGTACGTGCGAGATACATACACTTTTTTTGATCATATTTCCTATTCCGCTATTCAATAAAAACCTTTGAGGATCAATTGAATTGCGGGATAGTCTGTGTCGGTACGTGTGAGAGAGATCCACCTTTCCAAGTTGTTGGGGTTCATCTCATACTTCTGAAGGTTTGAGGGTGCTGCCTGTTCCATACTCCCCCTACTCCTCATCTAGCCTTTTAGGGGTACAAACAATAGTAATTGGGGCCTAGTGTGGTTGTGTACGTGTGATATACATACACTTTTTTTGGATCATATTTTCTATTCCGCTATTTAATCAAAAACCTTTGGGGATCAGTTAAATTGGGGGATAGTCTGTGTTGGTACGTGTGAGAGAGATCCACCTTTCCAAGTTGTTGGGGTTCATCTCATACTTCTGAAGGTTTGAGGGTGCTGCCTGTTCCATACTCCCCCTACTCCTAGCCTTTTAGGGGTACAAACAATAGTAATTGGGGCCTAGTGTGGTTGTGTACGTGTGATATACATACACTTTTTTGGGATCATATTTTCTATTCCGCTATTTAATCAAAAACCTTTGGGGATCAGTTAAATTGGGGGATAGTCTGTGTTGGTACGTGTGAGAGAGATCCACCTTTCCAAGTTGTTGGGGTTCATCTCATACTTCTGAAGGTTTGAGGGTGCTGCCTGTTCCATACTCCCCCTACTCCTAGCCTTTTAGGGGTACAAACAATAGTAATTGGGGCCTAGTGTGGTTGTGTACGTGTGATATACATACACTTTTTTGGGATCATATTTTCTATTCCGCTATTTAATCAAAAACCTTTGGGGATCAGTTAAATTGGGGGATAGTCTGTGTTGGTACGTGTGAGAGAGATCCACCTTTCCAAGTTGTTGGGGTTCATCTCATACTTCTGAAGGTTTGAGGGTGCTGCCTGTTCCATACTCCCCCTACTCCTAGCCTTTTAGGGGTACAAACAATAGTAATTGGGGCCTAGTGTGGTTGTGTACGTGTGATATACATACACTTTTTTGGGATCATATTTTCTATTCCGCTATTCAATAAAAACCTTTCTAGGGCAAGATCTTAAATTACAGAAATATGAGGAGACCGTCAAATAAGGGCCGTGGCCTGGGTCGTGGTGCTGCTGGTAGAGCTCCTGTTGCAAGGAGAGGACATGGTCGATCTGTGCCAGCTACACGCACAAGTGAAACACCTTCCTCAAGTGTGAGTAGGCGACAGAACCTGCATCAGTATTTGGTAGGGCATCAAACGCCCCTAGAAGTGATGAGGCCAGAACAAGTTGAGGCGATAGTAGATTGGTTTGCTGCTGACAGTGCCTCCAGTTCCTTCACATTGTCTCCCACCCAGTCTACTGCAGAAAGGTCAGAGTTGGCACCTGCAGCCAATGTCCAACCGTCTTTCACCTCACCCCCTTGCAAATCAGGCCAGCAGTCTGAGCCCCAAGCCATACAGCAGTCTCTTATTCTTTTTGAGGACTCTGTCAGCAGGGTTTCCCAGGGCCATCCACCTAGCCCTGCCCCAGAAGTGGAAGAGATTGAGTGCAGCGATGCCCAACCACTTATTTCTCAAGATGAGTACATGCAAGGATCATCGCAGCACGTCTCCGATGATGACGAAACGCAGGTGCCAACTGCTGCGGCGTTCAGCATTGTGGAGACCGACAAGGAGGGCAGGGGTGAAGACTGGGTGGAAGATGATGTGGAGGACGATGAGGTCCTCGACCCCACATGGAATGAACGTCATGCAGGTGACCTGAGTAGTTTGGAGGAAGAGGCGGTGGTCGCACAGAGCCACCAGCACAGCAGAAGAGGGAGCAGGGTGCAGAAGCGGAGCGGCCGTGCCCTAGACACTACGCCCGCTACTGCCCAACGCAGCAAGGGAACGAGCGCACCAAAGTCAGCTCAAAGGAGTTCTCTAGCGTGGAAGTTCTTTAGAAAATGTGCTGATGACAGGACACGAGTGGTTTGCACCCTGTGCAATCAGAGCTTGAAGCGAGGCATGAACCTTCTCAACCTGAGCACAACCTGCATGATCAGGCATCTAAGTGCAAAGCACGAGCTGCAGTGGAGTACACACCTTCAAAACCAAGAAACGTCTCTGGCTCATCCTGCTTCCTCTTCTGCTGCAGTCTCGGCCGCTCCAGCCACATCTGTAGTGATACCGGCACCTGCCACCCCGCAAACAGACGATCTGTCAGCAACACCACCACCTGGGTCACCAACAACCATCTCCACAATGTCCCGTGGAAGCGTTCAGCTTTCCATCTCCCAAACACTTGAGAGGAAGAGGAAGTACCCCCCTACCCACCCGCGATCCCTGGCCCTGAATGCCAGCATTTCAAAATTATTGGCCTTTGAAATGCTGTCATTCCGTCTGGTGGAGACGCACAGTTTTAAAAACCTTATGTCGGTGGCTGTCCCACAGTACGTCGTGCCCAGCCGCCACTACTTTTCCAGGCAAGCCATCCCTTCCCTGCACAACCAAGTGGGGGAAAATATCAGGTGTGCACTGCGCAACGCCATCTGTGCCAAGGTCCACCTAACTACGGATACGTGGACCAGTAAGCACGGTCAGGGGCGTTATATCTCCCTAACGGCACACTGGGTAAATGCAGTGGCGGATGGGCCTGAGGCGGATAGCAATTTGGCGCATGTCCTTCCACCACCGAGGATTGCAGGGCGCTTCAGTTTGCCTCCTGTTCGTAACTCCTCCTACTCCGCTTCCTCATCCTCTACCGCCTCCTCATCCGGACAGCGTAACACCTTCACCACCAACTTCAGCACGGCCAGGGGTAAACGACAGCAGGCAGTTTTACAACTTGCCTGTTTGGGGGACAAACCACACACCGCGCAGGAGTTGTGGAGGAGCATGGAACAGCAGACAAATGAGTGGTTGCTGCCAGTGAGCCTCAAGCCCGGCCTGGTGGTGTGTGATAACGGGCGAAATCTCATAGCAGCTCTGGGCCTAGCCGGTTTGACGCACATCCCTTGCCTGGCGCATGTGCTGAATTTGGTGGTGCAGAGGTTCCTTAAAAACTACCCCGATATGTCAGAGCTGCTGCAGAAAGTGCGGGCCGTTTGTGCGCACTTTCGGCGTTCTCACCCTGCTGCTGCTCGCCTGGCAGCGCTGCAGCGTAACTTCGGCCTTCCCGCTCACCGCCTCATATGTGACGTGCCCACAAGGTGGAACTCCACCTTGCACATGCTGGAAAGACTGTGCGAGCAGCAGCAGGCCATAGTGGAGTTTCAGCTGCAGCACGCACGCGTGAGTCGCTCTGCGGAACAGCACCACTTCACCACCAATAACTGGGCCTCCATGCGAGACCTGTGTGCCTTGTTGCGCTGTTTTGAGTACTCCACCAACATGGCCAGTGGCAATGACGCCGTTCTCAGCTTAACTATCCCACTTCTATGCCTCCTTGAAAAAACAATTCGGGCGATGATGGAAGAGGATGTGGCACAGGATGAGGAGGAGGAGGAGGATGAAGAGGTAACATTTCCAAGGCTTTCAGGGCAGTCATTCGCAAGGGGCTCCGAGGGTGGGTTCCTGCACACGCAAACGCCAGGGACGCAATTGTCCAGCAGGGGCACAGTTCTGGAGGATGAGGAGGATGAGGAGGAGGAGGAGCTGGAGGAGGAGATGGAACCATGTTCACAGCAGGGTGGCACCCAGGCCAGCTCATGGCCATCACTGGTGCGTGGCTGGGGGGATACAGAGGACACGGACGATACACCTCCCACAGAGGACAGCCTTTCGTCGCCTCTGGGCAGCCTGGCACACATGAGCGATTACATGCTGCAGTGTCTCCACAACGACCGCCGAGTTGCCCACATTCTAACTTGTGCTGATTACTGGGTGGCCACGCTGCTGGATCCCCGTTACAAGGACAACGTACCGTCCTTAATTCACTCACTGGAGCGCGATCGCAAGATGCGCGAGTACAAGCGCACGCTGGTAGACGCCATGCTGCTGGCATTCCCATCTGACAGCGGGGCCACAGTGGAAGCACAAGGCAGAGGAGGAGGAGGAGGAGGTCGCCAACGCAACCAGGGTACCGCCAGCACCTCAGAAGGCAGGGTTAGCATGGCCGAAATGTGGAAAAGCTTTGTCAGCACGCCACAACAAACAGCAGCACCAGCAGCTCAGATGGAACGTCTTAGCAGGAGGCAGCATTTTACCAACATGGTGGAGCAGTATGTGTGCACACGCCTACATGTAGTGAATGACGGGTCTGCCCCCTTCAACTTCTGGGTCTCCAAATTGGGCACATGGCCTGAGCTTGCCCTTTACGCCTTGGAGGTGCTGGCGTGCCCTGCAGCCAGTGTATTATCTGAACGGGTATTTAGCACGGCTGGGGGCGTTATAACAGACAAGCGCAGCCGCCTGTCCAGAGACAATGTGGACAAGCTCACGTTCATTAAAATGAACCAGGCATGGATCCCACGGGACTTTTCCGTACCTTATGCAGAATAGCAATGGATACCGACCTTACCCACCCATTGTTCCATTTTTGCTCTTTCTCACTCTTTTGGGGTGTACCCTCATTTAAAATTTTTGAAAAGAAGCAGTGTTGGCTACCTCGTCCTCCTCCTCAGGGCCAGATTAATGTAGGGGCTATTGGAGCTGCAGCTCCAGGCCCCTACCTTTTATATAGGCCCCGGGTTGGCCATATTCACTGTTACCGCTCTTCTGTCACTTGTAAACACAGAAGTCTGGCTTCTATGCTCGCTTCCCCAGGCAGCACCCTCAGAACCTCCCCACACAGCGTGAAGGCCGGACAAGGAGGGACAGTTGGCGATGCATGGATGTGTTTATGGGCTTCAGAGACAGCATCCCATGTTGAATTAGGCATGCATGGCTGCACCCTTCCTCCTCTGGGTGCATGGCAAGGCACGGCCCTTAAGGCCCTTCAAAATCCTCAGCACCAAGCCCATGATGCTGTTAATCCGGCCCTGGTCCTCCTCCACCGCCGCTTCCACCTACACCGCCCATAGGTGTGCGCAGCCTATTGCATTAAGGTGTGCACCCCAAAGTTGAAATACACATGCATGTGTTTGCCAGCAGGGAGAGTAATGTATCGGGGCCATGTACCTGTAGGCAAGGAGAAATAGAGCAGAGCAGGTCCCAGGGAGATCTTTCCCATCTCCTCACTGGCAATGCTATGTGCCCTAGGTGATTAGGGTGTGCCCAGGCACACCCAGCACACCCTGTGCGCACGCCTATGTCACCGCCACATCCACCACCACCTCAACCTCCCTCCTACTCCATATGGGCCTCGTCCTTCAGAGATGAAGAAGAACATTGTTTTATTTTTCTGTTTTTTTTTTGTTGTTTTAAGTTATTTCCCTATCCACATTTGTTTGCAGAGCACTTGCCATGCTCTTAATTACGTTTTGCTGCCATTTGCAGCACTCTAGCCCTTTCCTTTGGTGTTTTAGAGCCATTTTAGTGCCTTAAAGTTCGGGTCCCCATTGACTTCAATGGGGTTCGGTGTCCGGGAAAAGTTCGGTAAAAGTCCGGGACACGGACCCGGACTTTTTTTTAAAGTTCGGCCGAACCCGTCGAACACGGACATCTAGGTGTTCGCTCAACCCTACTCACAACCTAAACATGCTTCAGAGCAGATCATTCCCGCCACATCACTTCCCCTTTAGGCATTTCCAACTAGAAAAACAACACTTTAATGGGCAATCAACAAGCATTTCTGTTGCTTTTTCAAGGCTTCAAAAACACATAATAAATGCTATAGGTGTGTTAAGGAGCATTGCTTTGTTCTTCATAATCAACACATGTGAAGGAGCCCTAACAGTGTTGCAAGACCAGAAAAAAAGGAAAGAAGTAAAAATCAATAAAGATTTACCTGTCTTACCATCACGCTTCTCCAATTTTACTGCTCAAACCCAGAAGACTCCCTTAAGGACAACAACATTCAGTGGGCTGACATGATCGTAGAGGAGGAAAATGCAATCCAAGAGGCCCAAGATTTATAAAAGTGCTCTTGCACCTTATGGACCCATTCTTTACTCAAGTAAGCCAGGCACTCCCTGAATGTAGGGGCTCTACTTTGCTTCCATAATAATAGTATCAAACTTTTTACAGTATTCAACAAGTGTAGTAGAGGGGATCTCTTATATGACCCAAAAGACACAGAGGGGTCATGAAAAAGGACTACAAGGGGGTCATTCAGAAAGGTGTGCTGTGTTGCCTGCCAGAAGAATTTCGCACCTCTATCCAGTAAGGACTACGGTAGGGGCAGTCCCAACACAGGTGCAAGAATGTACCGCACTCACCACACTCCTGTCAAAACTTTGCACAAACAATCGAGTACATCAGGGACAACTTATCAGGGACCCTATACCACTGAGAGAGAAATTGATCACAATTTTCCAGCATCTTATAATGAATAAAGTTCACATGAGTCAACTTGCAATCTTAAAGACCACCCGCCCTGAAATTGTCCTTTCCAACTTCTACTCCCATGCTCAAACATAATATGGAATAGTCTAAGATCTTTCCCCAGAAGCAACCTATATGTGTCTGAGAGGAGACGAAGAGAAGGGTTATGATTATTACACAGCAAAGGGGATAGGGTCTTTGCACAATCTAAATGCTTTCTCTAGGCTATGATGAAAACTAAGCAGCTAGGTATATTTCCAAGAGTCTAAATACAGGAAGTTCTAAAAGGAACAAAGAGTAACACATACTTGGAAAATTCCCTGAGATGCTTCAGCAGTCAGGGGCATGTGCCAAGATCCTGCCTGCTAGCATTTTCTCCAAAGGGATCCAGAGCCTATCTTGCAGACGCATATTCCAGTTAATTATGTTAGCTAGGGTGTATGCTTTATAGTATAAATTAAAATTGTTGAGGTCCAAACTCTCAGCCTATTTTGATGGCCATAGTAATGAATAAGACAGCCCCCCCCCCATGCAAACGTAATAAATAGAGTGCAGATACTAAGGAATTACATCCTGGGGATAGAAAACAGGATCACTTGAGCCAATTTAAACTTTTAAAATAGAAGTGATGCTTGAGAGCAGGGACCACAAGAGTCTATTACCTCAGATCATCCATCTATAGGATTATAGATTACATCAGATATCAGTGAGAGTATTGTTAATCGGTCACTTGCGTACATCTATAACCACCACAGCTCATCTATAGGGCTATCAATTACATCATATCAGGTCAGTTGCGTATACCCTATATTGAGCTGTATCAACATCATGTCTGAAAGGCCGACAAGGAGAGGCCGACGCTTACAGGCTACGAAAAGAGCGCAAGCAGCCTCTGTGTCCATTGTGAAAAGTGGTGGTCACAGTCAACATAGTGCATCCTCTGCAGGCGGGGCACGCCCGTCTTTTATTTCCGGCGCTACCCGTGATCATCCACAACATGTGGAAGAGTTGGTGGAGTGGATCAATAAGCCGTCCTCATCCTCCTCTTCCTCTGACACCCACGCTCCCAGTAGTTTGCCTTCCACCGCAGCTGCCAAAGTGGCCCATTCCACAGGCTCCTTCTCCACAGCTACTCCTTCAGTCGCCCCACCATCATGCACGGAGGAGTCACCTGAACTATTCGATCATAGGGTCAGTGACATGCTCCTGGAGGATGCGCAGCAAGTTGAAAGCTGTAATGTTGGTTCCCAGGTTGATGAAGGGAATGACGTGAGCCTAGAGAGAGGGGGTGACAATGACGGACAAGAAACCAGCAGTCATGTTGCCACAGCTGAAGCATATTGCCAAGTATGCTCCAGTGATGAGGAGGGAGGGGATGATGAGGTCACTGACTGTACTTGGGTGACTGACAGGATAGAGGAGGAGGAGGAGCAGGAGGGGGAGGATGAGGAGGATGCACAACTCCAACGAGGCAGGATGTGCTCCAGGGGCCGCAAAAGCAGTAGCCAGCCTATTGTGTCACAGCACAGAGCTCCACAGGTGCAGGGTGCTGCAAAATCCCTGCGGACTCCAAAAAGTTAATTAGTGTGGGCTTTTCATCATCTGTGCAGTAGACCGCAGAGTTGCTGTTTGCAACATCTGTCTAAAGCGGAACAAGCATGGCCAGAACACCGCCGCTTGGGCACTACATGCTTGACAAGGCATATGACGACATGCCATGCAGTCTGTTGGCAACAGCACCTGAAAGAGGCACCTGATCAAAACAAGCATACCGTACATCACCTTGCTCCTCATCTGCGATCTCTAACCCTACTATACCTCATGCCTTCTTAAATACCAGCATTGAGAGGGATGATGGTATAGCAATGAGTGGCACAGAGACTTGCACCCAATCTGCTAGCAGTACACCATCGCTTGATTTGAGCAGCAGGCAAATTTCACTACCCCAGTATTTGAAATGTAGAAAGAAATACTGTCCCAGCCATCCACATGCTCAGGGTCTTAATGCTAGCTTGGCCAAATTGCTAGCATTACAGTTGCTCCCTTTTCATCTGGTAGACTCGGCTTCCTTTCGCGAATTTGTGGAATGTGCTGCACTACAGTGGCAGGTCCCAAAAAGGCATTTCTTTTCACCTAAGGCCATTCCTGCTCTCTACAGTCATGTGGAAGGTAGTGTTTTGGCCTCGTTGGACAAAGTGGTCAGCAGGAAGGTGCACATTACTGCTGACTCTTGGTCCAGCAGGCATGGATAGGGACGTTACATTTCTTTCACAGTGCACTGGGTAACTCTGCTGGCAGCTGTGAGGATGCAGGACAGAGTTCGGTGTTGCAGCTTGTTTTGCCACCACGCCTCCAAAAAGCTGGTGCTGGTTCTGCCACATCTGGCTACTCCACCACCACCTCCTCCTCCTCCTTCTCCTCCTTGTCCTCTTCTGCTCAGTTCTCCTCTGCAGCAGCAGTGCTCCCTAAGCGTTCAAGGGGCTATGCAAGTAGTCAGGCTAAAAGATGCCATGCTGTGCTTCAGTTGGTCTGTCTAGGGGATAGGAGTCACACCGGTGCAGAGATTCTGTCAGCTCTGCAGGGGCAGGCTCAGAGATGGTTGACGCCACGACAGCTTGAGCCAGGAATGATTGTATGCGATAATGGCACCAACCTTCTCTCCGCCCTCCGACAGGGACACTTGACACATGTTCCATGCTTGGCACATGTTATGAATCTGCTGGTGCAGCGTTTCTTGAGCAGATACCCGGGCTTCCAAGATCTCCTGAGGCAAGCCAGGAAAGTCTGTGGCCATTTCCGCCATTCGTTCAATGCCAGTGCTCGCTTATCTGTCATTCAACGGTAATTCAACCTGCCCACCAACCGCCTCATTTGTGACATCCCCACCAGGTGGAACTCAACGTTGGCAATGCTGCAGCGGCTTCACATGCTGCAGAGGGCCATCAATGAATACCTGTGTAAGCATGGCCCAAGGACAGGGTCAGGGAAGCTTGTTTTTTTTTTCACCACACCAGTGGCTTTTGATTAAGGATGCATGCATTGTCACCATTTGAGGAGGCCACAAAGATGGTGACCTGGGACGATGCATGCATCAGTGACACTATCCCGCTAGTCTACGTGCTGGAGCACACGCTGCGTGGAATCATGGACAGGGCACTTGAGGCAGAACAGCGGCAGGAAGAGGAGGACTTCATTTCCTCACAAGGCCCCCTTTTTGCAGATATCATTCCTGCAGGGTCACAAAACACACAGGAGGAAGAGGAGGATGAGGATTTCGGCAGCATGGATGTATAGGATAGCATACAGCAGTCTTCAAGGGATGGTTTTGATTCCCCAGAAACCCCAGGAGTTGTACATGGTTGGAGAGAGGTTGCTCCTGCTGACAATGTCATACTTAGTGACCCAGAGGACTCAGAAGCTCATGCCTCCTCCAACTTACGTTGCATGTGCTCCCTGGTTCTGCAAAGCCTGCAAAAAGACCCAAGGATTCATGCTATCAAGGAGAGGGGTAATTACTGGTTGGCAACCCTTCCTGATCCACGTTACAAGGGTAAAGTTGCAGAGCTCATCCTGCCTTCGCAGAGGGAGCAGAGGATGAAACATCATGAGAAGGCCTTGAAAAAAAATGTGTGTACCGCCTTTCCAGACACTGGGAGGTCAATATTCTCTGGACGTGTTTCTGAGGCATCGTTCAACCAAAGGAAGAGCGGTGGAGAAGGCGACCGGCTGACCGATGCCTTTAAACGGTTCTTTTGTCCTCAGCAGCACCCAGGGCCATGATTATTTAGGTGCAAGAGTAGACTTGGAGACCTTTACAGCTGCACATCCACTGGCTTACTGGGTCTTGAGGATGGACCACTGGCCAGAACTTGCTCAATATGCAATGGAGCTACTGGCCTGTCCTGCTTCCAGCGTGCTTTCCGAACAGATGTTCAGTGCTGCTGGAGGTTTTGTGACGGACAAAAGAGTGCGTCTGTCCACAGACTCTGTTGACCAGCTGACTTTCATCAAAATGAACCAGTCCTGGATCAACAAGCTGATGTAACTTATTGAATTTGATAGGGGTCTGCCATCCCTTGGAGACTGCATATGCTGCCTATCCTATTCCTCTACCTTTATTCTGCTAGCTTCCAACAATGTTTTTGGTTTAGGTCACTACCAACCCCCAAGGCCTAATTTTTCTGCAGTTGTATGACAGCTGCATACAATTTAAATGTCGTATGTCATTTTCAACAGCAGGCCCTGTCCCGGTGCCCTGCCAACTGTGAGGGTTTACGGTGTTCAGGCACCACCAACACCAAAGGCCTAATTTTTGGCACCTGTGTAGTACATGCAATTTCAAATTTGTATGGAATTCTTACCAGCCGTTCTCGTTTCTGTACCCAGCAAGAGTAACTGCGAGGCCTCGGTTACGGTGTTCAGGCACCACCTACGGCAAAGGCCCAATTTTTGGCACCTGTGTAGCACATGCAATTTCATATTTGTATGGAATTCTTACCAGCAGGTCCCATTCCTGCACCCAGCAAGAGCAACTGCGAGGCCTTAGTTACGGTGTTCAGGCACTACCAGCAGCAAAGGCCCAATTTTTGGGACCTGTGTAGCACATGGAATTTCAAATTTGTGTGCAATTCTTACCAGCAGGTCCCCTTCCTGCTCCCAGCAAGAGTAACTGCAAGGCCTTGGTTACGGTGTTCAGGCACCACCTATGGCAAAGGTCCAATTTTGGCACTTGTATAGCACATGCAATTTCAAATTTGTATGGAATTCCTACCAGCAGGTCCCGTTCCTGCACCCAGCAAGAGTAACTGCGAGGCTTTGGTTACAGTGTTCAGGCACCACCAACAGCAAAGGCCCAATTTTCGGCACCTGTTTGACAAGTACATGCAATTTCAAATTTGTATGGATTTTTTTAGCAGCAGGGCCCGTTCCTGCGCCCAGCAAGAGTAACTGCGAGGGGTTACGGTGTTCAGGCACCACCAACAAACAAGGCCCAATTTTTCTGCACCCATATGACAAGTACATGCGATTTGAAATTCGTATGAATATTTGTATATGACATTTTTTGCTTTAGAAATGTCAGTATTGCTGCGGCAGGCTACATACATTGTAGAGATGCACTACTTTACAGGCACATTCAGGGGACCCCTCAGGTAATCAAAGAGAAAGTTTGACCGCACTCAGGAGTTGATGAAAATGGAAGTGTTTTATTCCCCATAAAACTTGAATACATAAGTGCGTCACACGGACATGGGACAGGTTGACGCATTTCACGATTCTACAGATCGCTTACCCATAACCCCTCAGGCACGATATTTGAAGGAATTTTTCTTTTTTATAGTTTCACTTTAAGCCTCATTAAAATCAGTAAATCAGTGCTCCTTTAAAAACGATCGTTTTTAAAAACTTTTTTTTTCATTGCTAAATGTTCCCCAGGTCAGGACCCAGACCCCCATACACTTTTTTGGGGCAATAACTTGCATTTAAGCCTTCAAAATGAGGCTGTTTGATTTTCGATGTTCGAGTCCCATAGACTTCAATGGGGTTCGTTTGTTCGAACAAACTTATCCTCTGTTTGCGGTGTTCTGGTGCGAACCGAACAGGGTGGGGTGTTCGGCTCATCACTACTCGAGAGCATGCAGAAATGTGTACTCCGTTCTTCCCAAGATAAACTGTATGCTCTAGCACTCTAGGTGATAATATTTGAAGGTGCTAAAGCAAGGAGTGAAAACTTTGGTGCATCAGAGGAGAAGCAAAGTGATGAGGTGGAACAGAAACAGAGCAAACTAAGAGGTGTTATATGCAGGGTCCTGATTTAGGGAGAACTTTCTGAAAGGCAAGAGCAGGAGATCTGAAAAGGAGAATGGACAGGTATAGTATACTCCTGGAAGCTCCTTTCACAGTTCCCACCAATAGTTCTCTACCATGGCACACTTAGCATATCGTGTTTCCCCGAAAATAAGACCTACCCTGAAAATAAGAACTACTGTTATTTTTGGCGAAGGCTGCAATATAAGCCCTGCCCCGAAAATAAGCCCTAGTAAAATCCTAGCATCCACTCTATTACTGTGTTATATAATGTCCAGGGTGTTTCTGTAATTTAATAGTGTGAAATACCTTCATTACAGCGCCGCTCGACGCTCAGCTGATTCCCTGCTCTGCTCTTCTCCTCCTCTCATAGCTGTCAAAGGGGGATCTCAGCCCTTCCCCTCTGCAGTGTTCAGAGTGGTTCACGGAAGCACACATTCCTGTTTTTTTGGCTCTCCCTCTCTCTGCTGGCCGCTGTCTGTATCGAGCACATTCCTGTATCTCAGCTCTCTCCTCCCTCTGCTGGCTGCTGTTGGTATTGCACATATTAATGTATCTTGGCTCTCTCCTCCCTCTGCTGGCGCTTCTGTGACTCCTAGCTGTCAGCGGGGGAGAAGAGAAGGACAGCAGAGTGGGAGATGAGCTGAGCAGCGCTGTAACGAAGGTATTTCACACTAATATATTACAGAAACACCCTGGACATTATATAATAGAGTGGATTCTAGAATTTTAAAACCACATTTACTAGGTTCACTCAGGGGATTCCTGACAGGCAGGGAAGGAGAGAAGACAGCACATTACAAATAAGAGCTACCCCAAAATTAAGCCCTACTGTGTCTTTTGGTGCCAAAATTAATAATAGGCACGTGCTTATTTTCAGGTAAATATCGGTAGTACACTTTATTAACTTACAGAAATCTGTCCTTACTATGAAAGGACAAATTGGTTGTGTTTGCCCTCAGGACAAAAGTTACCATGAGTACAATGAATATCTTCCATTAGCATTCAGCATTAAAGCATAGGGAGGTCCTGACATGTTCCTTTATTGCTGGATACTAACAGCAGTTATTGACTCACTCTAATGCTTACAGCTTCCTCTGGCAGCACTTCTGCTTTGGAGAGACAATGGAACTGTAATGTATAGAGAATTGATTTATAATCCAATATGAGCTTCTGCAACCAAAGCTCTGCAATTTATTATTGCATCCAAAGATTTCAAAGCTTACATAGGACCATTCTTATAATATAAAGTACTGTGCAAAGGTTTTAGGCAAGTGTGAAAAATAATGTAAACAAAGAATGCTTTCAGAAAAAAAAGTGTTAGGCCCCGTTCACACTGGGGCGATCCGACTTCCACGGGCGACCTCACAGGTCGCGGCGCGCAGCTCGCACCGCGACCTCGGAGCGGCCGGCACGGACTTCATAACATTGAAGTCAATGCAGGTCGCTCCAGGTCGCCCCAAAGAAGCTCCGGACCCTTTTTCCAAATTGGAGCGACTTGCGTCGCTCCTATTAGAACGGGTCCACAGCTTCTCTATGCGAGGCGACCTACGGCGACCTGTCAGGCAAGCAGGTCGCCTGACAGGTCGCCCCAGTGTGAACGGGGACTTAATCATTTATTTTGATCAATTACAAAATAGAAAACAAATGAACAGAAGATAAATACAAATCAAATCAATATTTGGTGTGACACACTTTGCCTTCAAAACTGCATCGATTATTCTAAGTGCACTTGCAAACAGTTTTTGAAGGAACTCGGCAGGTAGGTTGTTCCAAACATCTTGGAGAAATAACAGTAGATCTTCTGTGGATGCTATAGGCTGCCTTAAATCCTTTTGTCTCTTCATGTAATCCCAGACAGACTGGATGATATTGAGGTCAGGGATCTATGGGGGCCAAACCATCACTTTGTCAAGGTCTTACCTTTCCCTCCTGTTGGCAGCCATCTTGGACATGTGCAGACTGCTGCTTCTTATAGACTCTGATTGCATCATCACTTGCCTGCTGCCTGGGCATTGCACAGTGATGATGCTGCACACCTGACTATATCTATCAACTGATGGGTTGCAATCCTTGCCCTTGTGTTTGTGTTTCAAGGTACATCTCTGCTAGCAGTCTTCTGTTCTCCGTGTTCCTCTGTGTATGACCTGGCTTGGCTGACGACTCTCTTGGCTCTCGACTCCGCATTGGCAGACGATCCCGCATCGGCAGACAACCTGATATTGGTAGACTCCCCGCTTCTGGACCCGACCCCGACTTGGATGACTAACCACTTTTGCACTTGACGCCAGCTTGTTCCTGCTCCCACTTTCTCACTCTTGCTGTGCGTTTATTGTTGCTTGCTCCAATAAACTGCTTTATTTTACCTGCATCCCCGTGATCCCCGTGTGGTCTGGTTTCCTGGCACCCTGACACACTTCCAGGATTTCTTGTTCTTCTTTACGCTAAAGATAGTTCTTAATGACATTGGCTATATGTTTGGGGTCGTCCTGCTGCAGAATACATTTTTGGCCAATCACATGCCTCCCTGATGATATGGCATGATGGATAAGTATCTGCCTGTGTTACTCAGCATTGAGGACACCATCGATTCTGACCAAATCTCCAACTTAATTTGCAGAAACGCAACCCAAAGTTTGCAAGGAACCTCTACCATTCTTCACTATTGCCTGGAGACACTCATTATTGTACTGCTCTCCAGTCCTTCTGTCTCCTGCTACAGTTACATTTTATACAATTTGACTCATCAGTCCAGAGCTGCCATTTTTCTGAACCCCAGTTTCTATGTTTTTGTGCATAGTTGAATCACTTAGCCTTGTTTTCATGTTGGAGGTAGGGCTTTTTGGCTGCAATTCTTCCATGAAGACCACTACTGGCCAGCCTTCTCTGGATAGTAGATGTGTGTACGAGGGTCCCATTAGTTTCTGCCAGTTCTGTGCTGCTGGACATCTTTTTATATCAAAGAGAAGGAAGCATAATGTGTCTTTCATCTGCTGCATTGTTTTCTTGGCCAACCACTGTGTCTACGGTCCTCAACGTTTCTTGTCCTTTCTCAAAAGAGCTTAAAAAACACATCTTAGACCCAAGTCTGCTTTGAAATCTTTAAGAAAAATACAGCCAAACACTTCCAGAGCTCAATGGTCCTCATTAAGGGGACGGCTGAAACTGCGACGCAACATGTGCATGGTCCAATGCCAGGTGGATGCAGCCCTCCTCGGATAGGGGTATCCAGTTTGGAACTACAAAAACAAAAGAAGGGAAGGAGCAATCCCTGGTGCATTACTGGAGTAAAAAATTATTTATTTTAAATAAAAGAAAACCAATAAAATGCATACTCACAAAAGTGCAGAGGTTTACAGCATATACATGGAAGGATGCCATGAGGTAGAAAATGCAAGTGCTTCTACAACCTCACACGCTGTTGTGTTTTGGGGGCGCACCCTTGAAATGCGTCAACCTGCCTAATGTGAGGTTGTGGAAGCACTTGCATTTTCTATCTCATGGCATCCTTCCGCTTATATGCTGTAAACCTATGCACTTTTGTGAGTATGCATTTTATTGGTTTTCTTTTATGTCAATAAAAAACGTTTTACTCTGGTAATGCATCGGGCTTGCGCCATTCCCTTCTTTTCTTTTTGCTTTGAAATTCTTGCCTGGGAGAGACTTTGGTGATGCAGTATAACTACCTTGTGTCTTATTGCTGTGCTCAGTCTTGCCATGGTGTATGACCCATGACATGAAACTGTTTACCATAGTCTCACCTTAGGAGCAGCATTTGGCTGTTCCTCGCCCAATTTTAAGTCCTCTTACAAGCTTTACTGTGGGAGACTAGATATAGGGAATGCAGGGTCCCGGGTTTAGTAACACTTTAATATCACTGCATTCTGCAGGATATAGAAGAGGCAAATTGCACTTAAAAATATGCAGTTTACCTTATGTTATTATGTATCACTGGAAATTAAAAAAAAAAAGAAATAATAAACTATAGTTCTACTTTAATATACAAGTATCCTGTATCCTCATTCCTGTGCATTTCTAAGTTACAGCTTGAGTTGTTGCTCTATGTTTAAATATTTTTACTATTAATCTTTAGGCAATCTATGTTACATTTTGCGTCTTATTTTATTCTAGATAAATATTATGTTTTACATTGTTGAATCATGGTTTGACTATTATATTTAAAATGAACATGATTTATTTGAGATCCTCAAACTGACTTTCTAGAAAACAATTTTTTAAATAAAGTGACAAATAACAAACCTATTTGCATTTTGGCAAGAAAGATTTTCAAAATACCTCCAGAACTTGCAAAGAATCCTCTGCAAATCTCGACTTTCTGAAAGCAGGTATTACATATGCATGCCTGCAAGACATTTGGATACTAAATTTGAAAGCCATTTAGCCAAAAAAGCATTTGTCAGGTCAGCTACAGTAATGATGTTGGATGAGAAGACCTTGCTTACAATTTAGTGTTCTAAGTAGGGTTGAGATCAGGGCTCTGTGCAGGCGGTTCAAGTTCCTCCACACCAAACCCATGAAACCATGAGGTTGGTTCAATAAAGGCAAACATACAGACATCTCAAGTCTCCCGCAAGTCGCGGGAGACTCCCGCTTTCCGCCCTGAGCTCACGGACACCCGCGAGCTCAGGGCAATATCCCGGCTCTGTGTGTGAGTCAGATGACTCATCGATGCAGGCAGAAGAGTGTGTCAGCAAGCCTGCACGGAGCCGAAGTAGATCCGGCTCACAGGCGGAGTGATATGAGTCATGCACTCCGCCTGTGGGAGGAGCTGCAGAGAGCAAGCAGAGGCTTTGCTCTCTACTACAGCCACATCTTATACTCCAGGAGGCATTTTGGCACGCCAATTATCGTGACACCCCACTCTGTGACAGACACAGTGAGAGCAGCACCAGAGAGCCAGCACCTGAGACCAGTACCAGCAAATGACCAGCACCTATGACCAGCGCCAGTACCAGCACCAGTGACCAGCACCAGTGACCAGGCCAGGACCAGCACCAGTGACCAGGCCAGTACCAGTGACCAGGCCAGTACCAGCACCAGTGACTAGCACCAGTGACCAGGCCAATACCAGCACCAGTGACCAGCACCAGTGACCAGGCCAGTACCAGCACCAGTGACCAGGCCAGTACCAGCACCAGTGACCAGCACCAGTACCAGTGACCAGGCCAGTACCAGCACCAGTGACCAGGCCAGTACCAGCACCAGTGACCAGTACCAGCACCATTCTTTGGTTATGCAGATCGATTGTTGCAGCAGCTGACCGGGTGGCTGGTCTCAGACTATCTTGGAGGTGAAGATGCTGGATGGGGGTTACACGTGCTCTGCGGTTGTAAGGCCTGTTGGATGTACTGCCAAATTCTCTGAAACGCCTTTGGAGACAGCTTATGGTAAAGAAATGAACATTCAATTCACAGACAACAGCTCTGGTGGACATTCCTGCAGTCAGCATGCCAATTGCACGCTCCCTCAAAACTTCTGACATTTTCTTTTTATTTTTGTTTATAGCGCAAAAAATGAAAAAACGCAGTGGTGATAAAATACCACCAAAAGAAAGCTCCTTATTTGGGAAAATGATTACAAATTTTATTTGGGTACAGCGTTGCATGACCACGCAATTGTCAGTTAAAGTAACGCAGTGCCACATCACAGAAAATGGCCTGGTCATGAAAGCGGGGGGGGGGGGGTAAATCTTTCAGAAGTCAAGTGGTTAATAGGAAAATACATATGGCTGGGACACAGCAGCGGTGCCATTGGCTCCCGTGGCTGTCAAAGTCAGTTAGCCAATCAGGAAGGAGAGGGGGCGAGGCGGGGCAGAGCGGCAGCTCTGTGTCAGAATGCACAACGGAGCTGCAGCTCGGCTCGGGTACCCCCATAGCAAGCTACTTGCTGTGGGGGCACTCAACAGGAGGGAGGAGCTAGGAGCAGCAACGAGAGACCCAAGAAGAGGAGGATCTAGGCTGCCCTGTTGAAAACAAACTACACAGAGGAGGCAAGTATGACATTTTTTTTTTTTTAATTAGAACAAGAGACTACAATCACTTTAAAGGCCCGTACACACGTACCGATCGTCGGCATACAAACGTCGGTGGACGAAGGATCTGCCGATTGTACGCGTGTTAGTATGGTGCCTCCGACAGATGTCTGCGCACAATCCGCGGACAAAAGTCTTTCGTGCAAACATGAAAATATTTGTATGCCGACACCAGAACGGACGATTGTTCGCCTGTCAGTACACAATTCGGCCGACAGACCGCAGATTTGCAAGACTGGGCATGCTCAGAAAATAGAAAACACAGGGAAAGTTAACCATTACATGACATCACTTCTGCAGTCGGCGGACAAAATTCTTGTGCTGTCCTTGTGCTGTCTTTGCACTTTTCAGCAGACACCGACATCCCGGGGAGAAAAGAGGAACATTTGTAAGCCGACCATCGGTACGTGTGTACGGGGCTTTAGTCACCTGCTCTTGCATTAATCTAATGTTGGCTGTACATTTAACAGTAAGCAATCAATTATAGATTTTATTGTTAATTCTCAATGACAATGGAGGTTTACTGAACAAACTGGCCACTTAAACCGGGGCATAGATGGGTTAGAGTCATAGTTGGCTCATACGGGACCGGCTGACATTTGAACCATCTATAGGCAGGCAGATTGTACCCAAGTCATCGTGTGATCCATGTGTTGATGGATGAACTAAGCGATTTTCTTTAGTTGCAGGAAATTAAATCATATCATGGATGGCCCGTCTTAGAGCAGAAGATTTCTGAAAGAAATAATTCAAAATAAAGAAATGACAGCTCGCACCCCCCCCCCCTCCACACTCTGACACCTTTCCGGCTGTCGGCTTGTAGTTTTCAATGAACTACCAGGGTCCTGTGAGCGCTGTGGTAGTTCATTCATTCTTCCAGTCAGCATGTATCAGCTTCCTCCTAAGAGGTAAGAGCATGTTGATACACTGAAAGATCTGCAGGAGACCTGCATGGTACCAGCGATCTGCTGGTACCTTTACAGGCTCCTGCAGCAGAAAATAATAAATACACATTTTTTTTTACCTGCAAAAGATTTTGCATTTACCCTTACCTTACCTAACTTACCCTTTATGACCCATGTGCATCAGTTAGGTGTACTGCTATGCATTAGGTTAAGGCACCCCATTCTTCTTCTGTGGCCTAACACACCACAACAGACTTAAAATTATACCTGTGCATTTTTGGTATCCCAGTGCACCACAACACACAGGTGGTGCATTTGGGTGTTTTTTTTTAAAATGAATGGCATTAACACATGTATTACTGCACATTGTGGTAACAAGTGCAAAGGTGTGAACAGGCCTTTATAATGCAGTGGAAACCTTGTCTTAAGTATTTTTCTTTTTAGAAAGAATTTTTCCAAATCATTTTTTCTAAGCAATCAGTAATTCCTGCGCACCAGAACTAATGATTATTTTAATAAGATCATCAGGTTACCCAAGTGCTGCGTAAAAAGTTTTACTACAGCACACAGGGATCATATATTTCTACTTGATTCATTACAGGATCCAGAAATTAAGCAAGGTACTGAATAAAAACACAAATCTCCTTGGTATCGTGCCCTATATAAGTAGATGTCTATTGATAACTTTAACAATAATGTTACAGAGAAGGATTCCAGTCTCAAATAGTCCTGTACTGCATATCAGATTTGGAGCAGTAACGGAATTTGCTATGGTGCTTGACATCTGTTATGTACGTGCTTGTTCCAGCGCAAGTATGGAACAAATCAAAGAATCAAATGAGTGACAGTCCCACAGGGAGCATCTTCAAAAACTAGTCGTCAGCACCAGATGCTCCTCCTCCTGTATTTTGTGCTGTCCTGCTTCACTTTAGGGTGCATTTCATGAATTATTCTTTTTAGTGAGCCTGATTTTCTTTATTGCATCAGGTTGGTGCACTTTTTGTTAGCATTTCCATTTTAGTACTGGGCTATCCCAGTCTTTTTGCTTGAGTCATGCAGGGTAACTAACTATGCTTCCTGCACCAATATGACGACACAGACAACGGTCAGGAGTGGCATGCACCATATTAACCAGATAGTTCTGTTTCAGGTCTATCTGTGACACCAGTGCCATTTTTTTTCCAGAGTGACAGAAACTAGGGTCTGCACCTAGTTAAGAGATAATGCAGCAGTTTTCCACATAAAAATTCCTGCCATATCTGACCTGGCACACAGGATTTGATCTGTCAGCGCATAGCTCACTTCCCTCTCCCTGCATGTGCGGGGGGTTACACTACATAAGCAGAGTCTGCAGGGTTAACAACCCTCTCCCCTCCTGTGCAGTTCAAGATCTGTGCAGTAGTCCAGTATGCAACAACTCCTGCATTTGACCTTTGTTCAGGAGTTATGTGTAATAAAGACTGGTTACTGCTGATCTCTCTCATTGTGTAGTTTTCTGCAAATGACCTCTAGTGGGTGGACCTGCTGCCCCCCCACAACTCTACTTTCTGCACAGCCTATGTACAGCACAACATAGCATAGCATAACATTACCACTAAATTTATGAGGTAATATCTGGGTCTGCTAAGACATTTGATTCACACAAAGTGGATTTATATCCTTTGCAGCTAGTTTCTAGTTTTTGTACCTAGAGTTCTGCTTTAACCACTTGCCGACTGCCGCACAACTATTTACGGCGGCAGTCAGCCCCTCACAGGCAAAGTGACGTAGGGCTACGTCACTAGCCTGTGAGGCTCTAGGGGGCGAGCGCGCCACCGGAGGTGCGCTCCCGCCCCCACTCGCTCCCTAACATCCCCGCCCGTGTGACCGGCAGACCCGATGCCCACCGGTCACTTGCGATCGTCCGGTACAGAGGGAGAAAGGCAGGCGGATAATGTAAACAAAGCCGCCTGTCATTCTCCCCTGTGTAAGTGCAGAGATCATACGGTCCTGCTATGTAGGATCGTATATCTCTGTAGTTACACAAAAAGCCACATCCCTTTACAGTTAGAAGCATGCCCCTAGGGACACACTTAACCCCTCCTTCTCCAATAAAGTTAACCCCTTCCCTGCCAGTGTCATTTTTATAGTAACAGTGCATATGTATAGCACCGATTACTGTAGTAATGTCACTGGTACCCCCAAAAGTGTCAAAAATGTCAGTCAGAGGTCCGATCTGTCCGCCGCAATGTCGCAGTCCCGCAAAAAAAAAATCGCAGATCGCCGCCATTACTCGTTAAAAAAAAACAATAAAAATTACAAAAATCTTTCCCTTAGTTAGTAAACACAATAACTTTTGCGCAAACCCATCAAAATACGCTTATTGCGATTTTTTTTTACCAAACATATGTAGCGGAAAACAAATTGGCCTAAAATGTTAAAAAATTTAGATTTTTACATTTTTTTGGGGGGGAATTTCATATAAAAAAATTTGAAAAATATTGTTATTTTTGCAAAATTGTCGCTCTTTTTTTGTTTATATCGCATGATCAAAAAATCGCACAGGTGATCAAATACCACCAAAAGAAAGCTCTGTTTGTGGGAAAAAAAGAATGTCAATTTAATTTGGGCCTTGTATCTATACAAGCACGGTGTCAGGAACGCATTAGGCTTCTCCCGATGACGTCATTCTTATGAAATGCATAGAACGTCATTGCGTCCCTTCCCGCCTCACATTTCCAGTCCATCGAACACATTGCGCCAGAGATTGTGACTTACCTGCACTGGTCTTTGCACTTGTCCCTTTATATGGATTGATGTATTTTTTTAGATTCATTTATTGTGTTTTTTGCATTCCTTACACTGAGAGCACTTTATATTACACCACGTCCTGTCATATATTCATGATGCGTATTGTTCATTGATTTTTTGCACTTTATTTGCAACCAGAGCAATTTATTTATACATTATAGATACATATAGATACTTTTTTACACATTAAGGGCACAAAACATTAGCACTTTATATTTGTTTATTACATATTATAGGCCCAAATGCATTAGTATTTTGTTTTGATACACCAAGTTTCTCAGGCAGTGCCACCCATCCCTCCTTTTAACTCAAATAACCTTGCTGTGCTCTTGTGGCACCCTCCTTGTGGGATGCTTAGATGACCTCCTGTAAAAGGAACAGACAGTTCTGTCAGGCAACGTGGCTTCGATCAGGTGGATCCTGAGCCCTTAAAAATTGGTGATGGAATCATCTAATCATATGCAGTACTTGGGTCTACTCCTAGACAGAGCTCAGAGCAGAATGTTCTTTCTGGAGGAAAAACTTCAGATTCTCTGGGCTTAGATTCATGCTCTCCAGTCCAGGAGTAACCCGACCTATCAATTTTTCCTTTGAAGGAGCCTAACAATGGAAGGCAGCCTTTCAGCTTGGGAGGAGTCCTAGGCAGCCTGTTTGTAGAAGGACTTGAAGCAGTCTCAATTCCCAACTAACATCCTGGACGCTGTGAGATTTGGCTATCTCTGCAGTGTTGGACCACCCTGTTGAAAAATGATGTAATCTGGATTGTCTTACAAAGCCACAACGGGAATCTTTCCGAGGCAGGGGAGGTAGACTGTCATGGGCAGAACTTCTTAATCTAACCATGTCCCCTGTGCACTTCTCCCAGGCATGGGCAATTGGAAGGCAGACTTCTTCAGCTGGCAATATCTGAGTTTGAAGAACTGGTCATTTACACTCCTAGACTTGGAGGTGTTTCAATGGGAAACCCAAATGTGGATCTCCAGATCCAAGAACAAAGTGGACCAATTTGCCTCCAAGTATGGAGATCCTCTAGTGCAAGCAGTGGATGCTCTGGTGACTCCATAAGATCGGTACACCCTGATCTCTGCATTTCCTTAACTGAGAATTCCTTATCACCTGTTTTGCAGGATCGAGGAGGAGAGCATACCAGTAATGTTTATTGTTCCAGAATGGTCCAGGATGTGATACACTGACCTGACAGGACTCCTGAGGTTCCGTGGGCTGTTCTGGTAATAAGCATCTTCTGTTTCAAGGGCTGATTTACGATCATCGTTCACCATTGCTGGATTTAAAGGCATTATTATTGCAGCCCAGGTTGTAGGGGAGAGGGGCATCTCTATATCTGTGATTCCTACAAAGCTAAAAGCTAGAAACACTGCTTCCTGCAAGGTCTATCATCAAATGAGGCAGAATTACTACACTTGGTTTGAGTCTGGGGGATTCCACATTGGTAGTTTCTCCATGGAAAGAATCCTCTTCTTTCTGCAATTGTTTTAGTCCATCAAAGGTTAGATTTTCTGTCCTATTTTGTTTCAATGTCAGTAGGCCTCTCTCTCATTGATTAAGTCCTCTGTAAATGGTGGTCTCTCATAACTTCTCCCTGAGACTTTTTGGGTTCTGAATTTGATTCTCGGTGCACTACAAAAACTGCTGTTTGAACCAATTAGACATTCCTCTCTTTTCTCTCACCCATATAGTGGTAACGCTTGTAGTCATCACCTCTGGGTGTCAGAACTAGTAAATAATCCTGCAAGGAACTCTTTCTGGTTTGAACAGAGACAACATGGTGTTGAGACCAAGGACTTTCTTCTTGCCCAAGGTAGTTTCTTCCTTTCACCTCAAACAGGTCACTGTTCTTCTGTCCAGTTACAGTTCAACTTTGCTACATTATCTGGATGTGGTATTGGGCTTGAGAATCTCTTCTCTTACCTACTGCTTCTTTTAAAAGACATTAATTCTTTGTTATCCTGGATGAACCTTGGAAAGGTGCTCTGGCTTCTTGCTCCATCATCGCTAAGTGGCTCTGGGAGACCATCATCCAAGCTTATAGTTTTCTAGGATTGGGCTCTAAGCTTTCCTGTCAATGCGCAATCTTTGAGACCTGTAATTTCTTCTTGGGCTTCTAGGCATCATCAAACCTCTGTCTCCCAGATTTTCAAGGTTGCCACCTGGTTCTTCCTACCAGTTGGATGTTGTGACCTTATCTGATGTCAGCTTTGGGCATAAGGTGCTACAAGCAACTCCCTAGCTGCAGCCAGGCCCCAGTTTTCTGTTTATTTCTTGGGTCTGTGAGAGTTTGCGGTGTTGTGCACCCCTCTGTTGGACTGCTCTCAGACATCCAATCTAAGAACTCCTGTGTCCCTCAACAGATAAGTGAGAAAAAACTGTGCTTCCCCAAAAATAAGCCTGGGTCTTATATTAATATTGGCTACAAAAAAAAAGCATTAGGGCTTATTTTTAGGGGATGTCTTATTTGTCCCATCTTCTCTCACCCTCTCCCTACCTGTCAGCTCAGGTTTAAGTATCTCTGTAATCCCCATAATAAACTCTACCTTGTAAAATCCTTTAATTTGTTCTCTAAATGGATTTTATAATGTCCAGTGTGTGTCTTTATGTAACATTGTAGAAAATATCTTATTTACAGCGTCGATGGGCGCTTGCATGACCCATTGGAGCTCTTCTTTCCCGGTCTGAGCACTGCTGAGGGAGATGGCGAGATCCCCGCTGACATCAGCCCTGCTCCGTGCACTGCAGAGGGAGGGGCAGGTGATGTCACCTGAGAGGAAGAGAAGAGCTCCGGCAGGTCACATGAGCACTCAGCGGCGCTTTAACCACTTGCCGACTGCCCTCAGTAGATTTACTGCGGCAGTCAGCCCCTCACAGGCAAAGTGACGTAGGCAAGGAGCGATGTCCGCCGGTCACTCGGCGATCGGCGGGGGAGAGGGAGAAAGGCAGGCAGCTTGTGTAAACAAGCTGCCTGTCAGTTCTCCCTGTGTAGAAACACTGATCATACGGTTCTACTATATAGGACCGTTGATCAGTGTAACTACAGCTCAACAGACAGCCAATCACAGTTAGAATCACGCCCCTAGGGACACACACAGCCCCTCCCTCTCAAATAAAGTTAACCCCTTCACTGCCAGTGTATTTTTACAGTAATCAGTGCATAGATATAGCACTGATTACTGTAGAAATGTCACTGGTAACCCCAAAAGTGTCAAAAATGTCAGTCAAGGGTCCGATCTGTCCGCCCCAATGTCGCAGTACCGCAAAAAAAAAAAAAAAAAAAAAAAAATCGCAGATTGCCGCCATTACGCGGTAAAAAAAAAAAAAAAACAACAAAAATGACAAAAATCTTTCCCTTTGTTAGTAAACGCAATAACTTTTGCGCAAACCAATCAAAATACGCTTTTTGCGATTTTTTTTACCAAACATATGTAGCATAAAACAAATTGGCCGAAAATGTTAAAAAATTTTGATTTTTACTTTTTTTTTTTGGGGAATTTCATATAAAAAAAATGTGAAAAATATTGTTATTTTTGCAAAATTGTCGCTCTTTTTTTGTTTATATCGCATGATCAAAAAATCGCACAGGTGATCAAATACCACCAAAAGAAAGCTCTGTTTGTGGGAAAAAAAGAATGTCAATTTAATTTGGGCCTTGTATCTATACAAGCACGGTGTCAGGAACGCATTAGGCTTCTCCCGATGACGTCATTCTTATGAAATGCATAGAACGTCATTGCGTCCCTTCCCGCCTCACATTTCCAGTCCATCGAACACATTGCGCCAGAGATTGTGACTTACCTGCACTGGTCTTTGCACTTGTCCCTTTATATGGATTGATGTATTTTTTTAGATTCATTTATTGTGTTTTTTGCATTCCTTACACTGAGAGCACTTTATATTACACCACGTCCTGTCATATATTCATGATGCGTATTGTTCATTGATTTTTTGCACTTTATTTGCAACCAGAGCAATTTATTTATACATTATAGATACATATAGATACTTTTTTACACATTAAGGGCACAAAACATTAGCACTTTATATTTGTTTATTACATATTATAGGCCCAAATGCATTAGTATTTTGTTTTGATACACCAAGTTTCTCAGGCAGTGCCACCCATCCCTCCTTTTAACTCAAATAACCTTGCTGTGCTCTTGTGGCACCCTCCTTGTGGGATGCTTAGATGACCTCCTGTAAAAGGAACAGACAGTTCTGTCAGGCAACGTGGCTTCGATCAGGTGGATCCTGAGCCCTTAAAAATTGGTGATGGAATCATCTAATCATATGCAGTACTTGGGTCTACTCCTAGACAGAGCTCAGAGCAGAATGTTCTTTCTGGAGGAAAAACTTCAGATTCTCTGGGCTTAGATTCATGCTCTCCAGTCCAGGAGTAACCCGACCTATCAATTTTTCCTTTGAAGGAGCCTAACAATGGAAGGCAGCCTTTCAGCTTGGGAGGAGTCCTAGGCAGCCTGTTTGTAGAAGGACTTGAAGCAGTGTCAATTCCCAACTAACATCCTGGACGCTGTGAGATTTGGCTATCTCTGCAGTGTTGGACCACCCTGTTGAAAAATGATGTAATCTGGATTGTCTTACAAAGCCACAACGGGAATCTTTCCGAGGCAGGGGAGGTAGACTGTCATGGGCAGAACTTCTTAATCTAACCATGTCCCCTGTGCACTTCTCCCAGGCATGGGCAATTGGAAGGCAGACTTCTTCAGCTGGCAATATCTGAGTTTGAAGAACTGGTCATTTACACTCCTAGACTTGGAGGTGTTTCAATGGGAAACCCAAATGTGGATCTCCAGATCCAAGAACAAAGTGGACCAATTTGCCTCCAAGTATGGAGATCCTCTAGTGCAAGCAGTGGATGCTCTGGTGACTCCATAAGATCGGTACACCCTGATCTCTGCATTTCCTTAACTGAGAATTCCTTATCACCTGTTTTGCAGGATCGAGGAGGAGAGCATACCAGTAATGTTTATTGTTCCAGAATGGTCCAGGATGTGATACACTGACCTGACAGGACTCCTGAGGTTCCGTGGGCTGTTCTGGTAATAAGCATCTTCTGTTTCAAGGGCTGATTTACGATCATCGTTCACCATTGCTGGATTTAAAGGCATTATTATTGCAGCCCAGGTTGTAGGGGAGAGGGGCATCTCTATATCTGTGATTCCTACAAAGCTAAAAGCTAGAAACACTGCTTCCTGCAAGGTCTATCATCAAATGAGGCAGAATTACTACACTTGGTTTGAGTCTGGGGGATTCCACATTGGTAGTTTCTCCATGGAAAGAATCCTCTTCTTTCTGCAATTGTTTTAGTCCATCAAAGGTTAGATTTTCTGTCCTATTTTGTTTCAATGTCAGTAGGCCTCTCTCTCATTGATTAAGTCCTCTGTAAATGGTGGTCTCTCATAACTTCTCCCTGAGACTTTTTGGGTTCTGAATTTGATTCTCGGTGCACTACAAAAACTGCTGTTTGAACCAATTAGACATTCCTCTCTTTTCTCTCACCCATATAGTGGTAACGCTTGTAGTCATCACCTCTGGGTGTCAGAACTAGTAAATAATCCTGCAAGGAACTCTTTCTGGTTTGAACAGAGACAACATGGTGTTGAGACCAAGGACTTTCTTCTTGCCCAAGGTAGTTTCTTCCTTTCACCTCAAACAGGTCACTGTTCTTCTGTCCAGTTACAGTTCAACTTTGCTACATTATCTGGATGTGGTATTGGGCTTGAGAATCTCTTCTCTTACCTACTGCTTCTTTTAAAAGACATTAATTCTTTGTTATCCTGGATGAACCTTGGAAAGGTGCTCTGGCTTCTTGCTCCATCATCGCTAAGTGGCTCTGGGAGACCATCATCCAAGCTTATAGTTTTCTAGGATTGGGCTCTAAGCTTTCCTGTCAATGCGCAATCTTTGAGACCTGTAATTTCTTCTTGGGCTTCTAGGCATCATCAAACCTCTGTCTCCCAGATTTTCAAGGTTGCCACCTGGTTCTTCCTACCAGTTGGATGTTGTGACCTTATCTGATGTCAGCTTTGGGCATAAGGTGCTACAAGCAACTCCCTAGCTGCAGCCAGGCCCCAGTTTTCTGTTTATTTCTTGGGTCTGTGAGAGTTTGCGGTGTTGTGCACCCCTCTGTTGGACTGCTCTCAGACATCCAATCTAAGAACTCCTGTGTCCCTCAACAGATAAGTGAGAAAAAACTGTGCTTCCCCAAAAATAAGCCTGGGTCTTATATTAATATTGGCTACAAAAAAAAAGCATTAGGGCTTATTTTTAGGGGATGTCTTATTTGTCCCATCTTCTCTCACCCTCTCCCTACCTGTCAGCTCAGGTTTAAGTATCTCTGTAATCCCCATAATAAACTCTACCTTGTAAAATCCTTTAATTTGTTCTCTAAATGGATTTTATAATGTCCAGTGTGTGTCTTTATGTAACATTGTAGAAAATATCTTATTTACAGCGTCGATGGGCGCTTGCATGACCCATTGGAGCTCTTCTTTCCCGGTCTGAGCACTGCTGAGGGAGATGGCGAGATCCCCGCTGACATCAGCCCTGCTCCGTGCACTGCAGAGGGAGGGGCAGGTGATGTCACCTGAGAGGAAGAGAAGAGCTCCGGCAGGTCACATGAGCACTCAGCGGCGCTTTAACCACTTGCCGACTGCCCTCAGTAGATTTACTGCGGCAGTCAGCCCCTCACAGGCAAAGTGACGTAGGCAAGGAGCGATGTCCGCCGGTCACTCGGCGATCGGCGGGGGAGAGGGAGAAAGGCAGGCAGCTTGTGTAAACAAGCTGCCTGTCAGTTCTCCCTGTGTAGAAACACTGATCATACGGTTCTACTATATAGGACCGTTGATCAGTGTAACTACAGCTCAACAGACAGCCAATCACAGTTAGAATCACGCCCCTAGGGACACACACAGCCCCTCCCTCTCAAATAAAGTTAACCCCTTCACTGCCAGTGTATTTTTACAGTAATCAGTGCATAGATATAGCACTGATTACTGTAGAAATGTCACTGGTAACCCCAAAAGTGTCAAAAATGTCAGTCAAGGGTCCGATCTGTCCGCCCCAATGTCGCAGTACCGCAAAAAAAAAAAAAAAAAAAAAAAAAAAAAAAAATCGCAGATTGCCGCCATTACGCGGTAAAAAAAAAAAAAAAAACAACAAAAATGACAAAAATCTTTCCCTTTGTTAGTAAACGCAATAACTTTTGCGCAAACCAATCAAAATACGCTTTTTGCGATTTTTTTTACCAAACATATGTAGCATAAAACAAATTGGCCGAAAATGTTAAAAAATTTTGATTTTTACTTTTTTTTTTTTGGGGAATTTCATATAAAAAAAATGTGAAAAATATTGTTATTTTTGCAAAATTGTCGCTCTTTTTTTGTTTATAGCGCGTGATCAAAAAATCGCACAGGTGATCAAATACCACCAAAAGAAAGCTCTGTTTGTGGGAAAAAAAGGACGTCAAATTCGTTTAGGTACAGTGTCGCACGACCGCGTAATTGTCCGTTAAAGTCACGCAGTGCCGAATCGCAAAATACCCCCTGGTCTTTTAGCAGCCAAATCCTCCGGGGCTTAAGTGGTTAAATAAGGTATTTTCTACAATCATGCCACATAAGGACACACACTGGACATTATATAATCCTTTGTGGATTACATGATTTTACAAGGAGTTTAACTAGGGCTTATTTTTGGGGTAGGGCTTATATTGCAGGCATCCTAGAAAACGGAGATAGGTTTTATATTCGGGGAAGGTCTTATTTTCAGGGAAACATGGTATTTATGTTTATGTTCATGCCTCAGTATAACCTCAAAGACTAACAATAACTGTGTTCCTCAATGAACTCCAATAACAATATATTATATTGAATAAACAAATTCTATTTTGTGTGTATAAGGCTCGGTTCACACTAGGGCGACCTGTGAGGCGACCTGGTCACCTCACAGGTTGCCTCCCATAGGGAAGCTGCGGACCCGTTCTAATAGGAGCGACACAAGTCGCTACGACCTAGAAAAAGGGTCCGGAGCTTCTTTGGGGTGACCAGGAGGCGACCGCTATAGAGTTCAACCTTATGAAGTCCGTGGCGGCCGCTCCGAGGTCGCGGCGCACTGCTCGCACCGCGATCTCGGAGGTCGCCCCGGGAAGTAGCGTCGTGGTAATGTGAACCGGCGCTTATTATTTTCTTTTTGTTTCTTTGAAATATTAAATAGAAAGATTTTTCATAGCAGATTTTTTTTTTTTTTTTTGCAGCACAGCTTTGTGTATCAACATGCCATATTTGCCATATGAGAAATGAGAACACCACAAAAAGAATAATTCTTAGGTTTTTTTGTTCCTTTTATAGCGAGACCAATTGTTTCTGGTATAAATGTTTTTAGAGCCAAGACCAGTCATGTCAGCAAGACAACAAACAAATGCCCTCATTTTGCTAAAACAGAGAATAAGTCAGCGTAAATAAAAAATATATGTATAAATAAACAGCGTGTTGAGCACATTGAAGAATACCACACAGAAAATGAAGGTAGTAGTCATTAACAGAAATATTACACAAACTGCTGCCTTTGTGTCATCCTGCATATAATAAAGTAGATAGATCTAATTTGGTATTCAGTGCAAGAGAAAGTTCTTGCTCCAGTAACTGATAAAGGGACACTCCATCGTGTGAATACATCCAAGTAGTTCCTGTCCAGTCATATCGCTTTGGTCCGCTGGAAAATAAACGAGAAACCAAATGAGAACAGAGTTTCCAGAGTTCATATAACAGCACAGAAATGTAATTTCCGAAAGTGGGCGGGAATGTGAAGTGGGCAGGAAAGACAGCCACTGACGTCACTTCCGATATTACAACAGGCGGGGGGTTGCAAGGGCAACCGGGCTATGCCGGAAGTGGGCGGGATTGTGACAGCGAATGAGAGCATAGGAATGGGATGAGAAAGGGGGGGGGGGGGTTGGTATGTGGAGAACATCACTTTCAGAAATCACGATGCAGGGTGGGTTGCTATGGGAGCCAGGGAAGCTAATTAAGGGCTGGTGCATTGTTGGCTCCCCGTCTACTGAGGATGCCCAATCACAGGGCGTAACGTGTATAGGTGGGAGGAGCCAAATTAGTGATGTCATACCCGGTAATGCTTTTCTATGGAATTTTGTACATGTTTTTAATCCCTTTTATACCAAGAATAAATGTTAAGATAGAGCACTATGGTTCTCCTTCTTGTGTCTTTCATCATGGGGATGTTCTGATTGCTGAGCAATAATTAAGGAGTGGACCAGGTGCAGGAAGAATGTGGATTTGATACCCGAGCAGAAGGAGAGTGTTACAGGCCAATTTGACTATGTAGTGGGGTCTAAAGTGGAGGTCAGCAGGTTTTTCACCCAAGGGTGGAGGTCACTGGATACACTGCAAGATAGAAGATGAATGAATCACTGATTGCACTGTGGTGTATAGCACATAATTGGGACTTTTTAAATGGATACATATACAAAAAGTATGGTGATTTAAGAATTCACATTATCACGATTGTTTGTGCATATGATGTATTGATACTTCCATATATTTTTTGTGTTTTTGTGATATAAAATTGTTCTGCACTTTTTATTGTAAAATTTTTAAGTGCACAGAAATGGTCAGTTACAGAATCACTAAAATATAGATCTCTCTCTACGTAAAGTGATTGTAAAGTCTATTTTTTTTGTAATAAAAATAACACATTTTATACTTACCTATTTTGCACAGAGCAGCCTGGATCCTCCTTTTCTCTGGTCCCTCTTTGGCTCTCCATGCCCTTCCCTCCCTATGAGTGCCTCTAGAGCAACCTACTATGGGGGCACCCTAGCCGAATCACAGCTCCGTGTATCCATTCAGACATCGAGCTGCAGTTCGGTCCCGCCCTCTCGCTCCTGATTGGCGGCCAATCAAAGTCAGCTAGCCAATGGGGGGGGGGGGGGGGCTGCTGCACAGAGAAGTTTTTTTTATCTTAATGCATTTACTTTATAACCCTTTTAATATAGTGATCCCATGTTTGCAAAAAAAAAAAAAAAAAAAGCCAATGTGCTACTTCTGGTTCTTTAACTATGTGGTCTATCCTTTCGAGACTTTTTTTGGTCCAGGACTGAGAAAAACTGGATTTTTGACTTACCGCAAAATCCTTTTCTCTTAAGTTCATTGACGGACGCAGTTCTCTCTGATTCATATCAGTAGGGTAATACTGCCCCCCTACAGGAGTAGGACACTAGGCAGAAAAAAGTTCTGGCTATGCCTATGGGCAGTCCCTGAGGGTACACCTTCTCTCTTCCTGCATAGGATGCCAGTTTTTCAATCAAAGCAGCGTCAGAAAAGTAACATCAACCCAACTCAAAATAGAGGGGCAGGTACTGGGTCCATCAATGAACTTAACAGAAAAGGATTTTACGGTAAGTCAAAAATCCAGTTTTCTCGATCGTTCATTGATGGACGCAGTTCTCTCCGATTCATATCAGTAGGGATGTCCCAAAGCAGTGCCATAAAATGAGGGGTGGGAACAGCAGAAAAGAACAAGTCCCCAAGGCCAAACACAGCCGACCAGGCAACATAGAACTCATCAGCACAAAAGATGAGGCCCACCTGAAAACAACAGTAAACACCCTTAAGGAAGGCCAAAAGCCCTCCAAACAGCAGCCAGCAAAAAACCTTGTGGCCGAAAAGAGGCACCAGCATATCCACCTTATAAAACATGGTAAAGGTGTGAACAGACTACCAGGTATCCAACTTGCAACCTGGAGCACAGATGCCCACAAGGCGAAAAGCCCAGGAAGCACAAAGCGCCCGAATAGAGCGCTCTGAAACAGGGAAAGGTAGGACCTGACCCCTAATTGAATAAACCTGCACCACCGTCTTTCCGATCCATCCGGGAATAGACAGAGCAGATGCAGGCAGTCCCGTTCACGGGCCATCGGTAAGTACAGAGAGCGAGCCCGACTCACGAAAAGACTCAGTAGTCACCAAGTACACCTGGAGTGCCCGCACTCTAAACAGAGTGAGCAATGCACATTCCTTAGGATGTGAGGGCTCAGGACACAAGATGGGAATACAATGTTCCCGTGCAAGTGAACACCAGAAACCACCTTTCGGAGGGAAGGATGGATCTGGACGAAGTACCACTTGGCCCCATGATCAACATATAGGGAGAACGACAGGACAATGTTGCCAGTGCCGCAGAGTGACAGCAACCAAGAAGGCCACCTTCTGTAATAAAAGGTAGGCAGGGGATACCCTCGAATACTCGTAAACAGAGGGTCTAAAAGAACTGACTGCACCAAATCAAGGTCCCTAGTGGGCGACGGAGTTCGCACAGGAAGCACCAAGTGTCACACCCCCTGAAAGAAGTCTCGCAGCAGGGCACAGGCGGCCATCGGCCTTCGAAAGAAATTTGCCAAAACCGATACCCGACCCTTGACAGTACAAGGCCAACTTGTGATCAACTGCCCATTGAAGGAAGCCAAGATCCGGGCCACCGAGTAAGAGCGAGGGGGAGCCTACACATTATACGACTGTCTCGTATGATAAACAAAAATCACCCTAGAAGTCGCTTCCCACGCTTCAAGCAGGGTGGGAATCACTGAAGAAGCCAAACCCCTGTTCTTCAGCACCTGGCATTCAACAGCCAAGTCGGCAAAGTCAGACGGTAGATGGGCCCTGGAGACAATAACTCCTCCCTGAGAGGAATTCTCCAAGGAGCGTCTGCTGACAGCCTGACCAGGCTCGACGAGGCCCGTCCGGAGCCACGAGAGACCGGAATCCCTTCCGCCTCAATCCTGCGAAAAATCTAGGCAGCAACTTGGGAGGAGGAAAGGCAGACCGCAGCTGAGACTGACCTTGGCCCATCCGTGAGCACGCACACATGACCATGCCAGTGGCAGCCATGCGCAGGTGCCCATGCTAAACTCCATGGCATCGTTCAAGTTGAACCTAGCGATTGTTCTTGCCCATGACAGAACCCATAGTGCCACCATTGCACCCGCCAGAAGGTCCCGGGAGTGGGCCACAAACCGCAGCACTATCCCGTAGATGCGACGCCAACAGGCACAACACGCCAACGCCCCCAATGAAGGCACAACTGCAGAAACCCCTCCGAAAGAAGGGACCATTCACCTGCATTCAAGGCCTGTCGACTGAGGCAATCCACCCACCAAGGTTTCCACACCTGAAAAGGGAACAGCGGAAGAGCTGGAACAAGGCGCACTGCCCAACGAAGAATTAACACATCCAAGGCCGCAAGGACACCTTTGGTGCCCCCTTGGTGAATGACATAAGCCACGGTCATGGCATAGTTGATTGAACGTGCACCAAGCAGCTGCAGGTGCCTGATTCAGTGAACCAGGGAAAGCCGGATCGCTGACCATACTCCCGAAGCAGAGAAACTGCCGAGGACTCCTTCCCACCCAGACAGGCTTGCATCCGTGGTGATAAGTGTTCAGGAAAAAGGGGAGGGAGGACTCCCTGGTCAGCCAGCTCAGCCAGATCCGAAAGTCCAGAGAGTTTGGATTCTAGTCCCATTCGAGAAGGATCACCTTCTGGGGGATCCCAGAGAGGGATTGAGCGAAAGTGACCGTTTTGAAAGACGGCACCATCAGTCCCAGAACTCGCATACAGGTCCGAAGGGATGACCATGTGCGAGACATGAACCGCAGTCTGAAGTTCCAAGGGTCTTTTCCCCGGAGGGAGAAAATACACTGACTGAGGGCGAGTCCAAAGTCAGGCCCAGATAGTCCAGTCTCATGGAAGGGACCATGGATGACTTCTGAAGGTTCAGAACCCACCTGAACTCCTCCAGAGTTCTCGTGGTGACTTTCAAATCAGTTTGACAGCACCGTAGGAGACTCCACACGGAGAAGCACATCGGCCAGAAACTCTGGACCGATACGCCCTGCTGCCGCAATAGCGCCAGGACCGGAGCCACACCTTTGTGAAGACCCTAGTAGCATAAGCGAGACCCAAGGGCAACGCCACAAACCGATAGAGATCCTTCCCCACTGCAAAAAACTGAGAACCCGTAGGTGTTTCAAACATAACAGGATGTCATGTTAGGCAGCTTAATGTCTATGGAGGCCAGGAATCCCCCTGATGCAGGGAAGCCACCGCTGTGCGAACCAATACCAACTTGAATTTTTGATTTGCATGGAACCATCTAAGGACCAGTTGGTCCAGCTTGTTGAACCAGAGCCTGAGGAGGGGGGTCACAACAGGACAGAGGGAACCCTGGAGTGTGAGGGTCAGACAATCCCAGAGAGAGGGCCTGCGTCCACCCCAAAATCCACCAGGGAGGGGGGTGTTTACTCACCATACCAGGAACACAGGTGGGCGCCATCTCATGACAGGATCCCACGCCACTGAAGTAGGGGGGCTGTCGGCTCCCTGAGCTATGAGTTTATTTCATAGCCCTAGGCTCCAGCCTGTGATGGCTATTTCTCTGGCTCAAACATCACCTTTTGTTTGACTGCATTTGTTTTCTCCACGCCTTGACCTTTGGCCTCTCCCTGTTCTAGATTTTGTCTGTCAACTGTTTATCATGCCCTGGTTCTATTCCTGATCAGCTGCCATTCTTCTCAGGTGTGGTCTAGGGACAAAATCTGTCACACACTCCAGAAAAGTTCAACATTCCTTGTGAGTTGCTCTGGAGAAAATCTATTGAGTGTACTTAGACTTTGTGCCTTAACCCTTTCAAGGGCTACACCCCCCCCCCCCCATGTGCAGATATAACAGAGGTTCCAATATTCTTTTCTTCTGTGACAATAGCATTAATATGATTTTTAGAAGTTAATTTCTGATAAGAGTTCCAACCTCTTGATAATGTGAAACTTTCTCTTATTCTCCAATGTGTGGTCAGGTTGGGCTGTATCGTTTATACCAATGGACACAATGTTCTCCATTACCACACATATATTGTACATGCAAAGTTTTCCTGTTAAAATAAGGTGTACCTTTAAAATAAATTTGTCATGCAAGAAACATGGAGCCTGTTACTGATGATTTCTTCTAAAAATGCTAGTTGTCTAGCTGTCATATTGATCCTTTGGATACAATACTTTGAGTCAGTGACCTAGAATAAAAATCCAGACAATGGCCCCTGACCTTTATCTTATTTGCATTCTTGTGCTAGGTCAGTAACACAGTATTGAAGCTGGCTAACTAGCAGTTTCACAAAATCAGGAACGCTAGCCCCCAGATTTCTCCCATGTTAGATTTTCTATTAATAAGTGCTTTGCTGTGGAAGTGAATGGTTGTGTTCCACTAGATAACCATGTTTAAAATTACTTCATTTAAATTAAACTTGTTTTCAATTTTGGATGGAGTGGCAAGGGGCTAGGGTTAGTATTTTTTATTACTGCCATTGTTTCCACTAGGGAGACTTACCCCTCTATTTTCCAGGTAAACGAGACAGAAAGTGAGGAAAAATACAAAATAACAGGAGGGAAGTTTCCAATATGGTGACAACTGTGTAAAAGATAAAACACCTAACTTTGGAGAGATTTTCTCTCACTTGCTGTTGGACAACCAATCACTACTTGGTCCATAATCAAAGTTTTGGCTTTAGATACACTTTAATTACTTGTATGTTTATGTTAGTGGGCCTGTGCCTCCAAACCACCAGTATTGTGTAATAATATTAATCATAAACAGATGATGTTATTTTTTTTTTTTTTTAATCCTACAAGAAGATTTTTAAAATTGTGGAAGAAAAACAGAAATGTTGTATATTGTAGCAAAGACAAGCAAATATAATGAGATACTGTGGGTGACACCTTCAGTCTTCCCATCATACCCCTCCCTCAAAAGTAATGCCTGATCATCACATTTCATATGAAATACAAAGTTCTTGGAACTATTCTAAAAATTCTGCATATGATTCATGTGTTTCTACAGAATGAATGCCTGGTGGAGTGCGGAGTATACTTCCTACTTTCCAAATAAAGTGAAATATGTTGCAAGAGGCTCATTAGACAAAGCAAATACACTAGGATAAGGAACCTTACTAATTGTGAATTGAGCCTACTGTACTTTCCACACTCATTATACAGTTTAGTTATATACATATACACACAAATACAAGTACATCTCAAAAAATTAGAATACCATCAAAAAGTAAATTTCCGTAATTCAATTAAAAAAAAGTGAAACTCATATTATATAGATTTATTACACACAGAGTTATATATATTAAGCATTTCTTTCTTTTAATTTTGATGATTACAGATTATGGCTTACAGTTAGTGAAAATCCAACATTCAATATCTCAGAAAACTAGAATTTTGTGAAAAAGTTCAATTATGTAGACTCATGGTGTCACACTCTAATCAGCTAATTAACTCAAAACACCTGTAAAGCTTTCCTGAGCCTTTAAATGGTCTCTCAGTCTGGTTCAGTAGGTTAGACAATCACGGGGAAGACTGCTGATTTGACAGTTGTCTAGAACAGTGGTCCTCAAACCTGGTCCTCAGGGCCCACTAACAGGCCAGGTTTGCAAGATAACTGAAATACATCCCAGGTGATATAATTTGCTGCTCAGTGATTGCAGTACTCTAGTCCAGTGGTTCTCAACTCCGGTCCTCGGGACCCACCAACAGGCCAGGTTTGCAAGATAACTAAATTACATCACAGGTGATCTCATTTGCTGCTCAGTGATCGCAGTATTCTAGTCTGCATCCCCCAAGGTAATACTTAAAATCTGGCCTGTTAGTGGGTCCCGAGGACCGGAATTGAGAACCACTGCTCTAGTCTGCATATCTCCCCAAGGTAATACTTAAAATCTGGCCTGTAAGTGGGCCCTGAGGACAAGAGTTGAGGACCACTGGTCTAGAAGACAGTCATTGACACCCTCTACAAGGAGGGTAAGTCACAAAAGGCCATTGCCTAAAGAAGCTGGCTGTTCAGAGTGCTGTATCCAAGCATATTAATGGAAAGTTGAGTGGAAAGAAAAAGTATGGTGGAAAAAGGTGTGAAAACAACAGGGATAACCACAGCTTTGAGAGGATTTTGAAGCAAAGGCCATTCAAGAATTTGGGGGAGATTCACAAGGAGTGGACTACAGCTGGTGTCAGTGCTTCAAGAGCCACCACACACAGACGTATCCAGGACATGGGCTAAAACGGTCGCATTCCTTGTGTCAAGCCACTCCTGAACCAGAGACAGCATCCCACCTGGGCTAAGGAGAAAAAGGACTGGACTGTTGCTCAGTGGCCCAAAGTCCTCTCTTCGGATTAAAATAAATTTTGCATTTCATTTGGAAATCAAGGTTCCAGAATCTGGAGGAAGAGTGGAGAGGCACAGATTCCAAGTTGCATGAGGTTCAGTGTAAAGTTTCCACAGTCACTGATAATTTAGGGAGGCAGGTGATCTGCTGTGTCGGTCCACTGTGTTTTATCAAGTTCAAAGTCAGCGCAGCCCTCTACCAGGAAATTCTAGAGCACTTCACGCTTCTCTCTGCTGATCAGCTTTATGAAGGTGCAGATTTCATTTTCCAGCAGAACTTGGTGCCTGCCCACACTGCCAAAAGTACCAATACCTAGTTTAATGCTCATGGTATCACTGTGCTTGATTGGCCAGCAAACTCGCCTGACCTAAACCCCATAGAGAATATGTGGAGTATTGTCAAGAGGAAAAAGAGAGACACCAGACCCAAAAATGCAGACGAGCTTATGACTGCTATCAAAGCAACCTGGGCTTCCATAACACCTCAGCAGTGCCAAAGGCTGATCGCCTTCATGCCACGCCACATTGATGCAGTAATTCATGCAAAAGGAGCCCAGACCAAATATTGAGTGCATACTATACTGTACATGGACATACTTTTAAGTAAGTCAACATTTCTGTATTAAATTGTTTTTTTTATTGGTCTTATGTAATATTGATATTTTCTGAGATACTGAATTTTGGGTTTTTACTAGCTGTAAGCCATAATCATCAAAATAAAAAAAAATAAATAAATGCTTGAAATAGATCACTGTGTGTAATGAATCTACATAATATACGAGTTTCAATTTTTGAACTGAATTACTGAAATAAATAAACTTTTTGATGATATTCTAGTTTTTTGAGATGCACCTGTACTTGAACAACCTGTCAGCTAGACATAAAATAAAAACAAAAGTAAGTAATTCAGCAATGCATATCTTTAACAATTTAGCTGTTGAGAATATACAAATATTACTGATACATTATAACTACATTTTAAATGCCTTCAATAGTACATAAACTACCTCTTTTTATACTATGAATTTCTTTCTCAGTCATATTTAAAACAAAGCTGTGATCATCAATTCTCAAAGTAGTAAATGTGAGCTAGTCACATGGAGTTCAAATTTTTTTCTGCAAAATGTATTAAAGTGTTTATTTAAAAAAAAAAAGAAAATGGTAAAAACACACAGCAGACTGTCTTTAAAACCCGGTTCACACTGGGGCGACTTGTCAGGCGACCTGGTTGCCTGACAAGTCGCCGTGGGTCGCCTGCCATAGATTAGCACAGGACCCGTTCTAATAGGAGTGACACAAAGGGTCCTGTACTACTTAGGGGCGACCTGGAGCGACCTGCATTGACTTCAATAATATGAAGTCTGCATGCCGCTCCGAGGTCGCGGTGCGCGCTGTGCACCACGACCTCACAGGTCGCCCCGGCAAGTCGGGTCACTGCTATGTGAACCGGCTCTAAGACAGACAGGTGATCTGTAACATACCTTGAGGGTGATGATAGCCAGATCTGTTTGTTTGGTGTCTGTTTATTGATCACATAGGTTCCAATGTCACTACCGAGCTTTACTGTAAGAACACCATTCTAGTGATAAAATTACAAAAACAAAATATGGTTGTATACCTGAATAAACTACCAAACAGGTAACATTGCAATAAAATGTATTTACTATAAATTAAAAGGAAGAAAAACACAGGGCTTGATTTTACCAACAATAACTCAAGATTTGAAAACACAGGATAAAATGAGAGCAAATTTTCTCCACATTAGTCCACTTGCTTTTTTTAAAATATATATACACATGAACAGAAAGAGCTTTTGGTGCCAGATGCCTGGCGTTTAACCACTAGTTTCCCAAGCCAATTCTAACAATTCTGTCATACATGTACAAATCTGCATTTTGTTTTGCTAGAAATTTACATAGAACCCACAAACATTAAATATTTTTTTAAGCAGAGGCCCTAAAGAATAAAATGGTGGGTGTTGCAATTTTTTATGTCACACGATAGTTGTGCAGCAGCTTTTTAAACTACATTTTTTGGTAAAAATACACTTTAATGAATTTTAGTGAACACAAACACAATATGATACCCACTTTTTTGGTAAAATATAAAAAAAGATGATTTTACGCCGAGTAAATTGATACCAAACATGCCACGCTTTAAAATTGGGCAAGCCCGTGGAATGGCGACAAGCTATGGTAACTTTAAATTATCCATAGGTAAAGCTTTAGGTTTAATTTTTTTTCTTTTTACCTTTTTTCAACAGGTTTATTGATTTTCATTAAAACACATACAAAATTTCCAAGAAAAAAGAAATACATAAATCATGTATCGTATATCGCCCCCACCCCTTCCACACACCCCCCCCCCCTCCTGTTTCCCTTCTTTTATCTCCTCTCTTTTCTTTCTCTCTACCTTCTCCATTCTCCCTAATATTTTCAGTTTCATTTTTTCAGGGTCCCAATAATTCTGAATATCTCCTTGTTTTTTTAAATCCAGTCCAGCATTTCCAAACTTCCCCATTTTTTTCAGTTTCCTCTCTTTCACTACAGCACAGATGTTCCATTTTATATCTATGTTCTACTCTACTCAACTATTCTCTTACTGAAAGTGTCTCTCGCTCCTGCCAATATCGTGGGATTAGACTTTCAACAGATGTGGTGTCATAGTATTTTTATATTGTTTAATTGAAACCTCTATTCCATGGAATAAACAGATTCATGGACCTTCTGGAATATCTAAGTTTGTGATCGCTTTTATAAGTATTAACACATCTTTCCAGTATGTCTATCCTGGGGCAGTCCCACCATATGTTCGCCATATTTCCTCCAGATTCGCAGCCTCTGTTTGGGGATTTTCCAGGTTGACACTTATGGATTTTATCTGGAGTTACATACCATCTAACGAGGCATTTATCATTTAATTCTATAGTATTTGTATCAACTGCGGAGCTATGCATCATTTTCAAAATGTTTCTCAATTGTTGCTCATTCACTCGTGCTCCCAGTTCCTTTTCCCCATATTTCGATGTATGGCAATCTTTCCATTCCTGCTAGTGTCGACTATATATTTGGGAGAAACCATGTCTAATCCTTTTAGATATTCACAGTTGTTCTATTGGTAATAGATTCTCCTCCGCTCTTATTGGTTGTGGTAATGATGCTATAAAATGTCTTAGCTGGAAGTATCGCCATTCATTGATCTCTATTGATTCTTTTTTATGCTTGAATTCTTGTATTTTGAGTACTCCCCCTTTTCCCATTATATCTTTCAACTGAGCATTTTCATCTTTTATCCATGTCCCAAATACTTTCCCTGGTGCAAAATAATTTGTGTCCCTTAATGGGATTAGTGGAGAATTATACTTCCAATTTGCTTTTTTGTGTAATAAATCCCAATTTTTTTTTAAATACTTCCAAAGTCAATACATGTGTGTCTATATTTAAATTCTCTATAGTGTGGTGGAATGCAAATAATTTCCCCCACCTGTGCTCTACTAATTGTTTTTCTAAACTCACCCACCTTTTTTCTTTTGCTTCTTGTATCCAATCTATTACTCAAGATAATAATACTGCTTAACCCCATGTCGTTTTTTTTTTTAGGTGATGCTTTAAAAGCATTTACAGGTTACCAGTTAAGAGTTACACAGGAGGTCTGGCCCTAGAATTATTGCTCTCACTCTGAAAGGTGCGGTGATACCTCACTTTTGCTGCTGTTACATACAGTATGTTGTGGGGCAGATGTGTGTGTTCGCCTTTGCGCGTGAGCACTGGCTGTTCATTTTTATTATTTTATTTATTTTTACACTGTACCTTTAATTTTTTTTAAAGGAAAGGTAGCCCAGAGGTACACAGCTTAGGAATACAATATCCTCTCTGTTCATTATCTAATATTGCCATAAAGTAATCTGAGGCTACTAATAACCAGCTAAACACAACGCTTCTGTTCTATGACTCAAAGCTTATAATGCAATTGGCAAAAAAACACATCCTTAGATTAACACAGTTAAAGACCATCTGATGCTACAAAACAAAACAAAGGAAGGTATTGATTTCCGTCCCAAGCAAAACTAATAGCAAACAATCATAATAATCATGTATTTAGCAGGACATTAGTCAGACCAATCATTGCTAGCTTGTTGCAAGTTTCTGGGACCCCAGCTAACCCAGTAAGGATCACTGTGCAGTTTGTTAGCAGTGAAATAACCCAGAAATGGCTGTAATTAGAAAATTATGGAAATCCCCAAAGCAAATAAAAACATATCCGATTGTGGGTTTCACAATTTTTAGACTGATTTGTCTGTGTTGCTCTTTTCTCTATATAATTCAGAAAGAGACAATTATTCCAAAACAACAGTCCCTTACATCTGTATCACCAATTAGAAACAAAGGAGGAGTATACCGGCCATGGCTGTATTGCTAGTAACACATTGAAGGATGTACTCTTGTGGCTAACAAAAGCCGGTGTCCAGAAAAGACTAGAAAAACTTAACACAAATAAATCACCAGGACAGGATGGCTTAAACCCGAGTCCTCAAATAACTGAGTCAGGTTATAGCCAGGTCATTATTCTTAATCTTTATGGACAGCATACTGGGCAGGAATGGTACCAGCTGATTGGAGAAAAGCACAACTGGTACCAATATTCAAAAAAAGGGCAGAGACATATACCTGCAAACTACAGGTCAGTCAGTCTGTCGAACATGGATAGTATGTAAACTATTGGAGGGGATGATAAGAGACTATATCCAAGAATTTGCTGATGAAAACAGTATCATTAGTAGAAATCAGCATGGGTTTATGAAGGGCCATTCCCGCCAGACCAATCTGTTAACATTCTATGGGGAAGTGACTTGCCATCTGGATAAGTGAAGACCTGTGGATGTTGTATATCTGGATTTTGCAAAAGCATTTAATAAAGTTCCCCACAAACACTTAATCTACACACTGAGGTCTGTAGGCATGGACCATAGGATTTGTTCATGGATAGAAAACTGGATACAGGGGCATGTCCAAAGGGTGGTGATAAATAACGTGTACTCAGAATGGTCTGGAGTGGTAAGTGGGGTACTCCAAGGCTCTGTCCTTATATAGAGGTCGGTATAAATAGCTTGATCTCAGTTTTTGCAGATGATACAAAAATTGGCAAGGCAATAGCTTCACATCAGGATATAGAATCTTTACAAGAAGACCTGATTTGTGCTGTTTTGGTCACATGACAAAAAAAAAAAAAAAAAAAAAAACTGTTTCAGACGAGCAACTCAAATTAAATTCTAAATACCAAAAAAAGTTTCACTTCTTTCTTGCGCATTAATATGGTCTAGGTCGAGCCAAAGATGACTGACACTAGCTTTCACTTCCGGTATCATGATGGCTAGGGTTTGCTGGCGCAACAAGGGCTATGCCGAAAGTGGGACATTCTGTTCAGATGACACCCACATCCAAGGCTTTTTTTTTTTTTTTTTTTACACTTTAACATTCATATAAGCAATTACATTTGATACATTTAATACTGATTTATATTACTACATTTTTTTGTGACTTTCCTACTGAGTAATCAATCAGCATTCTATCTATATCCTGCCCCTAAAGTGTTTAGCAATAGGAGGACATGAAGTAAGAGGAGAGGGAATGTCCTTTATCACTGTGTATATTGTCCACCTGTGTGACTCTATAGCCATGCAGGCTGCACAGATAAGATAAAAGAAATGAACAGTTTAGAGGGAAAAATGGAGCAGGCTCAGTAGATGACAACAGCTGGTCTATACAATCTCAGGTTGCAGTGGGGACACAGAGAAGATGGGAGGGACAGCTGAAGGATCAGCCAGGTATATTTCACTCTACACAAAACCAATGCTTTAGTGGCCTTGTGAGTATGAACACTCTGGTATATAGTATGGAATGGGAGTTTTTTTTTTTTTTTTTTTTTTTACAGTCTGGGTTTAATGACACTTTAACAGACGTGACTTGTATACAAGCTAGTGGGCGGATCAAGCCTGTTTTAGTTACACAAAGCCACATATTTTCATTGTTCACGACTTCCTTCTAGCCGCCAGCGTCATAGCAACCAAATATGTAATTTTTTTATTTATTTTTTTTAAATCCACGGTGGTGCAAAAACCTAAACTAAAAACTCAGTAAGTGAACACAAAAAAGGTGCATGTGAACACACACAAAAAAGTGCACCTAGGGGATGTGCTTTGTCCACCCCCTCCAAAAGGGGTAGGACCGCTACCCTGATCCCCCGGGGCGCAAGGCTCCTGACAGGGACAAAGGCTTTCCAATGGTCCGCCTAGCCAGAAGGCCTGGCCGACACCGTTCTTTTGGGCCAGCCGTAGCCGACCCTGAATACTTGTTTGAGGGGCTCTCCGAAGTGGGACCCCCCCCAGGGACAGAGGAGGAAAGAGCTTGAAGGCCACATATCCTCCCCCTAGACTTCAGGGCAAGCCCGAGGACTCACACCCTCAATCCTAGTTAGAAGAAAATTACACACATAAGTGAAAGGTGACAAAATGTAGGAGAAAATAAATAAATAAGTCACCGTGAATGACAGTGCACTGGCCAGGCCCTGAGGCCTGGTAACAAAAATTGCCCCTGGACTTTAGCCAAAAGGCCCAGCCCTAAAAGGCTGGTTCACACATTGGGGTCCCCACACCCAAGTGTTACTAAGAGCACCTCTGGGGCGACCACTCCCAGAGGGCACAGACACCGGGGACTCTGTCTTCCCAGCCCAATGTAGACCGTTCAAATCAGGAGGTAATATGCTCTTCCAGCTTTCCCGGGGGAATTAATCCCGTGCCCCAACTGCTTGTGGGCGCCCCGGTTTCTGCTCCAGCTGGTACTAACCTTCCAAGCCCCCATCACTCCAGCAGGTTTGCATAGCCACCACCCAACCTTGGTCAGGTCAGATGATAGTACAGCACCCCCACCTGATCACTGATAAGAACAGCCAAAAGGATAATGTCATTAGTGAATAAGAAGGATGTCATGTGCCTGCACAGCATGCTTGTTTGCCCCTCTCCTGCTTCCTATGTCAGCACTGAGGTCACATTATCTGAGTGAGGGTGAGAAAATGAGTGAGAGGAGAAACATTGGAATACTAGTCATTACCAGTGCGAAAAGTGTATTTGCTTTGGGAGAATAAATCACCTTTAACATTGGGTGTTCTATGTGTGTTGTGTGTGGATTTTGTCGCATTACGTAAAACTTTTAGTTTCATTTTTTACATTTTAAAATTGGGTGCCTCAAGATTGTGCAGAATTTTGAAGGGTGTCTTGACCAAAAAAAGGTTGAGAAACACTGGTGAATTTTGAAGGGTGCCTTGACCAAAAAAAGGTTGAGAAACACTGGTGAATTTTGAAGGGTGCCTTGACCAAAAAAAGGTTGAGAAACATTGGTGTATATGATCAATCTGATGAAAGTAGGTGTGGGGTTATAAATAAAGCCTAAAATTGTTTGTTTGGAAGTGATAAATCTGTAATAAGTTTGATTACATAAGCATTCCGTAAATCAAAATAACACATAGTACAGGGCTCGACAAACCCCAGGTGCCAGTCATGTGCAGTTGCCATGGCGACCAAAAACCGGGTCCTGGTGCCTGGGCTTCTACCAACCCACTGACCAAGGGGGAACTCTCATTGCTGTCACATATGCTTCTAAAATCTGCCCTGATGCCTAACACTTTATGCCTGAGCAGCAAAGAAAATAAGATAAGATCACTTTGCATACCCAAAGAGAGCAATAAAGTGGAGTTCAAAGTAAACCACTCTATTACCTGTATGCTAGCCAAGCCACAGCAAACCAGTGTGAACCCACTTAAAGCGGTAGTAAACCTTTATTGAACCCTTTGCCTTACCTGCAGGTACAGTGAATATCTCCTAAATGTGCACTGTTCAGGAGATATTCACACAGCCGTTGACATCACCGGCGCATGCACTCTGAATGAACGGCATACCTGTGATGTACCTTCAGAGCTTCATACTGTGCCTGATGTAATTGCGGCTCAGCCAGTCAGGCAGCAAGAGGCAGCGAACCCAGAAGGAAGACAGGGTGAAGATGGACGCTGGAGGGCTTCGTTCTATGCTAAATATTTCATAATGTGCTAGTATGCAATGTACACTAGCACATGGCATTACCTTGCAGGAGATTTTCTTTTTTTTTTAACATGCCATGCAAGTTTACTACACTTTAAAAGCACAAAAAGGACCTACTATGTGCTGATGACACAATTCTAAACTCTTTTATGGCTGCAGTTATAACAGCTACTGCTGTACACAAAAGGGAGAGAGGGAGAGATTTGAAGGAGAGAAAGGAGGTAGAGAGTCCAATCCCACTTTGATGGTCCCTGGAGGCTCATCACTCAGAGGCATCAAATTCACGAGCTAGCTGCCACTTGCTGCGTTTACATTTTCCTGCCCACACAACTCCTTCACCAGCATAGAACAGACTGCATCAAGCGTGGGCAGGCACAGGGGTTGCAGAAGGCAAAGCAGACCCAGCCTCTCTCCTCTTTCATTTGTGCAGCGAGAAGCTTATAACCACACCAAGCAACCACAGGTGCAGCCAACCACCCCTACTTTTGCATACTGCTTCTCCTGCCCCACCTGCATTTATGGAGAGGAAAAACCTCTCTACTGGCTGGCAGCAAGGATGAAAGCTGTACAGCTGATCTGTCGCTGGCGCCCCTCAACCCCCTGTCCAACGAGGCTTCACGCACAGCTTTTTTCCACTCGCCTAATGCGAGCAGAAATTTTGAGGGATATATATACAATTATACAAACATACAGTGAATATAAAAAGTCTACACACCCCTGTTAAAATGAATGTCAGGTTTCGGTGATGTAATGAAATGAGACAAAGATAAATAATTTCAGAACTTTTTACACCTTTAATGTGACCTAAACACTGTACAGCCCAGTTGAACAACAAACTAAATTCTTTTAGGTAGAGGGAAGTAAAAATAAAAAACTAAAATAATATGGTTGCATAAGTGTGAACACCCTTAAACTAATACTTTGTTGAAGCTCCTTTTGATTTTATTACAGCACTCCCATCTTTTTGGGTATGGGTCCATCAGCATGGCACATCTTGACTTGCCAATATGTGCCCACTCTTCTTTGCAAAAACACTCCAAATCTGTCAGATTGCGAGGGCATCTCCTCTTCAGATGACCCCACAGATTTTCAATCAGATTCAGGTCTGGGCTCTGGCTGGGCCATTCCAAAACTTTAATCTTCGTCTAGTGAAGGCATTAATTTGTTGATTTGGATGTATGCTTTGGGTCATTGTCATGCTGAAAGATGAATTTCCTCTTCATGTTCAGCTTTCTAGCAGAAGCCTGAAGGTTTTGTGCCAATATTGACTGATATTTGGAACGGTTTATAATTCCCTCTACCGTGACTAAGGCCCCTGTTCCAGCTGAAGAAAAACAGCCCCAAAGCATGATGCTCCCACCACCATGCTTTACTGTGGGTATGGTATTCTTTTTGTGATTTGCAGTGTTGTTTTTGCGCCAAACATATCTTTTGGAATGATGGCCAAAAGTTCAACCTTGGTTTCATCAGACCATAAACGCATTTTCCCACATGCTTTTGTGAGACTTCAGATGTGTTTTTGCAAAATTTAGCCGGACTTGGATGTTTTTCTTCATAAGAAAATGCTTTCGTCTTGCCACTCTACCCCATAGCCCAGACATGTAAAGAATACAGGAGATTGTTGTTACATGTGCCACACAGCCAGTACTTGCCAGATATTCCTGCAGCTCCTTAAATGTTGCTGTAAGCCTCTTGGCAGTCTCCCTGACCAGTTTTCTTCTCGTCTTTTCATCAATTTTGGGTGGACATCCAGTTCTTGGTAATGTCACTGTTGTGCCATATTTTCTCCACTTGATGATGGCTGTCTTCACTGTGTTCCATGGTATATCTAATGCCTAAGAAATTCTTTTGTACCCTTTTCTGACTGATACTTTTTAACAATGAGATCCCTCTGATGCTTTGGAAGCTCTCTGCAGACCATGGCTTTTGCTTTAGGATGCCACTAAGAAAATGTCAGGAAAGATCTACTGGAACAACTGAGCTTTGTTTGGGGTTAATCAGAGGCACTTTAAATGACAGGAGTGTACTGACTCCTATTTACCATGAGTTTGAATGTGATTGCTTAATTCTGAACACAGCTACATCCCAGTTATAAGAGGGTGTGCACACTTATGCAACCACATTTTAGATTTTTAGTTTTACTCCCCCACCTAAAAGATTTTAGTTTTTTTTTTTTTAATTGAGTTGTATGGTTTAAAAGGTCACATTAAAGGTGGAAAAAGTTCTGAAATGATTTATCTATGTCTCATTTTTTTACATCACAGAATCCTGACATTATATCTGTGTGCGTGTGTGTTATATCTGTACTTTTCTCTTGATCCTGACCCCTACACTCTGTATGCTCAGAATGCCGCTCCTCTAAAAAGCAATTCATGCTTGGATCACTTTCCAGAGGCATTTGACAGGTGGGGAGGAAGTGATAGGTCTTCTCCTCACTGCCTGTTTTGCCCCTAATTGCAGCACCACTGTGCTGCAACCGCATGCAGTGCACGTGGCTGCAGGAGGGTTGCAGCCCATCCCCGCTCATCAGTAATGCCAGCCGAACGCAACAGGGGGTATAATTCTTGCCATAGCTGCAAAGCATTGCGGCTACTGCATGTATAAAACCCCGCCGGTTGCATCTGCAGGTAAAGGTAGAGCAAGTGGTGCGAAGGGCTGTACTAACATCGCTTGGGCTGCACAAAAAAAAACCTCATAGTGTGTATCCCATATTAGAATGGGGTGCCTTGAGATGGAATATAGTTTCAAAAGAGTGCCTGGGCTGAAAAAAGGTTTAGAAACACTGGTCTAACCTACCACTGTCCTTTCAGGTCCGATTTTTTTAAATGGCAAAATGCATCTTCCAAATATATACTGAACACATACCTTCTACTTATCTACGTTTTAACATTCATAAATGTTCCCCCATATCTCGGCACTCCTGTAGTATTGGATACTATTAAATAACTATGTTAGAAGATCCATGAAGGAGTATTCCAAGGTCAGTTATCATTAGTGTTTCATTTGCTCACTGAACCAAACAGTGGACTGAACTGAACTGAATACAACAGTATATCCCACTTAGTAACAAACAGCCTCATTGTTCTGTAGACTGGAAAAAATAACAAGTCAATGTCATAGAAAAGAGGTTACAAGGACAAAAAACAACATTTCCATTAGAAGGAAATTTATCCTCATAAAGAAGTAAAACTATCTGTACAAATTAAACAATTCAAAAATATCTATGAGAAAACATAAAACACAAGTTACACAGAATTTTAAAAATAAAGAAAATTTTGCAACTCTGCAAGACTATGTAAGAGTGCTACCACCTGGTGACTTCTGTAACTGCAGCAATTATGAAATGTCTTAGTAAGCATTGACATCTCAATGCGTTTAACATTAAACTCTAAAGTATCTGGTCTCAACCACATGCATATTCCTTGAAAGCGGACTTTCTGCATTCAGAGAATATGCTTATATGCTTTGTGCGTGTTTACATGAGTAATAGTGTAGACCCGTGTATAGCACTTCATGCCCCCCCCCCAGTTATTACCTTTTGTATCACTTGACCCTCCCTCCTAGACTGTAAGCTGTAACGAGCCGGAATCTTGGATTCCTCCTGTATTTAATTGTATTGCAACTGTACTGTCTGCCCTCATGTTGTAAAGCACTGTGTAAATTGTTGGTGCCAAGTCCTGTATAATACCGGTAATAATAATGATAAAATAATGGGGCCACTGTATGCAGCACCTGGGCTTTCTGTGTGCAGAAATACAACCAATTTTACTGTACATCCTGGCCTAATATGCCTGCGTGCATGAGGCCTAAATGTTAAAGGATAAGTTCACCTTTGGGAACAGGTTATCAGAATATATGTTTATTGTGCCGAAGGTCAAAGTAAACAGGAAAATAAAACATACACATTCAGTAAGGAGTATACATCAGCCATAGGATTACATTGTGTACATGAATATATGAAAACTTCCCCAAATAGAATAAAAGTAATAGAATACCAAGATACAAGAAGAGCAGAATCAGTAACAAATGTGAGCATTCCTCTTGGCAACAGAATCTGGTAACAGCATAATAAAACAATGGCCAATGGGCCAGCTTATAATAAGGTTATAAAACAACCCAGGAAGGCAATCAGTCTCCAGACTCCTGCACAATAACAATACGTCATTAAATGTGGCTTAAATTTGCAATGATACAGGTAAGGTATACATTGCTAAACCCCTTGCTAAATAAGAGGTCTCTCAGTGGTGTCATACGCAAACTTGAATCAATCTTTGCATGACCAATTGAGCCGGAGCTACTCCAGGGGTGTTCAACCATGCCTGCCAGATCCGGTCAAATTTTTTGTTAGCGCTTCTATGCTGGTAAGTCATCATCTCCCGAATAAGGGTCTGGTTAACCTATTCTATCCATTGTGCTATACAGGGGATGCGTGAAGACAGCCAGTCTGGCAATTCGTTTTTTGGCCATGTATAGCAGTCGCAATATTTACCAGGGGGGGAAGCTCTTCTTCCACCACTCCCAATAAAAAGACAATAGGGTCCATGTATACACCAGAGATGGTATCCGTCACCCCCTTCCAATATCTGAAGAGTTTGGGACATCGCCTCATCAAGTGTACCAGAGTTCCCTCCGCAGGGGAACATGTTACATGCTCTGCCTGTTTCTAGGGTGGAATATGTAACACGTTCCCGCTCCTGCAGCTCTCCGCCCGATCCCCCCCTGTTACAGTGGGCCAGAGATCTTCTCCCCGCACCCGCTGCCAGAATTTGAAAAAAGCGCGGCAGTGTTCATTCATAGAGTTCTGTGAATGAATAAAATACAAAGTACCAACATCCTTTGCGACTGATAGCTTGTAGAGGTACCTGCAGACAGCTAAACTGACAGTCTGCAGGAGCCCGACATTGCACCTGCTTAACAGGGGTGCAATGCTTCACATTCTCCTAAAAAAAAAAATTAAATGCACAATTTACCTGCCTTTATTTATTTATTTATTTTTTTTTTTAAAAAGGGGAACTTATCCTTTAACCAATTCGCTGCCAGGTCCGTCGTTATATGGACCTGACAATGGCAGGGTGCACACACAATCAGATGGCTGCAGCTACGACTCCTGCCTGTTAGGTGGATGCATTTGGGCGACTGTGCTGCTGCCTCGATTGGCTCCAAACACCCCTGGTACCAGCGCCCAACTCTGCCATGTATTCTGGGCTCTGCTTGCCTATCTGTGGGCCTGTGACTGACATGGCAGGTGGAGGGGAGGGAGAAGAGCAGATAAATGTCCCCTCTCCTCCCCTTCTTGCTGTGACCCGGAAAGCGACGTGTAAGACGTCACTTATAGGTCAGCCTCTCAGTGTCCTTGGCTAGCAAAGTGATCTGCATTGCAATACATTCAGTGGAGAGATGTGCAGGGTCTTTTAGAGCCTGCATATCCAATTAAAGAGAACCGGTCACCTAAAAATCATCACATTAGGGACTTTTTGTCCCTGATGTGATGAAAAAAAAGAATAATAATAATTTTTTTTGCAAAAAAATAAAAAGGTACACCCAAGCACATAAACCCCCCCCCTCACACACAAAATGTTGAGGCCCCCACTCCCACCTATATGACCGTAAACACATGTATTGGGGGTGCCTACACTTGAAAACATTGATTGCGATATACGTTAGATATAGCTGCGCATACAGGAGTGGGAGCAATAATTCTGGCACCAGACCTCCTCAGTAAGCTGATGACCTAGAAGGGGCTTTTGAAGCTTTGTCTATAGAAAATGTTGGGTACTGAAGTTTGTAGCCATTTCACAGGCGAATACAAATGTAAGGTTTGTCATGTTGGGTATCCATTTACTTGCTGCAACCTCGTCTTTTAGATTTTAGCAAATAAAATTGGGTAGTTTATTGTGCTTGTTTGCCCTAAAATTCACGGTCTTTTTTACTGAAATTTTGCATTTTCTAGACCTTTGAGGTAATATCAAGTGACATAAAAAATTGGAACTACCACTATTTTCTGCTCTAGGATGTCTGCTTTCAGAAAATATACTGTATAATGTTTGGGGGTTTTAAGTAATTTCAGGCCAAAAATGATTTTTCAAATGTGTGCAAAAATGGCTCTGGCAGCGAAAGAGTTAAAAGAAACCTTAGTTGAGAGATATAGGAGATCTGCCCATACTTCCTCATACAGCAGATTTCTTCCCTCCACACATTCCTATTTTCTAGTGAGGTAGCCTAATAGGGGTCAATAGGAATGTGTGAGGCTAACTACCCAGAAGTGTCAGAGCTTTGTTTGATACAACAGACCAGAATTTAGGTGAAGCTGAGAATACCAAAAGGTGTTGCAGGTGTGAAATCAGGCATGTGTGTCAACTTTCAACATTCTTTAAGGCTCGGTTCATATATATGCGATGCGGGAAGGCTGCGAATTCGCAGCCTGTTCCTGCATCGCACACGCACCCCCGGCAGTTCACACTGCCATATGCGATACGCTGGGGGTGTCAATGTAATCTTAACGACACCCCCAGTTTGATCGCATATCGCAGTGCGATCGTGCAGTTCGCACAGGAGCGGATTGCACAAGTGTGAACCACTGTGCGATCCAATCCTGATGCGGCTGCAAAAATGCCTCCTGTGCATGTTTGCTCCTGGTGCGATGCGAATTTAGCCATACAAACTGTATGGCTAAACTCGCACCGCACAGCTGATCGCATGTAATGTCGGAGCAGTGCGCTCCGATATTACATGCGAACCCGGCACTCGCACAAATGTGAACCGGGGCTAAAGAGGAAGTGAATGCACGTAAAACAAAAACGAGGAGAAAAAAAAACCAAACCTGTAAAGACAAAGGCATAATGAGCTAGTATGCATCACATACTAGCTCATTATGAAATACTTACCTAAAAATGAAGCCCCCGAAGTGTCGCCCGCTCAGCAACAGAGCGACCGACATGTCCGGCCGCCCTGCTTCCTTGTTCGCGTCCTCCGGCCATCTGATTGGGAGCCGCCATTCACGGCATAGGGTTCTGAAGGAACGGCACGGGTGGCCGTTCCTTCAGAGAGCATGCACCGATGACGTCATCGGCTGCATGCATTGTAAATCTCTCCTAACTGGATCACTAGGTGAAAATTAAAAAAAAGGAGCCTAAAAAAGAAAATGAATGCAGCCACCACATCTAAGAATTGTTAAGCTGCAACATAATAAAATGTTTGCTTTTAGGTTTAATACCACTTTAAGAGGTGGGGTGTATAAAACCGACATCACTCTCAAGTGTTTATTTACTGGGAATAAATTAATTGTGGTAATTGAAAAGTTTATATCAGATACTGATATCTGCAGAAGCCTCTGAACTTTCTGGTCAAAGTTAAAACTTGGTCATTGTGAATGGCACAGCTCCAACACTTTTCCAGTAATGTCAGAGCCTGCAGCTAAATTTCATCTCTATGCACATTCCTACTGGCCCATCACTATAGTAGGCCATGTTACTGGTCAATATTAACGTTGTCAATGATTCAAATATCATGCTGAGACATGAAGGTTTTGGAGCCCACTCCAGAATCTGGTTGCATTTTCAATCTTTTTATTTTTTATTTTTGGTAGTATTTACCCACTTGACCTCCAGAAGATTTATCCCCCTTCATGACCAGGCCATTTTTTTGCGATACGGCACCGTGTTATTCTAACTGACAATTGTGTGGTCGTGCAACGCTGTACCCAAATAATTGATGTCCTTTGTTCCCCACAAACAGAGCTTTTTTTGGTGGTATTTGATCACCTCCGCGGTTTTTATTTTTTGCGCTATAAACAAAAAAAGAGCCATATTTTTTACTTTCTGCTATAAAACATATCCAATAAAAAATTGAAAAAATCTAATTTCTTCATCAAAATTAGGCCAATATGTATTCTGTTTGATTGTTTGGTAAACAAAAACCCCAATAAGTGTATATTGATTGGTTTGTGCAAAAGTTATAGCGTCTATAAACTATGGGATATTTTTATTTTTTACTAGTAATGGTGGTGAACAGCAACTTTAAGCGGGATTGCGATATTGCGGCAGACAAATCGGATACTAACTTCCACTTTTGACACTTTTTGGGGACCAGTCACACTAAAAGTAATCAGTGCTAAAAAAAAAAAAAATGCACCGCTACTGTACTATTGACACTGGTGGGAAAGGGGTTAACTTTAGAGGCGATCAAAGCAAGATTTTTGTTACTGTGGGGGAGGTGCTTGTACTAGGGGAAGGCTTGGATCGGTGGCTCTTTGAAGAGAGACAGGATCCATGCCTTCTGTAGTAACAGAATGGCGATATGCCTTGTTTACATCAGATCCCCATTCTCCCTCTGTACTGAAGCATCGGCCGGTGCCACCGGACATCGAGTCCATGGTACCTGTCGATCAGTGGCGGCGGATGGGCGTGCACCCCAGACCCCGTAGTCCAGAATCACGTACTATATACGTGATCCTGCGCAGCAGAGCCACCTTGCCACAATATATGCAAGTTATATGGTCAGAAAGCAGCAAATACCCACAGTTTTTTTAATTTTGGCAAAAGCTAAAGGAGGTAAAGGGTTTACCATAAAGTCCACTACAGAGACAGAATGGAGCTGACATGTACATGAGAGGATGGGGGGGGGGGGGGGTGAAAGGGGTTAAAACGATCCACTACTGCCTCAGCTACTGATCTGGAATGATTGAGTCTGTTGAGTCAGTGCTCATCTGGAAAACTGATCCAAATAGCTGTAGAATAGGAGAGCCTGAAAACCCCCGCTCAGTGGTTCCTGGGCTCTCCTGCTCCTGATTTCCTCAGTGTGAACAAAAAAGCGATCTGCTTTGGGTCTTCCAGTTTCACAGCTGCTAGAACCCCGGTTAAAAAGCCAGGTACACAGCAGATCAAGCAACAGTGTGCGTTTGATTGGTTGGAGTGGAGGGCAGGGTAGACCTTAGGGGTCCTACACACTCTTGATGTCTCCACAAAGAGAACCTGTCATCTGCTCAATGCTATCACATATGGGACTTGTTAGCCCTCTTGTGATGGCAATGAATGAAAATGTAAAAAATAAACTTAACCGCTTGCCGACTGCGCACAGTATATTTACTGCGGCAGTCGGCCCCGGCCAGGCAGAGTGACGTAGGTCTACGTCGCTCGCCTGTCACTCCTTCCAGAGCCAATAGCGGGCGGGCGCGCGCCCGCCTCGGCTCGTTCACGGAGGAGTGCGGGAGTGTGACTGGCGGACCCGATGTCCGCCGGTCACACTACGATCGCCGCTACAGCGGGAGAAAGACAGAGCGGCTTGTGTAAACAAGCCACCTGTCAGTTCTCCCTGTGTAAAAGTGAAGATCAAACAGTTCTACTATGTAGAACTGTTGATCTTTGTTTTTACACTAGTAGACCTGTCCCTGCACAGTTAGAATCACGCCCCTAGGACACACTTAACCCCTCCCTGTCCAATACTGTTAACCCCTTCCCTGCCAGTGTCATTTTTGCAGTAACAGTGCATATATATAGCACTGATTACTGCAGTAATGTCACTGGTACCCCCAAAAGTGTCAAAAATGTCAGTCAAGGGTCCGATCTGTCCGCCGCAATGTCGCAGTACCGCAAAAAAAAATCGCAGATCGCCGCCATTACTCGTTAAAAAAAAAAACACCAAAAATGACAAAAATCTTTCCCTTTGTTAGTAAACGCGATAACTTTTGCGCAAACCAATCAAAATACGCTTTTTGCGATTTTTTTTTACCAAACATAGGTAGCGTAAAACAAATTGGCCGAAAATTTTAAAAAATTTTGATTTTTACATTTTTTTTTGGGGGAATTTCATATAAAAAAAAGTGAAAAATATTGTTGTTTTTGCAAAAATTACGCTCTTTTTTTGTTTATAGCGCGTGATCAAAAAATCGCACAGGTGATCAAATACCACCAAAAGAAAGCTCTGTTTGTGGGAAAAAAAGGACGTGAAATTCGTTTAGGTACAGCGTCGCACGACCGCGCGATTGTCCGTTAAAGTCACGCAGTAAAAAAATCGCAAAATAACCCCTGGTCTTTTAGCAGGAAAATCCTCCGGTGGTAAAGTGGTTAATATAATAAAATAGATACCTTTAACAAAAAAAAAAAAAAAAAAAAAAGGAAAAAAAAGAAAAAGGACCCCCATTGCCCCATGCACGCACGCATGTAAATGATTGTGTCACACATATGACATGTTTGTGCGCACCCCATAGTGAGCCCAACAATTCTAGGTCTCGTATTTAAGGTTAATTGTAAACTGAAGAGCTGTAAAGACATGAAAAGCGTCACTTATTGAGGATATTAGGTACCGTTTCGCCATTTCACTGGCGCACAAATTTAGAGGTATGCTATATTTGGTTTCTATTTAGGAGACACTACCTCATTTTTTATCTTGTACAAAATATTGGGAATTCAATTGTGTTTGTTTGTGCATTTTAGTGTAATTTTTCCTAAACACAGATTTGATAAGCAGTTGCACATAAAAAAAAATTGCAACTACCATCTTTTATTCTACAAGGCCTCTGCATTCAAAAAGTATAAAAATGTTCCGGGGGAGGGTTCATTAATTTTATAGCTAAAAATGTTGATTTTTAGCATGTGTGGGAAAAATTAAAAAAAAAAAAGCTCTGGGGGGAGTGGTTAAAGAGGAAGTAAATCCTGTTTTTGAACTTGCACCAACAGGTAAGTCTATAACCTGCATGGTTTAGGCGATATTCACATTGCATGCAGCCGGTGATGTTACCGGCGCATGCAATCTAAAGGGACGGAATACCACGCCGTTCCTTCAGAGCTCTGTGCCGCGGTCTGTGACTCCCGCGTGCAGCCAATAAGAAGGCCGGAGGACTTCTAGGAAGGCTGTCCACGAGGTTTAGGAGTGTGTTTATGGGAATGTTTGACCATTCTTCTAGAAGTGCATTTGTGAGGTCAGGCACGGATGTTGGACGAGGAGGCCTGGCTCGTAGACTCCGCTTTAATTCATCCCAAAGTTGTTCTATCGGGTTGAGGTCAGGACTCTGTGCAGTCTAGTCAAGTTCCTCCACCCCAAACTCACTCATCCATGTCTTTATGAACCTTGCTTTGTGCACTGGTCCAAAACACTTGGTGGAGGGGGGATTATGGTGTGGGGTTGTTTTTCAGGGCTTGGGCTTGGCCCCTTAGTTCCAGTGAAGGGAACTCTTTTTTTTTTTTTTTTCAAATATTTTATTTTAGAAAAGGAACAACAGTCGAGAAACAATCTGTGACATGTACTATACAGACATATGTAGAAGATATTGCATAAAATGGAAAAGTAAACTATAACATCTGATCGAAGAACAATGAAGGTCCTGGCATAGTCAAAGAACCCAACCCCGGAGTTGGGGAAGGTGCAGACACCTCCACTCGGAGTCACAGATAGCCAGGCCCTTATACAGACATGTGGAGGAGCTGGATTATGGAGAAAGACCTGGATTATGGAGAAAAAAACCTTTCCCGGCCGTCGTTCCCAAATTTTAACTAAAAGATGGGAAAGATAAATGAGAGCAGAGCCCCAGACTGGGCGACATACAAAGACAACAAAGAAGGATGATGGAGGGAACGGGACAGGAGAGGGGGGGGGGGGGGAGGAACAGATGGGGAAACTCCCCGTATGGACAAACCCACGGGTACTCCCGGGGTAAAGATCAACCACACATCAGAGACCTGCCCTTGTCGGAAAGCACAAAGACATTCCAGAAACCCCAAATCTTATCGTATCGTTCCCTGCGATGCTGCCTCGTGAGGGTGAGGTCCTCCATTCTGTTAATGTCCTCCATCCTGCGCATGCAGTCCCCAATAGTCGGTACTCTAGTCGTCTTCCAGAGCACCGGGATGCAAGCCCTCGTGGCGCTCAGAACGTGAGGGATAATTGATTTTTTGCATTTCGAGATTGGCATAGAGGAAACCTGGAGCGGGAAGAACTCCGGGGCATCCGGGATCTCCCGGTCCGATAGTTCCCCCAAGAGGACCCGGACGTCTCGCCAGAAGGGGCGTATTCGGGGACAGGACCAGAAAACATGGAGTATCGTGCCTACATCACTCTGGCACCTCCAACAGAGGTCCGTCGTGGCGGGGAAGATTTTGCTCAAGAGAGAGGGAACCCTATACCACCGGGTGAGAATTTTATAGTTCAACTCCTGCAGTTTCGCGCAGGTCGGAGTCTTCAAAGCCAGGGTATATACTTTCAGGCGTTGCGCCGGGGTGAGATGTAGCTGAAGATCCCGCTCCCACCTGCCCAGCCCAGGCAGGACATAGTCCTCCCCCAGAGAGATCAGTAGGCTGTAGGATTTAGACAGCGTGCCCGGCAGGATCCCGCTCCCCACGCAATACTCCTCAAACGGAGTGAGGTCTCTGGAGAAAGACGATGGGTCCGGCAAGGAGCGAAGATAGTGGTGTACCTGGGCAGCGTGCCAGAACCCCAACTGAAAGGAGCCACTAGCCGACATCAGCTCCTCTATCGTTGGCCACCGAGACCCCCTGAGGAAATGGACGGCCTGAGAGACGCCCCGGGACATCAGTCCGCGGAATGCCGCTTCCTTCAATCCCGGAGAAAACTCCGGGTTACCCAGAACCGGATAAAGCGGGGACGTCTGCGTGGAAATGGAGGGGTGGGACAAAGCGCGACGAGTGGCTGCGATCGTCACGCCTATCGTGGGGTGTGCTCGGAGGTCCCGTGGCAGTTCCCCTCTGACCCACGGCAACTCCTCCAGGGAGGTGACAGACTGTCCCTTTTCCAATTGTACCCACAATTTACCCGCACTGTGTCTCCGCCAGTCAATCAACTGGCCAAGGTGGACCGCTAAGTGATATTTAGCCACATCAGGGAGGGCCAGGCCCCCCCGAGTGTTTCCGTAGAGTCAACTGGGCACGAGATAGCCTAGGCCTCCCATGAGCCCAGATGAATTTCAGAAAAATGCTGTGGGTTTGAGCAAAGAAGGAGACCGGGATCCTCACAGGCAATGCCTGCAGCAGGTACAAGATCTTAGGGAGGATCGACATCTTAATTAGGTTGCACCGTCCGAACCATGAATGCAGTCCGGTATTCCAAGTCTGTAGCAGGCCATGAATATGGGTCAGGAGGGGAGGGAAGTTCAATTTATATAGTTTGGATAGATCCGAGGGAATCTGGGTTCCGAGGTATGTCAGGGCCCCCTGAGTCCATTTGAAGGGCAGCGTTGAGGACAAGTGCGCCAAGAGGGGGGCTGGGACTCCCACCCCCAGAGCCTCGGACTTATGAAAGTTCACCTTCAGATTAGAACACAGGCCGTACTGTTCCAGTTCCTTCATCAGGTTAGGTGCCGAGATCGCCGAGTTCGAGATAGAAAAGAGCATGTCGTCGGCGTAGGCCGATACCTTACACTCCAGGTCCCCAACCCTAATTCCCGAGATGTCGGGGTTGGCCCGCACTCTGCCCAGAAACAGCTCCAGAGAGAGCGCAAATAGCAACGGGGAGAGGGGGCACCCCTGCCGGGTACCATTAGAAATGTGAAAAGGGCTAGAAAGCACCCCGTTACACTTCACTTGGGCCGACGGGCAGGAGTAAATATGCCCTATCCAGGACATCAACGTTTCCCCGAAGCCCATTGCCCTCAATGTGGAAAGCATGAACCGCCAGCTAACGCGGTCAAATGCTTTCTCCGCATCCGTGTTAAGTAGTATGCAGGGTGTTTTCGTCGACTGGGCCACGTGAATAAGGTTCAGGACCTTAGAGGTATTGTCCCTCGCTTCCCGAGAGGGAATGAAGCCCACTTGATCCAAATGGACCAAGTGCGGCATATGATGGCCAAAATCTTCGTGAACACCTTCAGGTCTATATTCAGCAAGGAAATGGGCCTGTAGCTGCCGCAGCTGGAAGGGTCCTTTCCGTCCTTGGGAAGGACCGAAATGTGAGCCCGAAGCGTGTCCGGTGGAAAAGATGACTCCCCCTTGCCCAGCAAGTTGGAAGGGAACTCTTAAGTCGTCAGCATAGCAAGACATTTTGAACAATTTTATGCTCCCAGCTTTGTGGAAACCGTTAGGGGATGCAACAGGACTACGCGCCAGTACACAAAGCAAGGTCCATAAAAACATGGATGAGCGAGTTTGGGGTGGAGAAACTTGACTGGCCTGCACAAAGCCCTGACCTCAACCCGACGGAACACCTTTTGGATGAATTAGAGTGAAGACTGTGAGCCAGGCCTTCTCGCCCAACATCAGTGCCTGACCTCACAAGTGCGCTTCTGGAAAAATGGTCAAACATTCCTACGGACACACTCCTAAACCTTGTGGACAGCCTTCCTAGAAGAGTTGAAGCTGGTATAGCTGCAAAGGGTGAACCAACTTAATATTGATCCCTATGGACTAAGACTGGCATGCCATTAAAGTTCATGTGTGTGTGTAAAGGTAGGCGTCCCAATACTTTTGATATTATAGTGTATTTCTGTTATCATGGAAATGTTTAATGGACAGAAACATACCCCAAAAGAGACATCAATGTCGACAGGTGTAAAAGGCTGATCAGCCAGGTCCTCAAAGAACTCAGCAAGGGCATATAGTGTATCTGCTGCCAATCTTTCATACGTTGTTTCATCTAATGCACTATGAAAAGAGGAAAAAGATGCCCAGTTACCAGACAAATAAATAGTAGTTTGAAAAGAAATGACATTCTGAAGTGGGAAAAACAATCATATTTACATTCCTCAGTTATTTCTGTAGACTGATGCCAGGCAGAATTCAGGATAAAGAAAATATTACCTACTGCTTGTCAAAGTTCCTGCTTGTCTGCTAGGGCATATTAGAATGTTTGTGCAGATATTCTTTATTAGTTGATTGGGCAATATAGACAATCTATCCTAGAAATGAAAAAATACAAATGGTAAATTATATATTCCTATTTGCCATTGTTATCAAATTTAGTACAGGTATAAATTGCACAATCAAGATTTCAAGTGTCCACAAAAACAAGATATCATTAGGAAAAAGTACACTTATTTTAGAATTTTTAGTATGAATAAAGTTTATCAATAAATGGAAAAGTCCAAACTGAAACTGAGAAGGAAGGAGAACTGCATAAACGATCTGAAAGAAATATACTGTAGGTTTCCAAAGCAGTCAGAATCCAGCTGTCATCTTTGCTGCAGCCTGAGCTCCGCTTCACACTGCTGTGACTTATGCAACTTGAGACACAAAGTCACATGACAAGTCAAAACACAAATTCATTTTAATGGGTGCTGTCTTAATAAATGCGACTCAAGTCTACACTACTTTTCTGGGACTTTGGTGCAACAGATTGCAATGTAAAAATCACAAAAGTCACAGGCAAGTGGTACGGGTTTGGGGGTCACAGCAGTGTGAACCCAGGCTGAAAAATGAATAAACAATCCTACTAGGTCTTTGAACAACACGCTTAAAGTGGACCTTCACCCCCTTTTTGCACTTTCTAAAGTTTATTCCTCCACTTCCTTTTTCAGAATCCCCAAGGCCATATTTCAGTGAATATGAAGCCATTTATTATCATTCAACTGTGTTTACTCTTTTTAAATCATAATGACAACAAACTACTCAAATGACCCTGATCAAAAGTTTACATACCCCAGTTCCTAATACCGTGTATTGTCCCCTTTAACATCAATGACAGCTTGAAGTCTTTTGTGGTATTTGTGGATGAGGCTCTTTATCTTCTCAGATGGTAAAGCTGCCCATTCTTCCTGGCACAAAGCCTCCAGTTCCTGTAAATTCTTGGGCTGTCTTGCATGAACTGCACATCTGAGATCTCCCCAGAGTGGCTCAATGATATTGAGGTCAGGAGACTGAGATGGCCACTCCAGAACCTTCACTTTATTCTGCTGTAGTCAATGACCGGTCGACTTGGCCTTGTGTTTAGGATCATTGTCATGTTGGAATGTCCAAGTACGTGCCATGTGCAGCTTCTGGGGCTGATAAATGCAAATTTTCCTCCAGTATTTTTTAAAAAACATACTGAATTCATCTTGTCATCAATTCTGACCAAATTTGCTGTGCCTTTGTAGCTCACACATCCCCAAAACATCAGCGATCCACCTCCGTGTTTCACAGTAGGAATGGTGAACCATTCATCATAGGCCTTGTTGGCTCCTCTCCAAATGTAGCATTTATGGTTGTGGCCAAAAAGCTCCATTTTGGTCTCATCACTCCAAATTACTTTGTGCCAGAAGGTTTGAGGCTTGTCTCTGTGCTGTTTGGTGTATTGTAAGCGGGATACTGTAAGGCATTTGTGTAGTAATGGCTTTCTTCTGGCGACTCGACCATGCAGCCCATCTTTCTTCAACTGCCTCATTGTGCATCTTGAAACAGCCACACCACATGTTTTCAGAGAGTCCTGTATTTCACCTGAAGTTATTTTTGGGTTTTCTTTTCATCCCCAACAATTTTCTTGGCAGCTGTGGCTGAAATTTTAGTTGGTCTACCTGACCGTGGTTTTGTTTCTACAGAACCCCTCATTTTCCACTTCTTGATTGGAGTTTGATCACTGCTGATTGGCATTCTCAATTCCTTGGATATATTTGTATATCCCTTTCCTGTTTTATACAGTTCAACTACCTTTTCCCGCATATCCTTTGACAATTCTTTTGCTTTCCCCATGACTCAGAATCCAGAAATGTCAGTGCAGCACTGGATGAAAGATGCAAGGGTCTGTCAGGAGTCCAGAAACTCATTGACCTTTTACACACACACTAATTACAAGAAAACAGATCACAGGTGAGGATGGTTACCTTTAATAGCCATTCAAGCCCCTTTGTGTCAACTTGTGTGCATGTTATCAGGCCAAAATCACCAGGGTATGTAAACTTTTGATCAGGATAATTTGTGTAGTTTCTATTGTCATTATGATTTAAAAAGAGTAAACACAGTTGATTGATAATAAATGGCTTCAGCCAAACGCCCCTTTCACACGGGCGTTCCGTATGTTTGTATATCACCCCATCCGTTTGCGGGTGATATACTGACATAATGCATGTCAATGGGATTGCGGATGTCAGCGGATGACCATCCGCTGACATCCGATTTGCGTCCTTTCAGTTCTGTTACGTTTTTTGGAAAAAAAAAAAAATCCCATTTCTTCATGAATTCAGGCCATACATATTCTTGGTAAAACAAAAATACCAAAAGGCGTATATCGATTGATTTGTGCAAACGTTATAGCGTCTACAAACTATGGAATAGATTTATGGAATTTTTTTTTTTTTTCTTGTTCTTTTACTAGTAATGGCAGCAATGAGTGACTTTTAGCGGGACTGCGATATTGCAGTGGGCAAATCAGACACCTGACACTTTTTTGGGTACCAATGACACTAATATAGTAATCAGTGCTAAAAAAAAACTGGCAGGGAAGGGGTTAACATCAGGGATGATCAAGGGGTTAAATGTATGGCCAACATGTGTTCCGGTTTGTGCTGTTTTTACTAAGCAATGTGCTGTTTTTTTCCTTCCTGCTTTGCAGTAAGAAAAAGACAGCACAATGCTGCTGTCAGAAGAGAGCCATGTGTTTGTTTACCTATACACGGGTCTCTTCGGTAATGTCTGGAGTCGATCGGTGGGTGCCGGCAACCAATTAGCCCCCGACACCCACTGATTGATTGGTGCTGCAGCCAATTGCAGCAGAGCCGTTGTGGAAGGGGCACGCTCCCTACCCCGGCGGGCAGATTGTATATTAGGTACGTGATCCGGCACAGAGCAGTCGCCCTGCCGCAGTATGTCTGCAACTGGTTAAAGTGGAAATATACTTCCATCTATTGTTTGTACCTATAATAAGGCTTACCTATAGGTACTGTAAATATCTCCTAAACATGCACCGTTCAGGAGATATTTACTGTATACAGCTGATGACCACATTGGAGAATGCGTTCTGAAGGAACGGCCACCCGTGCTGTTTCTTCAGAGCCCCGTGCTGTGACTGGCGGCTCCCGCGTGCGTGAAGTCACGTGGCTTCCAGCCAGTCACACAGCCAAGTCCGTGGACCCAGAAGGAAGATGGTTGAAGATGGATGCGGCCTACAGTGATGACAAGGAGGGGTCTGTTTGCAGTGCTTTACTTCCTCCTAAAGGTAAAAAACCTTGAGGCTTTAGAACCACTTTAAGGCTACATTCTCATGGGCGACTAGCACCGCTGCAAATTACAGCAGCAGGAATCTACTGCGACTCGTACATTCCGATGATAGGTTGGTGGTGGCTGCCTGCACTTACCTGCGGTGGTCACTGCTGGACACACTCTTACATTGAAGTAGGGGTCTGTCTTTCCCTTTGACATTTAAATCTATTTTATATTTTGAAGCAATATTAGAAAGTGAATAGCGGGACCCCCCTGGGAGGTAGGGTTACCACATACACCAGGACACATCTGAATTACACAGGTTCTGGGGCCGATATAATGAACCAAGTGAGTTTAAATGCCACCTTAATCAGCCACAGAACCTGTGTAATGATTGTGTGTCCATGAGGTGGTAACCCTACCCTGAGGTGATCACAAACATTGTTCCCCATTGGAATGCCCAATCACGTGACCCTTGTAAGGTGGGCAGACCTCACCTTATGAAAGCTGTGTAACTCATGCCCCTCCCCTGTCTGTCCTCCAGGGGTCCCCAGTTATGTAATGTCATGTACTCACTGTGTATGCGGTCCTTACACACAGCCTGGAACCACTGCTCACGGCTCTTAGATGCCTGAAACCAGCGAGAGCTCTCAATGTCCTGTATACAGACCACATTGTCCCTAGAACACACCGTGTACAGTAGTCACACCGGTGTCTCTCTCCTATACATCGGGGATCGACTTCCTGAGTCTATCGCCGTGAGAGCATTTCTGTACTCAACTCTTCACGTCTAAGCGTAAACATAGAGGCGTGTCTCTGCTGCCATCTGGTGGTAGATCTGCAATATTTCACTTTCCTGGAATGTTGGCTTCTGCTGTTTACTCCTCCTGACAGCTGGCTGCTTCAGCAGAAAGTTTCTTCTCAGTAAGATCATTGCAGCTATTGTGTGGGGCTCTGCCTGTGACAAGAACACAGGTGAGTTTCACAGCAATAGGTTGTATTTTAAAATGTTTCAGAACAGGCATTTAGGCAGGGAAGAAATTATGAAACATAACTTTATGGGAGGGGAAAGAGAGAACTTGGTGGGTGGGAGGATATGAGAACAGAATTCCATAGTAGGGATAGACCGATATATTTTTTTCAGGGCCGATACCGACATTTCAGTCACAACGTATCGGTATCGGCTGATATGGGCCGATATTTTGTACATTTAAAGTTTTGAAAAATAAAGACAATTTTTAACCAAATCTGGTACTGAACATGTTATTTTTTGTTTAATGTTTAAAGGCTGGCTTGCAGGCACCCTGTGGTGGGTGGCTGGCTGGCTGGCACCCTGTCGTGGGTGGCTGGCTTGCTGGCACCCTGTGGTGGATGGCTGGCTCACTGGCACCCTGTAGGGGGGTGGCTGGCTGTCTGGCACCCTATGGTGGATGGTTGGCTGTCTGGCACCCTGTGGTGGTGGGTGGGTGGCTGGCTGTCTGGCACCCTGTGGTGGGTGGCTGGCTGGCACCCTGTCGTGGGTGGCTGGCTTGCTGGCACCCTGTGGTGGATGGCTGGCTTGCTGGCACCCTGTGGTGGGTGGCTGGCTGGCACCCTGTGGTGGGTGGGTGGCTGGCTGGCACCCTTTGGTGGATGACTGGCTTGCTGGCACCCTGTGGTGGGTGGCTGTCTGGCACCCTGTGCAGGGTGGCTGGCTCGCTGGAAGCCTGTCGTGGCTGGCTGTCTGGCACCCTGTGGTGGGTGGATGGTTGGCTGGCACCCTGTGTGGGTGACTGGCTTGCTGGCACCCTGTGGTGGGTGGCTGGCAGTCTGGCATGCTGTGGTGAGTGGTTGGCTGTCTGGCACCCTGTGGTGGCTGGTTTTCACCCTGTGGTGGGTGACTGGCTGGCACCCTGTGGTGAGTGGCTGGCTTGCTGGCACCCTTCGGTGGGTGGCTGCCTGTCTGGCATCCTGTGGTGATGTGTGGCTGGCTGTCTCGCACCCTGTGGTGGGTGGGTGGCTGGCTGGCACCCTGTGGTGGGTGGCTGACTGGCTGGCACCCTGTGGTGGGTGGGTGGCTGGCACAGGGGCTGTGGGTAGCTGGCTGGTACAGGGCCTGTGGGTGGCTGGCTGGTATAGGGCCTGTGGGTGGGCGGGTGGCTGGCTGGTACAGGGCCTGTGGGTGGCTGGCTCACTGGTACAGTGCCTGTGGCTGGCTGTTACAGGTCTGTGGGTGTGGGTGGCTGGCTTGCACCGGGCTGCTGTGGGTGGGTGTATGGCTGTGATACACTCCCGCAAGACTAGTCCCAATTCCAGACGCGGCTGTCCAAGGTGAGGGAGGCGGCCTAAGGAGGCAGAATGACATCACGAAAACATTGGTAATATCGGCCAGTTCCGGGGCCGATACCGATATATCGCTTCTCCTGTAATTAGTCACAGCGGAAGCCAATCAGCGGGTGCCGGTGAATGGATGTCCACCAGGAACAGAGGCTGGAAGGAGCTATGTCTATGTAAACAAGGCAGGGCTCCATCTTGACGGGGGGAAGTGATGGATTTTGGAAAGAAAATCCATTACATCCCTTAGTAAAAACACCTCACTGTGTACACATAAACACTGGTTAGGCACACATTTAACCCTTTGATCGCCCTAGCTGTTTAATCCTTTCCCAGCCAGTTAGTTAGTACAGCGATAGTGAATACTTTTAGCACTGATCACTATATTAGTATCACTGGTTCCTGCAACATGTCAGAATGTCCGCCGCAATATCAGAATCCTGCTATAAGTCGCTGATCACCACCATTACTATTTAAAAAAAAAAAAAAATATTCCATAGTTTGTAGAGGCTATTATTTTTGCACAAGCCAATCAGTATATGCTTATTGGGATATTTTTTTTACCAAAAATATGTAGCAGAATACATATTAGCCTAAGTTTATGAAGAAATTCGATTTAAAAAAAAAAAAATTATTGGATGTGTTCTATAGCAGAAAGTAACGCAGTGCTGTATTGCAAAAATTGGCCTGGTCACGAATGGGGGTATATCTGCCGGAGGTCAAGTGGCTATAGCTATAGTGTATAACCACTTACCGACCTAGCTTTATCTGGCACTTTTTGTTTACAAGTTTAAATCCATATTCTTTGCTAGAAAATTACTTAGAACCCCCCCAAACATTATATATATTTCTTTTTTTTAGCAGAGACCATAGAGAATAACATTGGGGTTGTTGCAATATTGTATGTCACACAGTATTTACGCAGCAATTTTTTGGGGAAAAAAATACACTTTAATGAATTATAAAAAAAAAAAATATAGTGGGTATAGAAATTAATCACACCCGTTAAAACAGGGGACCTCAAACTTTTTAAACAGAGGGCCAGTTCACGGTCCCTCAGACACAGTTGGGGGCCGGACTATAGTTTGAAAAAAAATATGAACAAATTCCAATGCGCATATTTTATTTGTAGTGCACAAAAAAACAGGAAGAACATTACAACATTTATTGGTTTATTCATATATATATATATATATATGACCACAGCGTGCCCCCTTTCAATGCCAGAGTGACCACAGCGTGCCCCCCTTTCAATGCCAGAGTGACCACAGCGTGCCCCCCTTTCAATGCCAGAGTGACCACAGCGTGCCCCCTTTCAATGCCAGAGTGACCACAGCGTGCCCCCCTTTCAATGCCAGAGTGACCACAGCGTGCCCCCTTTCAATGCCAGAGTGACCACAGCATGCCCCCTTTCAATGCAAAGCGACCACAGCGTGCCCCCTTTCAATGCCAGAGTGACCACAGCGTGCCCCCTTTCAATGCAAAGCGACCACAGCGTGCCCCCTTTCAATGCCAGAGTGACCCCAGCGTGCCCCCTTTCAATGCAAAGCGACCACAGTGTGCCCCCTTTCAATGCCAGAGTGATCACAGCATGCCCCCTTTCAATGCAAAGTGACCACAGCGTGCCCCCTTTCAATGCCAGAGTGACCACAGCGTGCCCCCTTTCAATGCAAAGCGACCACAGCGTGCCCCCTTTCAATGCCAGAGTGACCACAGAGTGTCCCCTTTCAATGCAAAGCGACCAGCGTGCAGAGACTGCCAGAGAGACCAGTGCACTTGCCTGCAGTGGCGGGCAGCTTCTCCTCAGTCCGCCGTGTCTTCTTGAGTCCTCCTGCCCCCTCCTCTGCCAATGGCATGGGTTTGCCTTTTGGCCAATCTGAGTGGCCAGGAGGAGGATCCATGTGACAATAGCGAATTTTCATTCGCTATTGTCACACAAATGGGTGGGCTAGGGCGCAGTGCTCTGCGCCCCGGGTCCACCCTTTTCTGAAGCATATTACAGCTTCAGTGAGTGACCGACAGTCAGCCCTATGCCGATCCCGGCCGGTGGGCCGGGTTCAGGATCCTGGCGGGCCGCATGCGGCCCGCGGGCCGTAGTTTGAGGACCCCTGCTTTAAAAAAATCACATTTTGTTGCTTTGCAGCCTCAAATTAAGACAGATACAGTTTTTCTTTAATTCAGTTGTATTTACCAGTGCAACTTATAACATCTAAGTGAAAGATATAACCCCAACATGTCAGAAAAAAAAATCAAAAACAGAATCACTGAGTTGGAAAAAGGATAATCCCCCTTATGTCAGCATTTTGTTGGACCACCTTTTGCTTTAATTACAGCCTTTAGTCTGTTGGGATATGTCTCTGCTAACTTTGCACACCTAGGCTTTGAAATATTTGCCCACTCTCCTTTGTAGAACTCCTCAAGTTCAGTTAAATTTGATAGTGAATGTTTGTGGACTGCAGTCTTCAAGTCATTTCACAGATTTGAAACATGCAATGGTGTTTAAGTTTGGGCTCTGAGTAAGACATGCAAGGACATTCACCTTTTTATCCTTTAACCACTGTGTGGTCATTTTTGCTGTGTGCTTTGGGTCATTTTCATGTTGGAAGGTAAACCTTCTTCCCATTGACAACTTTCTGGCAAAGGGCAGCAGATTTTCCTCATGAATTTGATGGTATTTTGCCCCATCCATTTTCCATCTATTCTGACAAGTGCTCCAGTCCCTGCTGAAGAGAATAGGATAATAATAATAATAATAATAATAATAATAGGATATTACAGCCTCCATGCTTTACTTTTGGAATGGTGTTATTTGGATGGTGAGCTGTATTGGATTTCTGCCAGACATATAGTTTGGTGTTGAGGCCAAATAGTTATATTTTTCGCTGGGTGTACACTTATGCGATCACAGACATCGCATGTGGTTCGCACCACATTGCTGTGCAGATCACATGCGATGTCTGTGAGATGCAAATTCAGCCATAAAACTGTATGGCTGAAATCGCATCGCATTCACACCAAAATGGTGCAGTACCCTTTTTTTTTGGTCCGCACTGGAAACAGATCGCATAAGTGTACACACCTATGCGATCCGATTCCTGCAGTATTTGAAAGTTTTGACTGCGATCTGCGAGCCGATCTGGGGGGTGACATTAACTTTACATTGACACCCCTAACGGTTTGCAGATGTCAGTGTGAACCAGTGTGCGATTCTGGTGCGATGCGGGAACCAGCACTGTGTCGCAGGGTTTCCCAGATGGCACCAGTGTTAACTTGGACTTATGCCCCATACACACGTGCAAATTATCTGCAGACTTTTGTTCTGGTCTACTTTTCGTGTGTTTTTTCTTCTCTGAGCATGCCCAGTCTTGCTCATCTGACTTTTGTCGGCCGAAATCTGTACTGACTGACGAACAATCGGCCGTTCTGGTGACGGCCAACAAAAATTTTATAGCATGCACACCAGATTTTGTTCGGCCAAAAAGTCGCAGCCGGTTGTCGGAAGCATCATACTAACAAGCCGACAATCGGCCAATCGGACGTTGGCCGAAAATTTACGACAATCGGTGTGTGTGTACGGGGCTTTAGTCCAGATTTACCAGGCACAGTGAGTAGCAGGCCACAATCACAGTCCAGGGTCACATGGAAAAAATCCGGACACAGTGAGTAGCAGTCATGATCCAGCACAGCAAAGTCCGGGGGCACAGGGCAGCAATTCAGGGACTCACCAGCCAACAGTGGCCTCAGTAGAGGAAATCCAGACAGAGTGGCTGGAAAAAGAAGGTCTAGAGGACAAAGGTCCTTCACAAATCCACCGAGGTTCCTCAAAGGGCTGTGTGTCCTGGCCTCAGTTTCAGGGCCACACAGACAGTAGTTGAAGGAAGAGCAGAGAATAGAGTAAAAGTCCTGGTGTCCAGAACACCGCACCGAACAACAAGTCCCAGCAGTGCAGAAAGCAAATGTAGTCTTAGCAGTTCCATGTATTTTCTAGTTTCCTTCTAGTGGACCTGCAGCTAATCTGTCCATCACTAAATAAACTCTCAACAGACTGTCCCCCTTCTTTGTTATCTGCATTTTTAATTTAGCTAGAGACCTCACCTCAAATTCAAGTGGTGTCAATATGTCTTTCCTGCCACAGTATACAATCATTTATAGGAATTTAAATCCCAAAGGGATTAATATAGCGCTTGCTTCTAATTAATCAGGGATGAGCAATTCCTTGTTCACACACCTGAATAGTGAACAATCAGGTGGGGATAAGTTAATTAATATAGGTAATAGCAAAAAATACATATAAAAAGTGCAATGGTGCTAGATGAAATTAAAATACATCAATACATAAATATAATTAAGGTAAATTATCAAAATATTAAAACAGTCCCAATGTGAAGTTCCTTCGTGATCTTGTGAAAATAGTGCTCTAGTAAGATTTCTCCAATATTCCAACTGCTGGTATATTTGGCATAACTTGTGACATAAGGGGTGCACACTCACCGGACTTGGTGGGTCTTGAATACCATAGAGTAACAAGACCTTACGAGCTTATGGCTTCCCAAGCCTGTAGGTAACTGCTGGGCTCTGTGGTTCACTCTGGTCCGTGATACTCCTGTGTTTGGAAACCGATCCTCCAGGTCCAAATCAAAGAGAGGGACAAAAAAGTGCTCCAATAGTGCAGTACCATTAAAAGTGGTGTTTTATTAAGTTTGCCGATAGGGTAAATTGTACAAAATAAAAGACAAGCAAGTAAAAACAAGTGAATGCCAGCTATGGGTAAATGCCTGGGAATGGAGAGCGGCGACTGCCGGTTTACGTCACACCAGGCTACCCGGAAGCGTGCGGCGTGCGTTCCACCTGACGCGCGTTTGGTCAGAGCGTAATGACGTCTTCAGAGGTGGAGCCGTACGCCACTCAGAGAGCTGATCCATCATCCCTCCCCAACCGGAAGTTTACAGTATTTGGCGTTCTCGGTTACCCGTGCAACACCCAAACAAAAGAAAACTAAGTACGGACTTCCGTATTGGGGACATTACTCTTATATAGGCGACTATATAATACAATTCCACCATTTATCACATATCTACATTGCTGTATTATAATCATCCATTTATCTATGCTTTGGATAGTCTTAGACCAATAACATTATTTATATGATATTCCATTTCATTAGATCAATTATTTTATATTTTATATTGCTTAATATTATAGTGGTTTAAATAAGTGTATTAATAATACATTTTCCATAATTACCCCTTGTGGACGGGGTTACATGAGCAAAATAGGTGCTATAAGCTATAAATTAAATATATATATATATACACTATATTATGTGGACTACCATTTTATTCTATAAAAGATTTTGTAAGAAATTACTTTCCATAATTAAAATTTCCAAGTGCGTTTTAAAATTATTTAAAATATATAAAAACTTATTTTAATTAATTAATTAAGGAGCAGATTTTATACCTAGTAGGAAGATAAATAACCTATTAAGATCTATACATAAATTATTAAAAATTATTTAAAAATATAGTTTTTGTATATAAAAATTTCCAATCATATATACAGAATTATGGATTTGAAATGAAACAATTTATGTCCATGTCTATGTTCATTCCTAATGGCTGTAACGTGGAAAGTTCATAGATCCATCTGGACTCATTTCGGGATACAGCTATTCTCATGTTTTTTCCCCGCCAGTCATATTCTATTCTGTCTATTCCACATACTGATAAGCGAGTTGGATCCTGGTTATGTGTTAATCTAAAATGATTTGAAACACTATGATTTTTAAAACCTTTTTTAATATTATCAATATGCTCGCCTATTCTATACCTACCATGATACACTCCGCACTCCTCTCCCTGCACGTTACCTACCATGATACACTCCGCACTCCTCTCCCTGCACGTTACCTACCATGATGCACTCCGCACTCCTCTCCCTGCACATATTAGCTACCATGATACACTCCGCACTCCTCTCCCTGCACATATTAGCTACCATGATACACTCCGCACTCCTCTCCCCGCACATATTAGCTATCATGATACACTCCGCACTCCTCTTCCCGCACATATTAGCTACCATGATACACTCCGCACATCCTCTCCCCGCACATATTAGCTACCATGATACACTTCGCACTCCTCTCCCCGCACATATTAGCTACCATGATACACTTCGCACTCCTCTCCCCGCACATATTAGCTACCATGATACACTCCGCACTCCTCTCCCTGCACATATTAGCTACCATGATACACTCCGCACTCCTCTCCCCGCACATATTAGCTACCATGATACACTCCGCACTCCTCTCCCTGCACATATTAGCTACCATGATACACTCCGCACTCCTCTCCCTGCACATATTAGCTACCATGATACACTCCGCACTCCTCTCCCCGCACATATTAGCTACCATGATACACTCCGCACTCCTCTCCCTGCACATATTAGCTACCATGATACACTCCGCACTCCTCTCCCTGCACATATTAGCTACCATGATACACTCCGCACTCCTCTCCCTGCACATACTACCTGCCATGATACACTCCGCACTCCTCTCCTTAATAAACTATCTGTTGTCATACACTCTGCAATCCTCTCCTGAACATACTATCTGCCATCATACACGCTGCACTTCTCTCCTGAACAAAACTATCTGCCATCATGCACTCTGCATTCCTCTCCTTAACATACTATCTGCCTTCATACACTCCACACTCCTCTCCTGAATATACCATCTGCCATCATACACTCCGAACTCCTCTCCTGAACATACTGTCTGTCATCATACATGCTGCTAGAGGGAACCGCTGTTTGTTATGACCTTTCTGGTAAAGCAAAGGTCATAAAATTAAGGTGAGCAGTTAGTGGAGCATGAATGGTGGCTGCCACTGAAATTGCAAGATTTGGCATTGGTGGTGGATTATTTATTTATTATCGTTTATGGACTATTCATTTTATATCCCAGTGCAATGAATATAAATATTGTATATGGACATTGAAGCACTTTATATCATGTAGCACAGTTGTGACAATTGTGTTCATAACAATGTGGGTTTTGATGTATTCATTTTATTTGAAGTTGCACTACACTGTATAGTTGGGTTTTATCCACCTTGCCAACTGATCAGTGACCAATCCACCTTACTGCCATTCTCTCCACTAGCTTCCACTCACCCAACTAAAAAAAATTCAAAATGTAAAGAACATCATACAAAGCATGCCCGAAGCTACATCACTAACCTCATCTCAAAATATCACCCAAACTGTCCACTTCGATTTTCCCAACACCTCTTGTTCTCTAGCTCCCTTGTCACCTTCTCCCATGGTCATCTCTAGATCCTCTCGCATCCCTTGGAACTCTCTTCAGTAATTTGTCTGGCTCTCCCTTACTTCTTTAGGTGATCCCTGAAAGTTAATCCCTTTAGGGAAGCCTATCCTGCCTCTGCCTAAAAACTGTACTTTTACTTCGCCCATCAGTTCATCCCTCACAGTTATACAATATGAGATGAATGTGCAAATGATAGAATATGTAATGTTTTCACAAGCAGGGCCTTCCTGGGGAAATCCTCCCACTGTGCCCTTGTATTCCGACAGTGGGAAGACTTCCCGGCTGTTAGAATGCACTGATCAGCACAGTGGTGCTGATCGAACTTAAATTTTCCAACAGGGCGGTTGTACAATTCAGAAGAATTTTTTTTGTAATGCCTAAAGCTATGTTGTACGATTGTGTTTTTTAAGCAGTAGGACCAGGGGTTTCATGACTACTAATCTGCAGCTAGGGTCAATGCTACAGTGTAACCTCAATGTGGGCCCACCGTGCTTTCCCCCAGTCTCCACCACAGGCTCTGATGAGGACCCAGATGTAAAGGAGGGACTCTAATGGGGATCCTGATGTAAGGATGAACCCTGAGGGGGACCCTAATGTCAGGGGAAACTATAATTTGCTTTTTTTTACTTAACCTTTTTCTCTGTTGCGCTGAATCATATCATGCGGTTTACAAAAGAAGCTCCAAGTAAAGCTTATTAATTTATTAATTATAGGTACTTAGCGCAGCGTTTTACATATATATATATATATATATATTATACGTCCACATCAGTCCTTGCCCTTAGGGAACTTACAATCTAAGATCCCTAACTCACATTCATACAGTACATACTAGGGGCAATTTAGACAGGATTCATCTAATTAACCTACCAGCATGTTTTTGGAGTGTGGGAGGAAACCAAAGTACCCAGAAAAAACCCACACAGGTACAGGGAGAACATGCAAACTCCAGGCAGGTAGCATCATGGTTGAGATTCAAACGGATGATCCCAGTGCTGCTAGGTGAAAGTGCTAACAACTTAGCCACGGTGCTGCGTTTTATTATTTTTATATTTATAGAGCTGATTTTTAATTTGTAAAATATATGATGTGGCCCCTATACTGAAAAGTTTGGAGACCCCTACTGATTGACAAATTGAGTGTATTACCTGACTGCCAATTACACTCTTTTTTAAATGCTATTCTAGAGAAGTTCACATTTTCCCATCAATTACCTTGATTGTGTAAATCACTTTAATAAAGATACACCAAAGAAATTGTTGAGTGGTATTTTTGTTTAATGAGACTTTATTACTTTGGCTTTTTTATTATGAAATATAACCTACTATGAGCCATTCTTAAAGAAATAAAAAAAACTCTTAAGGGTTTACAAACTTTTCCATCAAAGATTAATGGCATCAACCTATATACACAAGAAAATCACAAGCACTGAGAACAAAATATTTTATTTCTTTCATCAATAAAACTATAGTATACAGTTATTCTTTCTAAATAAATTATATAATTTTTCATTTACAAGCAATAAACTAGATCACAATATTTCAAAGACAGTATGTACACAACATAAGGCTTAGTTATAAATAGCACATCTTCATTTCTCTAGTAAACATATTGAAAATATCTGTACGGAAGCTATTCTCCATAACGTATGTGTACACAGAAGCAAATTGGTGCATGAAGTTATTTGATAACCAAACAAGACTGACTTTAGTGATTATTATTTCAGAATCAGATGAAATGAAAAACAGCTTAACTTTGCATTTATGATGTTCTTGAGTCTATCTTTAGTAGGCCAGTAAGTTCACACGTCGTGCCAGTAACAGTGGAAAACATGCAAAGAAAACACAAAGTGATTTTTTTTAGGAAGAGCATCACCCTTCAGTCCAAGGTGATCTGCAGCAATGAAAGCATGATCTTCATTGTTTTTTAAGAGTTCTTCACAGTTCAAGAGTAGGGTGCAACAAACTGTCCATAATCCATACCCCCTTTTCATATATGTCAAATCAATGCAGAAGACTTAGCTAGATGTTCTGTCTGAAATGGCATACATTCCTAGATTATCATAGGTCAAAACAGGACACACTCATAATCCACCATTATCTTTTTGTGCACGTGGCAAATGTGAGGTCCTTGCAGTACGGTTCCTTCTTCTCCTTAGTATACTTTACTGTAAGTAAGAGAGCAAAGAACATGGTTAGGACAATTTTATTATTTTGGCCCCTAATGCAGCCTTAAGTACAGTATAAAGTGGTTGTTACAAAATGACTCCTTCATTTGGATATGCACTAATCAGATAGTTGTGTTATAAACAAGCACAATCAAGATAATCTAAATTGTGAAATTCTCTTGCAGTTAGCAATTAGTTCTTTCCTTTAATATTCACAAAATCATCAATAATCGTTTTACTTTGCCCACATGGCACGAGAAGGCGCTGTTAGATGCACTGATTGTATCTGAGCGTGAGACCCTGAAGAGGGAGGATGCAGCTGAAGCTGCAACGGAGGCGCAGGTACCCTTTGGCACTCACAAGCCATCCAGAGCGGCAAAGGTGTTTCCTTTCCCTGCCTATTTTGACAGAATTGTCGCTAAAGAGTGCGGACGACCAAAGCGCCCCCGTGGGGTCCCTAAGAGCGTTACACCTAATGAGGGGTCCCTCCTTAAGAAGTGGACTGTGCCACCGGTGGTGGAACCTCCGGTTTTCAGATTAAACAAGGCAACCATGATTCTGGTAGAAGAGCCTGCACTGGAGGAACCAAATGTCGGACACCCTGGAAAAAGTGGCTGGGATCTTAATTTGGTGCTTTCAGCTATACAGAAGCCTCCCTTTGAAAATATTTGGGAGATTCCCTTGCTTACACTGTCCCAGAAGGTGGCCTTTTTGGTGGCTATCACTATTGCATGCAGGGTGTCGGAACTAGCGGCGTTATCCTGGTGCTCACCTTATTTGGTGATTCACAAGGATAAGGTGGTGCTTCGCTCCTGTCGGTCATTCCTTCCTAAGGTGGTCTCTGACTTTCATTTGAATGAAGACATTGTGTTGCCTTCTCTGTGTCCCAGGCCTAAACATCTCAAGGAAATTGCCTTGCATGCCTTGGATGTGGTCCGGGCAATTAGGGTGTACCTGGCAGCTACGGAGTCTTTCAGGAAGTCAGACTGTCTATTTGTGCTCACGGATGGACCTCGCAAAGGGTTGTCCACTTCCTCTGTGACCATTTCCAGATGGATCAGAAAGACAGTGGTTCAGTCCAATTCCAACATGGGTCAGGTTCCAGGGTGCTTAGAGCCTCCTGGGCCTTCCGTCATCAAGCGTCAGTGACGCAGGTTTGCAAGGTGGCCACCTGGTCGTTGGTGCACGCTTTTACAAAGTTTTATAAAGTGGATGTGTTTGCATCTGCGGATGCTTCCTTTGGCCTGCAAGGTTTTGCAGGCTGCTGTTAAGAGGACCTGATTGTTTTTTCAGGTGGGCTCCAGTTGTTTTGGTTGAGCTACTGTTGTCTGGTTGGCTACTGTTTAGCCTTGGGATTTTTTTTGCTGTTTCCCACCCCTCATGTTTGACACTGCATTTCGGAAGAATGACAGGAGCTGTGTCCGTCAATGAACGAAAGAGAAAATGGTATTTTTTACTTACCGTAAAATCCCTTTCTGGAGTTATAATTCTCCTGATACTGCTTGTAACCAAACTGAGTGACTATAGCAGGGAGAGGGAGTATACCCCCTGGGACTGCCCATGAGTGTAGCCAGAAGCTTTTTCTGCCTAGTGTCCTACTCCAGTAGGGGGCAGTATAACCCAATGGTCAAGAATGAGATTTTACAGTACGTCAAAAATCAGATTTTTGCAATATGGTATATCAAAGCATCCAATATTTCCTTCCTCTGCACAAAAATCGAATGATTGCTTCTACATGCTTCAATGAACTAACTGTCCATCGCTAAATCACCACTCTTAAGAGCTTTGCTCATTTTAAGCCTAGAATAGGTAGAGTTTAATTTACTGCTGTTAAAAAATAAAACATGTCTGTTCTTTGTTAAAGGCTTCCAGTAATAAAATTCCATGTTGCGCTTTAGCATCAGTGGGTGTATAATTAGAGACTGCTAAGAAAAAAAAGAGCACGTGAAACGGTGGAGGAAACTAGCAGCGGATTTAGAGAAAAGCACAATTTAAATTTCTTTGTTCAATGCCCCAAGCAAACACAGAAAATTACATTTTAAATGGAAAAGGGCCCGGTCCTGTGTTCTTGACTGTAAAAGGTATTGCTGCGTGCTTGTTTTTAGCAGGTAATTCAATTATTCTTCTGTATGTTTATGTCTCTACAAGCCCAATGCATTTACACAAAGGGCCATGCATTATGTGCCACTCAAAAAAGTTGTTTCCTCTTTTTCAGCATTGCACTTAGAAAGCCTGTTTATTGGAGCCTAAAATGTTCAGAAGCTTATTTTTTAAAGTAATGCAAAGAGTAACCCTGAGCACAGTTTTCCCCTTTTATCAATTTAGAGCTGTAGGAATGCAGAACTATGCATTTGTGTGTTTTAGACATATTACTAGAGGATGTAATTTTTTTTTTCATCTTAAAAAATATTCCCGTATTCCCATATATTTTTATGAGACATCTGGCAAACTAAGGAAGAATGTGAGGTGTCCAGCAAAAAGAGATTCCTTTCAATAACTGCACTGCGTATCTAAACCCAAAAACAAATATTTTATACATTGCAGCTTATCAGTCATTAGAAGACGTGGTCGCTAAAATACTTTTCATTTTTAAGGCTATAAACATTTTTAGCAAGTACAGAAAATACCTTTTGTTCTTGCCAGAAATGCAATGTCCTAGTCATTTCCTTTGAACTTTTAGTTAGGCACAAAGAACCTTATCTTTATTGTGTAAATATCTAGTCCCCTCAATATGCCATGTAATGGAAATGAACAAAGGCAGACGTGCTTTAGGTCCAGCATGACGGACAACCACGGCCAACCTCCTAGTAAAGCCGGGTACACACTCGTTTATTTTTTAACTGTCTGCTTCTGGTTTTCCAGCATGCAGGTCCCACATTTGGAATCTGCTGTTGTCTCCCGACATTCTGCTTGTGTGTACGGGGCTTAACTGTGGAGAAAATAATTGTAGATACGAAGGCACGTGAATTTTTTTATTTACTAGTAAGCTGCAATAGATTACATTTTTTTGGTGGGTTTATATGACTAATATGGTAAACTGAAAAATAACCCAGACACAAAAATGCTTGGAGATACTGTATGCAGACTTTCTCTTTTGACTACAACAATTTGCAGAATGTCACATCTCATTTAGCCTCTGTTACCCAGATGAGAAAAACAAAAAAATTGTGAATATGAAATTATCACTGTAAATGATTTACATAGAACTTGAAGCCATTTTTAACATACTGTTAATTATACATTTTCTAAGTTGATCTACATTAGGTAAAATACAAAAGAATACTACAAGTAGAGATGTGTAAACTTTTTAAAGTAGCCATTCTCAACCAGAAGTTACTAGAGGTTCCTTGAGCTGTGGCCTAATGACCTCCCGTCTGATGGTGCCTGTATAGCTCCAGAACCAACACCAACTGGGAGTGCCAGTGGCATGATAACAATGTTCACAGAACACCGGCAGCCTTTACACTCCAATAGATGCTATAATTACTGGAGATTGTTAGTCCGACCACTAGTTGTCGCCACCTTGCAGACGGCCATATTTTTGGTTACTAGCAAGCGGACTAACAATTTTCACTAATTATAGCATCTACCGGAGTGTAATGGCTGCCGGTGTCCTGTGAAAACACCAAGTGGTCAACATCTGCAATTATTCCTGGTGTACACTCACCGGAAATAACATCAGAGTTTTCCGCAGAACACCTGCCTAAGGGGAGCATTCTTCCTACTGACCACTAATATTAGGGACATTTTTTCCACAGATCCCTAATAAATTGGCTTTAACTGGGGTTTCCAAAGACCTGAAAGTTATTCCATGGAGAAAAAGAGCACTATAAATGTTAATGTTACAGAATCCCTCCTTCTGCCCTCTTTGGCAAAAATCCCAATATACCTTTATGCTGGACAATGTCTTAGGTTGTATGGACTGCCCAGAATTGTTGCCTGTGCTCCATTCAAAACAAACTTCGGGCCAAAAGCCCACCATAATTGCTGGGTGATGACGGAGAACTGCCAAAAAGTATAATGGCAGTCTGCCAGCACCTTGTGCACTAGTCCGGACAAAGTAAGGAATATCACTATATTGTAGTTCTTCTTCATATGACGCGCAGCACATGTGCTGATCTATAAATTTACCCAGGTCTTCGATATTGTCTTTGCTGTCAATCTGCCCGATATCATTAATCTAGTTTATAGGTTTGCTTCCACTAGTGTTTTTTTCCACAGGGCATAGATAACACCACAGAGACTCATTATAGATTTACCATATAATTGGACTAATGCCAGTCTTTGAAACCAAATAGAGTGGCCAGCAATGACATGTTCCACAGCAAACCATCATAAGCAGATAGTTTTACAATATTCTAGCTTCATTTTTTTTTTTTATTGTATAAATTGCCGACTTTATTTGAATAAATACTAAATATGACAAGCTATTTAAGAGCAGCTTACAGCCTAAAAGAAGGTGTAACACAGAATTGCCAGCTGTCAAATTATCTGGGTACATTGGTGAGCGAATATGACCAATGAATGCTTTAAAGCATTAGCTAATGTGCCTGAAAGTATATTATAAATAAACTCCTAAGATGACTCCTTATTATACAAGCTGGGCTCACCAAAAACTAAAACTCTCATTACAGATGCACAAATTCAACAATCTACTCAAAACATTAGTTTACTCTCTGGTAAAATAGAACAAGTAATCTGATTGCTCACTAATGTACAGTTCAATTTCCCACATTTATTACTACTGCTTTTTAACTACATAGCCCTCTAGTCTGTTTTTTCCTCCCAGTGTGACAAACTTGCAGTAATACTGGTCCACCAACAGGTGGCACTGTTGCCTTAGTAGAGATGAACACTTAAAGGGATAATGAGAAAAAAAAAAATAAAAGTTTATTTACATATCCTTTTCACAACCTTCATTGCAAAAGTTGTACTTTGCTAAATGCTTGCACTTTTACTGTTTTTTTTCGTTTAAAAGCTGAAAATAGCATCAATGGTGTAAGGGACAAAATTTCACTTAAATTTTGGTGTAGTTATTCTTGCAAAGTAGCCAGCCAGGAGTATTTTATTGCAAGTTTTGCAAACTACTGACACTGTTTATGCATAGGAATTTCTAAAATGGTTTGCTGTAAGGGTTACTTATGGGCTTATGGGCTTACTGTCCCTTTTTATACACAAATTATCTTATTTAACTGCCATGCAAAACTACACTCACCAGCAACTTTATTAGGTACACCTTGCTAGTACTGGGTTGTTCCCCACTTTGCCTTCAGAACTGCCTTAATTCTTCGTAGCATTGATTCAACAAGGTATTGGAAATGATAGTGACATGATATCTGGTATGATAGCATCACGCAGTTGCTGCAGATTTGCCAGCTGCACATCCATGATGCGAATCTCCACTACATCTCAAAGGTGCTCTATTGGATTTAGATCTGGTGACTGTAGAGGCCATTGGAGTACAGTGAACTCATTGTCATGTTCAAGAAACCAGTTTGAGATGATTCTAACTTTGTGACATGTCGCATTATCCTGCTGGAAGTAGCTATCAGAAGATGGACACTCTAGTCATAAAGGTATGGACATGGTCAGCAACAGTACTTAGGTAGGCCGTGGTATTTAAAAAATGCTCAGTTGGTACTAAGAGGCCCAAAGAGTGCCAAAAAAATATCCCTCACACCATCACTAGCCTGAACCATTGATACAAGGCAGGATGACCCTACCATCTAAATGTTGCAGGTGAATTTGAGACACATCAGACCAGGCAACGTTTTTCCAGTCTTCTCTTGTCCAATTTTGGAGAACCTGTGTGAATTGTAGCCTCAGTTTCCTGTTCTTAGCTGACAAGAGTGGAACCCGGTCTGGTCTTCTGCTGATGTAGCCCACCTGCTTTAAGGTTCGATGTGTTGTGCGTTCAGAGATGGTATTCTGCATACCTTGGTTGTAATGAGTGGTTATTTGAGTTACTGTTGCCTTTCTATCATCTCGAACCAGTCTGCCCCTTCCTCCTCTCACCTCTGACAAGGCATTTTCGTCCACACAACTGTCGCTCACTGGTGCAGAGGATTAGCCCCTTAGGTCGCACAGTGAGTATAACAAGCATGCTTTACTTTATACAGACTGATTTTTTTTTTTTTTTTTTTTTTTACTTTATTTTTATTTGCATGTAAAATTTAAAATTTATTACAACATTTCCCAAATTGGGATTCACATATTATGCATTAATTTTATAAAAGGAAAGAAAAACAAACCCAATCAGCATTCCCCTCTCTCCTCCCGCCCCGTCCCTCCCAAAGGATCTCCTCCTCCCCTCCCCATCCCTAATCCTACCAACTTCCTAAAGGTAATTATGCTGGGCTGTTTATTTCAATATATTTAATTGTTTTTTTTAAATTCAATCCATTTTCTCCATTTCCTTTTCATATTTATTGGGTTCTCTACTTGCGTGTTACTTATGTACTCCATATTGAAATTTATGTCTATCTTTTTACACCATTCCTTCACGTTCGGGCTCTCTTCTTCTCTCCATTTTTTTGGTATAATTCCCTTGGCTGCATTTAGCAGGGTTGGGACCAGCATCATTTTGTATTTTTTTAAGGGAATAGTTGTTTTGTGGAAAAGGCAGACCCACGGGTCGTCTGATATTATTATTCCTGTCATTTCTTCGATCAGTTGTCTAACCTCAGTCCAGTAACCTCTTATCCTCGGACACTCCCAAAATATGTGGTACATTGTTCCTATACTACCACATTTCCTCCAGCATTTATCTGTCTTGTCTGGTTGGTATTTATTTATTACTTCTGGAGTGATATACCATCTTGTTAAACATTTATAATTTAATTCTGTTGTGCTTACATCCATAGCAGAGGATCCTACCGCCCCTAGTATAACCTCAAGTTCCTGTCTTGGCAGTTGTGTCCCTATTTCTTTCTCCCATTTAGTTATATATGGGGGTCTCTCCAGACTATGCCATTCCGTCAACATTTTATATATCTGAGATACTCCATGTCTCTGGTTAGAGGAGTAACTCAGCTTCTCTATGTTGTTAAGATCTTTTTCCGACCTAATCGGCTGTGGCAGCGACCTAACAAAGTGTTTCAACTGAAGATATCTCCAGTCATCCAATTTCATATTTTTATTTTCTTGTTTTAATTTCTGAAGTGATTTTATGTGACCTTTGTGAATGATATCTTTTAATTGCGTGTTTCCTACCCAGTTCCCAAATTTTTCTTCCTCTCCTGGTGGGAAGTATTTAGTGCCATTTAGTGAAATCATAGGTGAATTGTATTCCCATTTCATTTGTTTGTTAATCCCATCCCATACTTTATAGACTACTTTTGTCAATTCGTGTTCTCCTTGTGTTTCTCTATATTTTGGTGGTATCCATATTGTTTTGTGAAGGTGATTGTTATTTTGTGCACATTCTATCTCTACCCATCTTTTTTCCCTTTCTATTTTTGTCCATTCTACCATTCGTGTAATAATTACTGCCTTATAATATCTTTCCATATCTGGTGTTGCTAACCCTCCTTGTGTTTTACCTCTTGTTAGAATTTTATATTGAACTCTAGGTTTTTTCCGCTGCCATATATATTTTGTTAGTAAAGTTCTAATTGCTCTGAAGAAGGTTGCGGGGATGTTTATTGGCAATAAAGAAAAGGTGTATAAAATCTTTGGAAGAATATACATCTTAACTACGTTGTTTCTTCCGATCCAGGAAATTTGATTATTTGATTTCCTTCGTATTTCTGTTTTTATTTCGTTCAATAATGGTATATAATTAATTTGATATAATTTTTTTATTTGTGGTGTTAAATATATCCCTAAATACTTTAATTTGTCTTTTGTCCACGTGTACGGGAAATATGTTTTTATTGTTTGTTCTTCTTGAGTATTTAACCTTAGGTTGAGGATCTCTGATTTTATAGGGTTTATTTTAAAGTTTGATAGTCTACCATACTCTTTCAGTTCCTTTTGAATATTTGGGAGTGTAATCCTAGGGTTTGTTATGATGAACAGTAGGTCGTCGGCATATGCCGCGACCTTATGTTCATCCTGGTTTATCTCTACTCCTTTTATGTCACGGTTTTGTCTAATTTTTGCCAATAATGGTTCTAAGGTAAGGACGAACAATAGAGGCGACAGGGGACATCCCTGTCGCGTTCCATTGCTCATTCCAAATCTTTCCGATAGGCTCCCGTTTATTTTAATTTTTGCCATGGGTTTCTTATATAATGCTTCTATCCATTGTCTCATTCTTGGGCCAATCCCTATATTTTTTATCGTTTCTTTCATGAAGTCCCAGTCTACCCTATCAAAGGCCTTTTCGGCATCAATCGATAATAGGATGGAGGGGACCTCATGTTTTTTTGTTTTTTGTAGGAGCAGCAAAGTACGAATTACGTTATCTTTCCCTTCCCTACCAGGGACAAATCCAGTTTGATCCGGGTGGATCCACAGTTTTAATAAATCTTTTAGTCTTGTTGCCAGAATTTTCGCAAATAGCTTCGTGTCTGCGTTTAGCAACGCAATTGGCCTATAGCTAGAGCAGAGGGTTTGGTCTTTCCCTTCTTTTGGTATTATCGTGATATAGGCCAATAAAGATTCTTCCCTTAATTCTTCTTTCCCAATTCTGTTCATATAATTTTGCATTTTTGGGATTAATATTTCTTTGAATCTTTTATAATACCTTACCGTGTATCCATCCGGACCTGGACTCCTCCCATTCTGTGTAGTTTTTAACGCTTCTCTTATTTCGTTTTCCGCAATTGGTGCTTCTAAAAGCTCCAATTTATCTCCTAGAATTTTAGGTAGATTTGCTTCCCTAATATATTTTTGGATCTCTTTTATTCTTTCCTGTCTTACATCAGAGGTTTCTTCCTTTCGCACGTTATATAAGGTGTTATAATAGGCATGAAATACCTTAGCTATTCCTGTGGTTGAGTTAATTATTTCATTTTTACTGTTTTTGATTTTTTCTATGTAATTTTTGGATTTCCCCTTCGTCAGTAATCTGGCTAAGGATTTCCCTGGTTTATTTCCAAATTTATACCTATATCTAGCTATCTTATTAAAATGACTTCTGGATTTTTCCTCCAGTAGTTCTTTCAATTCATCTCTTTTTATTATTAGATTTTCTTCTGTTTCTTTTTTAATTTCTCTTTTATGTTTTTGTTCTAATTCGTGTATTTCTCCTATTAGTTTATTGATTGAGTTATTTCTCTCTTTCTTTTTTTTTGATGCTAAGGATATCAATATTCCTCTGATGTAGGATTTATGTGCTTCCCAAAGTGTGGCCGATGAGGTTTCCGGTAAATCATTCTTTTGGAAATAAAACTCTAATTTTTGTTCTAGTCTGTTTCCTATTTCTTCATCTTGAATTAATTCTTCATTTAACCTCCATATTCCCATATTTTTATGATTATTTGGTATCTCAATTGTTAATGTTGAGGGGGCATGATCGGATAGTGTGATTGTATATACAGACTGATTTAATGTTGTGGGTTTAGCAACACTTTAAGTCTTACTGATTGTAGATAAATGCACTGCTTAAAAAAATATGCTTATTTGTTGTTACTAAATGAATAAAATTAATTTTACTAAATTATGAAATGGCTGAATTATTAGGAAATAGTTTGGTTCAGCTTGTGTACATAACGGGTGGCCTTTAATAGCTGGCACACTTCTATGGTAATTTGACGCTTCAACATCAGCATGAGACCTCCTTTACTAAAGGATATGCACAAATAATGGTGCACCAATCACGTGGGGACATCCAACTCATATCCTTGCAGTATTTACTAGTGCTTAGTCTACGATGATATGTGCCCAGAGTTTATTGCATAAAGGATTTTACCAACAAGTTGGTTAAAGTGTCTGAATGTAAGCCTAATAGTAAAATATGATTTCTCTTTCATTCAATGACAGACACAGGTTCTGATCTTCTTGACCATTGGGTATACTGCCCCCCACAGGAGTAGGACACTAGGCGAGAAAGAACTTGACTACGCCTATGGGCAGTCCCAGGAGGTATACTCCCCCTCTCTGCTATAGGTACTCAGTTTTTTCTGCCTAGTGAGGAGTAAGGACCTAGTTCCTTGCTGTGATCTCTGGTCCTGGCAATTTTTTCTTTTTCAATAGATTTTTTACTCCTGGTTTTTTCCTGTGAGATCTACAATCAACTGCCCAACTGGGCGACGCCTCTTTGGATGCGACTCCCCTGATTTCTAGACTGTCTCTTTCGGCAGTGGGCCTTAGGGGTGTTTTGTTGCTCAAATGTTGGTCTGTGGACCAGACCTCTAAAAAAAGCCTTAACTGATCTTCCTTCTCAAGGAGATCGCCTGTTTGGAGCTACCCTGGATGACATCATTAAGAGTCTCACAGGGGGTCGGCAGAAAAGGGTTCAAAGCCTTTCAAGGCCTCTTCGGGAGGATCCAAGCAAACTTGGTTTTGCAAGTCCAAAGTGGGTTTCTGCAGACCCACAGACAAGGCTCCTTTTGCATGAAAGTGCACCCTCACCCATGCCTGGAGTGGGGGGATGTCTTCGCTGGTTTCCGGACTTGTGGAGCACCTTGGTGCAAGACAAGTGGGTCCACAAAGTGATACGGTCTGGCTACAAGATCGAGTTTCATTCTTATGCCTCCACAGAGGTTCTTTCCTTCCAATGTGCATGTGTCCCTGGACCAATTGCAAGCCCTCTTTGGGGCAGTGCAAGACCTGTTACTTCAAGGGGTAATTGTTCCAGTTCCAACTCCCGAACGTTTTCAGGGGTTTTATTCAAACCTGTTCACGGTACTGAAGAAAGAAGGCAAGGTGCATTCAATTCTGCATCTCATGGCCCTGAACTGCTTTGTGTGGGTACAGAAGTTCAGAAAGGAGTCTGTTTGCACAGTGGTGGCATTCTTGCACCAGGGGGATTTCCTTGCTTCCATTGACATCAAGGACATTATCTTACACATTCCAATATGTGTCTGTCCCCAACGCTTCCTCCGCTTTGCCGTGAAGAGGAGCATTTTCAGTTTGTGGCCTTATCCTTTGGTCTCGCCTCTGCTCCTCAGGTCTTCACAAAGGTATTGGCTCCGGTGCTGGCGTTGTTGCGTTAGCGAGGAATCTAAGTGCTGGGCTACCTGGAGGACCTTCTCTTGCGAGCAGAGTCACCTACTGCTCTGATAGACAATGTGGACATCACTATACGGACTCTGAGGGATAAGTCTGCTCTGGTTTCTTCCAGGAAACTGGATTATCTGGGTCTGACTCTAGACTCGGCTCTAGCCAGTGTTCCTTCCTCTGGACAAACTCCAGAAGTTGCATGCTGCGATTCATCTCTTGCTGTCCAGCAGGTGGTCGTCCCCCCAGACTTGCATGAGGGTGCTGTGCCTAATGGTGTCCACCTTCGAGGCAGTCCCGTTTACACAGTTCCATACGAGGTCCCTGCAAAGGGAGATCTTGGCCAAATGGGACAAGTGTCTGAAGTCTCTGGACAGTCAGACATGGCTGAGCTGAAAAACAAAAGGTTCTCTGACCTGGTGGCTTCACTCTCCAACTCTTAGCCAGGGCAAATCTTTTCTCCCCCTGTGTTGGACAGTGGTCACCACGGATGCCAGTCTGTCCGGGTGGGGAGGTGTCCTGGGTCGGCACACCGCTCAGGGAGTTTGGACACTGGAAGAGTCCAGACTCCCGATCAATGTCCTGGAACTCTGAGCGATTAGGCTGTGCCTGAATCACTGGACGGATCACCTTTAGGGGTTTCCGGTGCAAATCCAATCAGACAATGCCACGGCTTATGTCAATCACCAGGGGGGAACAAGGAGTGTATTGACCACTCTAGAGGTAGCCGGCATTCTTAGGTGGGCAGAACATTTTGTTCCAGCCCTCTCTGCTGTACACATTCCAGGGGTGGAAAATTGGCAGGCGGATTATCTCAGCAGGCGTTGGACCAAGGGGAGTGGTCCCTTAATCCAGGTGTGTTTCATCAGCTGTGTCTCCAGTGGGGCACCCCTGGGTGGATTTGTTGGCATCCCAGCTCAACAGGAAGGTGCAAGGTTTGTGGCACATTCACTGGATCCATTAGCAGATGCCACAGACGTGCTGGTGGCCCCCTGGGGCCAGTATCATCTGATTTGGCCTTTCCTCTTCTCAGGCTTCTGCCGATACTCTTGCGCAGGATAAAGGCAGAAGGAATTCTGGTTATTCTAGTGGCCCCAGATTGGCCTCGCCAGTCTTGGTACGCTGACCTGGTGCAGCTGGTCGTAGACGCCCCTAAAGACTACCTCTCAGGGAGGATCTGCCGTCTTAAGGGCCAATCTTCCATCCTGATTTACAGTCAATGGCTTTAACGGCTTGGCTGTTGAAAGCCAGGTGCTGAAGGATAGAGGGTTGTCTGGGTTGGTGATTCCCACACTACTGAAGGCTAGGAAGTCTACTTCTAGGAAGATCTACCATCGTACGTGGAAAGCGTACATTTCGTGGTGTGAGTCACTTGCTGTTCACCCTCGCTCTTTTTCAGTGGTCCGGGTCTTTACCTTCCTTCAATAGGGGGGTTGAGCAGAAATTGGCCTTGAGTCCTTCTAAGGGTCCCATGGCCATGCACTACCTGGTGCGTACTTTTATTCAGGGGGTTCGACATTTGACTCCACTGGTGCGGTCCCCACTACCGCCTTGGGATCTCAACTTGGTGTTTTTAGCTCTACAGAAGCCTCCCTTTGAAAATATTCGGGAGATTTCCCTGCTTACGCTATCCCAGAAGGTGGCCTTTTTCAGGGCTATCACTTCTGCACACAGGGTGCTGAAATTGGCGGCATTGTCTTGTTGTTCCCCTTATTTGGAGTCCACAAAGATAAGGTGGTCCTTAGCCCCAGCAAAGCATGATCCAAAGTCAAAAATCCAATTTTTCTCAAATGTCTATCTAGCTACTGTTAACAATTTTAAATGTGCATATCCTGTAAGAATAAAACTACATCAAGTGTGCATGACTATTACTAAAGGGGATTATAAGAAGCCCTTGTTTTTAAACAACCACAGTAGTGCTCGGTTCACACTAGTCAACTCCAAAGTTGCACGATTTTCAGTGCAACTTTGGGGTCTGACTTTGATACGACTTTTACACTCTCTGTCATTGAAGTTGTGTAAAAGTAGTGCAGGAACCTTTTCTGAAGTTGCAGCGAATTCAGTAGTATCAATTAGAAAGGCTCTCAGAGATGCATGGTATTTCACGTCTCCTACGACTTTGGGTCTCACAAGTCAGATTCTAATGGGCCATACACACTATAAGATTTTCTGAAGACTTTTTCCTTTAGATTTACCAAAACCATATAATATGAGGTCAAACCTAAACACTTTCAATTTGTATGCAATCTGGCAGGCCCTTGCACTACATAGAAAAGGTAAATCTGAAGGAAAATCGTATAGTGTGTATGGCCCTTAAGTCACACTAGTGTGAACCGAGCCAAAATTATACACAGGTGAAAGTTTGAGTAGTTCACGCACCAGCAGCTTGCATTCATACGCTGGCCTGTTGCTTATGAAAGCATGGCTTACAGGTTTTTTTAGGCCAGACGCATGCACATTTCATTCCTTTTGCCATTGAACAATGGTGATCTTTTTTTCTGCGGGACCCATAACAAGTTTAAGGTATGCTCCATATACAAATAATGTTTGATGTAGAGAAGGAAGAATATCGAGAACTGGAGAAAATTAAATGACATAAACTAGAAACAAACTAATGCCAGCCAAGAGTACTGAAACTGGTACCCATGCCTACCACTAAAATGCCATACTTAATACGATGCCTTGTCTATGATGTAGACATCCCCAAACTACAAATTCCCACACTACCTTCATTCATTGTAAACTACAATTTGCTCTATTTGAGACAAGTTCTCCACCCACATGTGACAGCACTGGGTCAATCACCAACACTGTTATGAGTAGAAGAGAATTGAGTTACAAGCTCCCTCTCCCCAGGTATTTTCTTCTTTCCGATCAGCTGAACAGAGCAAAGGATGGAGTAAATGGATGGGCAAAAATGCAGGTTTGCTTTATGCCCCATACACACGTGCAGATTATCTGCAGACTTTTGTCTGCAGACTTACCAAAACCATATAATATGAGGTCAAACCTAAACACTTTCAATTTGTATGCAATCCGGCAGGCCCTTGCACTACATAGAAAAGGTAAGTCTGCAGACAAAAGTCTGCAAATAATCTGCACGTGTGTATGGGGCATTAGGGTGTGCAAATTTGAGTAGTGTATATGAAAAAATATAATACTACATTCGTTGACATCAGCAACAAGCCATTTACCTTTTCTCTAGTTTTTGTAAATCAGCCAGGCAATTAGAGGCTGAGAGTAAAAACAAGAATGCAGAATAAAATACTGTCAGTTGTCTACATATGTACAACATAGCTTTCAGTCTCTTGCTGTATCTCCCAGGAGACACAATCACCACTAGACTGATCAGTGTTCATACTATTTTAGCATCTGCCTGCAGTACATTTGGATATGGCAGGGGAGTGCCATTTGACTAATGCTTTTCTTTGAGCCTCTCTTTATTTGTTATTCAAACCTGACTTCATGCTAGTGAAAATAAGGAAGGAACTTGACTGCCAACACCCATAATATCCTGGAACACACGTAGACAAGAGCAATAGAAAACATTTGCAGATTAACAGCAGGGCGTTGGTTAACATTTTCTGTGGCATCACACTGTATTATCTCACAGCTCCAACTGTAGCATAGCATGGACTCTTCTGACAAAGAGAACATACCGGAAAAAATACACAATTGAAAAGATAAGTAACAGCCAGTGCAATGTAAAAAAGCGGCATCAATAGTCTACCTAACACAGCATGTTTAGCGTGAGAAGAGGGAGACAAAGCCAGGGCATGGTGAAAAGCAGTTCATGTGCACAGCACTTTACATAGGCCCTGTTTTTGTTTTTATACAGATCACTAATCCGGCTCCTGTTAGCTTTTTTGATAAATTGACAGAGCTATAACATTGTGAAAAAGCAGTCACAATGTCAAATAACAGTCATGATCGATAGGAATACAGAAGTAAGGATTGTATATCATTTCTACTAAGAGCCACTGGCAATCATTAAAAAAGGTTCTAACCTTATTCAGTAAAGATTTCTTCTTGGAAATTCTTACGTGTAACAAATAGGAATTCACTCTGCCGAAGGCTATGGGTTACTACCATCATCATTAGGCACTGTAGGCCTGTGCCTATGAGCAGCAGAGGAAAAGAGGGAGCTACTGTTATTTGTCATGTTTGTTATGTGTGTTTTAATATACTGTACATAAAGAATTGCATTGCATTATCATAAAGCTTTGAGCCAGTTAAGAACCAGCAAATCAAGGACATATGCTGTGTATAAGAGGTAACCCTAGCAGGTAATTTTCACTTTAGGCACCAAAGATTGTGTACCTACAGGCTCAATGATGGAAATCTGGCCTTTCGTTATTTCACCTAAAGTGTTACTAAACCCAACACCCTGCATTCACTATATTCAGTGGTGGGATTCAGCCGGTTCTCACCGGTTCCACCGAACCTGTTACTAACATTTTACAAGTTCGTGGAACCGGTGGAAGCCGAGAGCAGCGGCAGAGACGGCTCTTTAAATAGGCAGTTGCTAATTAAAGAGCCGTCTCTGAGGGTGGACAGCAAAGCTTCCTGCTCACCTCTGCGCTGGCTGCTCCTTGTTTTGAGTCGCCCCCCCCCTTCCTGCTCCACTAAGCAGCACAGTCTCCTCTCCTCCCCAGCCAGAGTCCCGACCTCACTCCCCCTCTCCCTCCCCCCCCAGTCGGCTCCCGCGCAATTCAAGTGAATGAACTGAAGCACACAGCCAGGTGCACTAAGAGAGCCGGAGGACACAGCAGGGATGTCTGCAAGGCTAGCCCCCCTCCTCCACCCTGTCATACACAGTAACACAGGTCACCCTCGGAGCTGATTGCCCATCCATGCTGCTGCTGGAAGAAGCCCAGGTCGGTGACTGTGGATGAGTGTCCTGCAGCTTTGTAAAGGTGAGTGAGATGACCCCATCCCCCACACACCATCCCATACCCCACACTATCTCCCCTGGAGACAGTGACCCCTTCTCCCCTGGAGTCAGGGACCCCTTCTCCCCTGGAGTCAGGGACCCCTTCTCCCCTAGAGTCAGGGACCCCTTCTCCCCTGGAGACAGTGACCCCTTCTCCCCTGGAGTCAGGGACCCCTTCTCCCCTAGAGTCAGGGACCCCTTCTCCCCTGGAGACAGTGACCCCTTCTCCCCTGGAGTCAGGGACCCCTTCTCCCCTGGAGTCAGAGACCCCTTCTCCCCTGGAGACAGGGACCCCTTATCCCCTGGAGACAGTGACCCCTTCTCCCCTGGAGACAGTGACCCCTTCTCCCCTGGAGACAGTGACCCCTTCTCCCCTGGAGTCAGGGACCCCTGCTCCCCTGGAGACAGTGACCCCTTCTCCCCTGGAGTCAGGGACCCCTTCTCCCCTAGAGTCAGGGACCCCTTCTCCCCTGGAGACAGGGACCCCTTCTCCCCTGGAGACAGTGACCCCTTCTCCCCTGGAGTCAGGGACCCCTTCTCCCCTGGAGTCAGGGACCCCTTCTCCCCTTGGAGGCAGGGACCCCTTCTCCCCTTGGAGGCAGGAACCTTTTCTCCCCTGGAGTCAGGGACCCCTTCTCCCCTGGAGTCAGGGACCCCTTCTCCCCTTGGAGGCAGGGACCCCTTCTCCCTTGGAGGCAGGGACCCCTTCTCCCCTGGAGTCAGGGACCCCTTCTCCCCTTGGAGGCAGGGACCCCTTCTCCCCTGGAGTCAGGGACCCCTTCTCCCCTGGAGTCAGGGACCCCTTCTCCCCTTGGAGTCAGGGACCCCTTCTCCCCTTGGAGTCAGGGACCCCTTCTCCCCTGGAGTCAGGGACCCCTTCTCCCCTGGAGACAGTGACCCCTTCTCCCTTGGAGACAGTGACCCCTTCTCCCCTGGAGTCAGGGACCCCTTCTCCCCTTGGAGTCAGGGACCCCTTCTCCCCTTGGAGGCAGTGACCCCTTCTCCCCTGGAGTCAGGGACCCCTTCTCCCCTGGAGTCAGGGACCCCTTCTCCCCTGGAGACAGGGACCCCTTCTCCCCTAGAGACAGGGACCCCTTCTCCCCTAGAGTCAGGGACCCCTTCTCCCCTGGAGACAGGGACCCCTTCTCCCCTAGGAGACAGGGACCCC